>NC_090654.1:113527770-113834270 GCF_040937935.1 Hyperolius riggenbachi | reverse complement strand
TTGCTCAAAACACCTAGCGTTTTTACACTCCAACACTTGATATTCACCAATATTGCTTTGTATTGTAGATAGATTGTATTTTAGGCAGTTTAGTTTGTGTGATTAGGGACTAGGGAGGGAGACTGTCACTGGTGCTGCTGCAGCAGCTAGGCCCTGTGCCTAGGCAAGGCAGCCTGCCCTGCTCTGTGCTCTAGTCTCTAGTTACCTGTGCTCTCACCTGTCCTACTCTACTGTACTACTTCTGTGTTAGATAGATTATTGTACTATTTTGTCGTTAGCAAGGCCCAGCTTTACTGCTATACCTGTCCTGTATCTGCTCTCTTTAATCTAGTCACACCTGTTCTATTGTTTAGCTAGATTCTTCTATTGTTTAGTTAGTATTGTGGTGTACTCTAGTCTGTGTATAGGGACCGTCCGTCACCGCGTTACCTAGGGTCTTTGTGTGCGCAGTGCACGTCTGCGCTGTCCGCACCTTCTCGTTAGTGCTACACCCGTCCTATTGTTTATATTACTTGTATTGTGTATTCGCTGAATTGTACTGTACTGTAGTCTGTGTATAGGGACACCCTCAGTCAGCGTCAGCTAGGGTCTTTGTGTGCGCACTGCGCACTCTCTCGTTAACGCTACACCGATCTCTGAGTACACCTGTCCGTCACCTCACACACCCACCACCACCACCAGTCCCACCCCATTAAAGTACCCCACTTGTCCCACCCGCCAATACATAACTTTTTTTTTTCATTTGTATAATATTAAAAATATACGACGTCTGGCACTAGCAGCCGCGGCTTGGGCAGGGGCAGCAAGGGCATCGGCAAGAGAGGAGGTCGTGGACGTGGCAGCCGCGCCACCACCACCACCACCATGCGCAGTTCTGCGTCTGCACCAGTGGCTATTCCGCCATTAGCCACTGGCCCTGGACGCCTTGGCTGCCCAACAGCTGGGAGTCACGCTGCAGAGACACAGCAGCAGCAGCGTGTGGCGCAGATGTTTCTCCCACCGCCAGGTCGTAGCCGTCCTATTGAGGAGAAGAACGCAGACTCTGTGGTGGAACTGATGGTGGATGAGCAGGCCACCATTAGCTCTGGAACCGAGTCCTCCTCCCCCACCACCAGGGCCGGATTACCGACCAGGCAACAAAAGCAGTCGCTTGGGGCCCCATTCAGAGTCAAAGGGGCCCCATCAGCACATAAACCAGCCCTTGCCATCCTGTCAGCGGTGGCTGGATGGTATAATGGTTAAAGGGACTCTGAGCAGTGCAGTAACTATGGAAAGATGCATATCATTTTAAAGCTCTTTTTCTCCTCTTTCCAATGATATATAAACGGCTGCTCTATGCCTTTTAGTTTTCGATATTTTCGCGATCGAAATCGCGGCCACAGGACGACTTTTCTCCAAAGTCAGCGGTGGCTGGATGGTATAATGGTTAAAGGGACTCTGAGCAGTGCAGTAACTATGGAAAGATGCATATCATTTTAAAGCTCTTTTTCTCCTCTTTCCAATGATATATAAACGGCTGCTCTATGCCTTTTAGTTTTCGATATTTTCACGATCGAAATCACGGCCACAGGACGACTTTTCTCCAAAGTTGGCAGCTCGATTCAGCACAATGCAATGAAATATAAGGAACCCAGGGGGATATAATTACAAACATCATGCTGGTAGGTATGAGGATGTAATGAATTAGTTGTGGGTATGCTTAAAGGCATATCCACAGGCACTGCTTGGAGTCCCTTTAAGGGCTCTGCCGCTGACACAGGAGACCAGGGTTCGAATCTCAGCTCTGCCTGTTCAGTAAGCCAGCACCTATTCAGTAGGAGACCGTAGGCAAGTCTCTCTAACACTGCTACTGCCTATAGGGCGCGTCCTAGTGGCTGCAGCTCTGGCGCTTTGAGTCCACCAGGAGAAAAGCGCGATATAAATGTTATTTGTCTTGTCTTGTCAAATGATGCCGTGCGCTGCTGATTGTCTTCAGAGCCAGGCTCTCCTCCTAGGTCCCCCCCCCCCGCTACTGTGCGCTCTGCCGCTGCCCACTCCACCCTCCCTTCCCACAGAGAACCACAGCTGCAGCAAGAATGATAGCAGCAGATGGCAAACGCTCACTCACCTATCCATGATCCAAGCGATAGAGATCCCGTCATCTGAAACCCATCTGTCTCTTCTACAGTGCAGCCGCTCGCTCTGAACTTCCTGATTCTCAGATCAGACAGGAAGTAGGAAGTAGTAATAGTAGTAGTAACAGAGCGGCAGCACTCTAGAGGAGACAGATGGGCTCCGGATGACGGGACCTCTATTGCTTGGATCGCAATAGGTGAATGTGATTCATCTGGTGCTGTCATTCTCCCCCACTGCGGCTGCCTTCTCTGCTGGACTATCGTATTCACTGGGATGGAGGCTGCATGGTGGCTGTCTAGTTTGGGAGGAAATTGGTTGTTCGGTGGTGGGAGTGGTTATGTAATTCTGTCTGGGGAACGGCTTCCGGTTTGGCGGTGTCCAGAGCTTTCTGCTATTGCCAGGCTGGAGATGCAGGGGGAAAGTGCTGCTGCTGTGATATCTGGCGCCCTCTTCACAGGCCCTGAGTGCAAATGTCCCAGCCATTCATCTCTCACTCTGAATTTTGCCGCTGCTATTCCCTGCATTGTGCACCCAGAGGAAAGCGTGCTGTTGCCCATAGCAACCAGTAGCTTGGCTGCCCAGTGTGTGCGGCATATTGCTGTGCAGCTGCATCTTCTGATTCTATTACGACATGATGGGGGGGCCCAAATCAGTTACTTTGCTTAGGGCCCCATTTAGCCTTAATCCGGCTCTGCCCACCACCACTCCTGTTCACAAGAGCAGCAGCAGCCGCCCAGCGCTGCCTTGAGAGGAGGAGGAGGAGTGCAGTTCTCCAGCCCCAGCGGGCAACACCAGCACCCTGTCACTCAGCACCTTCTTATCCCCAAGCACAGCGGGGCTATGAAGTGCTGTTGCGGCAGAATTGGAGGAGGAAGAAATGCTGACGGGCACTTTGGGGGATGATGCTTTGGACAGTCAGACAGTGGTGACTGTCCCTCAGCCCATGCATGCAGAAGGGGAGTTTGTGGGGTCATCCCAGCAGGACATGTTTGCGGAGGGGGAGGATGATGATGACAGGGTGAAGGACAGAGACTGGGTGGCAGATCCTGGGGATGTCATCAGCTCTGAGGAGGAGGAGGAGGATGCGTCTGCGGGCCTTGCTAGAAGGATCATCATCGCAGACATAGGCAGGATCAGAAGTGGGCGTGGTATGCAGGCCACAAGCGTGCTGATCCGTGTTGATCCCCCCAACCACCACAGGGAGACCAGCGGCAGCAGCACCTTCCAGCCGAAGGGGCAACTTCACCTCCCCAATTTGGATTTTTTTTACCCTACCATATGTGGAGTGCAAGTATGCCACCTGCAACCAGTGCCGCCAGCAGCTCAGCAGAGGGAAGGAGCCCTCTGCGTACGGCACCACCTCTCTGGTGAACCATCTGGCAGGGAAACACTTTCATGAGCATGAGGAGTTCATGAAGTTGAAGGAAGCTGGCAGTGGCAGTGGCAGACCCGCCACCACTGCGAAGCCGTCGGCAGCAGCCACCCGCCCCCCTCCACCTCCTCCAGCAGCACCAGCAGGAGTGCATCAGAAACGCACTGCTCCTCCTCCTTCTGCAACTCCTGCCACCGACACTGAGGCCTGTTCTGGCAGCCAGTCCTCAGTGGCCTCCTCTGCTCCCTCCAGTGATTTCCGTGCCAGCAAAAGGCGTCGCCAGACCCTGCTCAGCGACACCTTCCAGGGGGTGGTCAGGGTTCTGCCTCCCAGCAGCCGTCGCGTGCGTCAGCTGAACGGCTTGCTGGCATGGGCCATGTGCTCTCGACTCCTGCCTTATTCCCTTGTGCAGGAGGGGAGCGACATGCGTGCGGTCCTGATGTGTGCAGCCCCCGATTGGCCAATCCCCAGCCGACATTTTTTTGCACGCACGGCCATCCCTGCACTTCACCGCTCTGTGATGGCCAATGTCGGGAGAGGGCTGGATCATGCGGTGGGTCAACGGGTCCACGTCACCATGGACTCGTGGAGCAGCCGGTTTGGGACAGGTCGCTATCTGTCCTTCACCGCGTATTGGGTCAGCTTGGTGGAAGGGGGTGAGGGGGGGGAGCAGCATCGGGCACTGTCAGAGCAGCAGCAGCAGCAACAACGCAGTGGGTGGTGCCACCATGCAGGGTCAGCGGAATTGCAGCAGGTTCCTCTGATCCGCTTCCATCCTCCGGCACACCAGCCCAAACCCCCAGCCTCAGCAGCAGTGTGAAGCCCCGCCACTGCCAAGCGCTGCTGGAATTGGTCAGCCTGGGGAAGACCAAACTGACGGCGAACCATGTCCTGGCCAAACTCCGAGAGCAGGAGAGGAATTGGCTGACCCCCAGAGGCCTCAGAGTTGGAGAGGTGGTGTCCGACAATGGGGCAAACCTGGTTGCTGCAATCAGCAGGGGAGACCTGACCCACATCCCCTGCCTGGCGCACCTCCTGAACCTGGTAGTCCAAAAGTTCCTGCGGACCTACCAGGGGATGGACCGACTCCTTGAGGCGGCAAGGAAGGTTGTGCATCATTTCCGGCACTCGGCTGCAGCCGTAGCGAGCCTGGAAGAGGTGCAGAAGGAGCTGCACCTGCCACAGCACCGGCTCATGATCGATGTTCCAACTCGCTGGAACTCCACCCTGGCGATGTTGGAGCGTCTGGTTGAACAGAGGCAGGCTGTCAACAAGTAAGTTGCACGAGCAACAGTTGCCGCCATCACTGCAACTGGGCGTGCCGCCACCAACCTCCCGTCCATCATCTCCACGGAGGACTGGGGGCACATGCAGCAGGTGTGCTCAGTGCTGGCACCCTTCCTGCAGGCCACCAACATGGTAAGCAGGGACCATGCAATGGTGTGCGAGTGGGTCCCTTTGGTGTGTGTGCTGGACAGGGCCCTGTATGCACTGCTGGAAGAGGGAGCGGCAGCCTTGGACCAGCAGGAGCTGCAGACAGCTTCACAGGCCACCTCTGAGGAGGAGGGCTTGGAGTTGGTGGAGGTCCCTGACCTTGCTGCTGATGAGGGAGAGTGGCAGAGCGCAGCTGGACTGGTGCGGGGGTGGAGAGAGGATGAGGTGGAGGAGGCAGAGGATGAGGAGGACAGGACTGTCGGCTCTGGGGCTGCCGATGATGTGCCAGCAGACGTGGCCAGGCTCTTCCCAATGGCAGCGCACATGCTGAGGTGCCTGCGCAAAGACCCAAGGGTCATCCAGATGAAGCAGAGGGAGGACATCTGGATCTGCATGATGCTGGACCCATGTCTGAAGGGGAAGCTTAGCCAGTTCCTGCCTGCAGGAGGAGACCGTGCGCAACAAATGAGGGATTTGCAGCTGTCCCTTGTTGAGCGCTTGGAGGAAGCCTTCCCTCAGCCATCCACCCCCACTGTCCAGCCAGAACAGAGGCAGCAGCAAGTGCCTGCATCCACCAGCAGCAAGCGCACGCGCACCACAGACCTGCTGTCTCTGACCAACGAGCTCTACATGAGTGTAGTGCTGCCAGGGACTAGAGAGGAGGTGCCTGCAGCAGCATCCTTCTCCAGTCACAGACAGCGCTTGACCCGCATGGTGGCTGACTATATGGGGTCCTTCAGCGGGCTTGACAGCGTTGCCCCTGTTGATCCCATGGAGTATTGGGTCAAGCACCTGCCGATCTGGAGCGAGCTTGCGCAGTACGCCCTGGAAGTGCTCTCCTGCCCCCCTTCCAGCTTACTGTCAGAGCGTTGCTTCAGTACAGCCGGTGGAGTCGTCACTGAGAAGCGATCTCGTCTGTCTCACAAGTCTGTGGACAGACTGACGTTTCTCAAAATGAACCAGGCTTGGGTGGAAGGCGAATTCCTGGCCCCTGTTGTCGGCGAGAGGGGGACATGAAGTGGCGCACACACATTACACCTGCTGCTGCTGCTGCTGTATTTCTTCCTGCTGTCTGTGTTTCCACTGCCAGGGAACACATTAAAAGGTGCTGCTGCCCATGCGCCACCAGCTATTTACGCTCAAAAATAGCTGCATTTCTGAAAAAAAATGTAATAATTTTGGGTTATTATTTTAGAGGTGTCCAGGTTGAAAACTGTGCTGTCCCAATTGTGTATTGGACACAATGTGGGCTTCACGACCGCTGTCTGGAACCTCATGGTGTTTATTTATGGTTCTGGTCCAGCACTAGGAACCAGGGCCTATTATGTCTCGTTGCCTGCCCTCCTGCCTGCCTGCTGCCAGTCTGCCACACACTCATCCTCCTCACGCTGCCTGCTGCTGTATTTCCTCCTGCTGTCTGTATGTTTCCACTGCCAGGGAACACATTACAAGGTGCTGCTGCCCATGTGCCACCAGCTATTTACGCTCAAAATTAAAAAATAGCTGCATTATTTTGAAAAAAAAAAAAGTTAATTATTTTAGAGGTGTCCGGGTTGAAAACTGTGCTGTCCCAATTGTGTATTGGACACAATGTGGGCTTCACGACCGCTGTTTGGAACCTCATGGTGTTTATTTACGGCCCTGGTCCACCACTAGGAACCAGGGCCTATTATGTCTTGCTGCCTGCCCTCCCGCCTGCCTGCTGCCACTGCCACACACTCATCCTCCTCACGCTGCCTGCTGTTGTATTTCCTACTGCTGTCTGTGTCTCCACTGCCAGGGAACACATTACAAGGTGCTGCTGCCCATGCGCCACCAGCTATTTACACTCAAAAATAGCTGCATTCTTTTGAAAAAAAAAAAATTAATTATTTTAGAGGTGTCCGGGTTGAAAACTGTGCTGTCCCAATTGTGTATTGGACACAATGTGGGCTTCACGACCGCTGTCTGGAACCTCATGGTGTTTATTTACGGCCCTGGTACCACCGCTAGGAACCAGGGCCTATTGTGTCTCGCTGCCTGCCCTCCTGCTGCCTGCTGCCAGTCTGCCACACACTCATCCTCCTCACGCTGCCTGCTGTTGTATTTCCTCCTGCTGTCTGTGTCTCCACTGCCAGGGAACACATTACAAGGTGCTGCTGCCCATGCGCCACCAGCTATGTCTCGCTGCCCGCCTGCCTGCTGCCACTGCCACACACTCATCCTCCTCACGCTGCCTGCTGTTGTATTTCCTACTGCTGTCTGTGTCTCCACTGCCAGGGAACACATTACAAGGTGCTGCTGCCCATGCGCCACCAGCTATTTACGCTCAAAAATAGCTGCATTATTTTGATTTTTTTTTCATTATTATTTTAGAGGTGTCCGGGTTGAAAACTGTGCTCTCCCAATTGTGTATTGGACACAATATGGGCTTCACGACCGCTGTCTGGAACCTCATGATGTTCATTTACGGCCCTGGTACCACCACTAGGAACCAGGGCCTATTATGTCAGCAGCAGTCACATCACACTGCCTGACACACACTACTCCTGATCCTGTAGCTGCATTGAGCTTCTGCTGTCTGTGTGCTGCTACCACTGCCAGGGAGAACAGAAGAAGAACTATTTTCTGCTGCCAACCACTCTCCTACCAGCTATTACCACACTACAATAGCTGCAACTACTTCCTCCTTCTGCTGATGTCTGTGTTTTACCACCGCCAGGGTACACAGAAAAAGGCGCTGTGGCTTGCAATGTTCCAATACCTATTATGCCATCAACACAAATATAACTATGGTGTTGTTATTAAAATAAAATATTTCCACAAATGAAGTAAAAAAAATATTACAAAAGAAAGGAAAACCAAGACACATAATATAACGATAGAGAAGAAGAGGAAGAAGAAGAAAGAAGAAGAAGATATAGAAGAAGAAGAAGAAGATATAGAAGAAGAAGATGAAGAAGATATAGAAGAAGAAGATGAAGAAGATATAGAAGAAGAAGATGAAGAAGAAGAAGAAGATATAGAAGAAGAAGAAGATGAAGAAGAAGATATAGAAGAAGAAGATGATATAGAACAGCGCTGTACAACTGGCGGCCCGCGGGCCGCATCCGGCCCGCCAGGCCTCCTGCTGCGGCCCGCTCTTCTCTCTGAGGTGCAGGCATGGCTTGCGCTATGGACGCCATGCCTGCTCCCTCCTATAGTGGCCTTGTCCCCGCTGCCTGTGTCCCCGCTGCCGCTGCTTCACACTCACAGCTCAGACCTCACAGATCGCGGCGACTGAAGCAAGGAGAGTGCACATGGTACCCGCATACATACGGAGTACGTCACATGCGGAAGTGACTTCATTAGTCACTTCCGCATGTGAAGTTCAGCCGCGTGGGTGCTATGCGCGCTCTCCTTGCTTCAGTCGCCGCGATCTGTGAGGTCTGAGCTGTGAGTGTGAAGCAGCGGCAGCGGGGACACAGGCAGCGGGGACACAGGAGAAGGCAGCACACGGCAGAGGTAACGCGGCTAGGAGGCGCTGGACACCTCTCGCTATTTAACGGGGGGGGGGGGGGTTCACACCTGTCACTATCTAACTAGGCTGGGGGGCACCTGTCACTATCTAACTAGGCTGGGGGGCACCTGTCACTATCTAACTAGGCTGGGGGGCACCTGTCACTATCTAACTAGGCTGGGGGGCACCTGTCACTATCTAACTAGGGGGGCATCTGCCACTATCTAACTAGGGGGGCATCTGTCACTATCTAACTAGGGGGGCATCTGTCACTATCTAACTAGGCTGGGGGGCACCTGTCACTATCTAACTAGGCTGGGGGGCACCTGTCACTATCTAACTAGGCTGGGGGGCACCTGTCACTATCTAACTAGGCTGAGGGGCACCTGTCACTATCTAACTAGGGGGGCATCTGTCACTATCTAACTAGGGGGGCATCTGTCACTATCTAACTAGGCTGGGGGGCACCTGTCACTATCTAACTAGGCTGGGGGGCACCTGTCACTATCTAACTAGGCTGGGGGGCACCTGTCACTATCTAACTAGGCTGGGGGGCACCTGTCACTATCTAACTAGGCTGGGGGGCACCTGTCACTATCTAACTAGGCTGGGGGGCACCTGTCACTATCTAACTAGGCTGGGGGGCACCTGTCACTATCTAACTAGGGGGGCATCTGTCACTATCTAACTAGGCTGGGGGGCACCTGTCACTATCTAACTGGGGGGTCACCTGTCACTATCTAACTAGGGGGGGGCACCTGTCACTATCTAACTAGGGGGGCACCTGTCACTATCTAACTGGGGGGCACCTGTCACTAGCTCATCTGGCCACACCACAGCATCACCGCAAGGCCTTTCAGCCCACACATCATCCCCAATCCGGCCAAAAACAGTATTGCCAGGCCAGCCAGGCACAGCAGCCCGTAGAGGAGAATTTAGAAGCCAGGTGAGAGGTGTCTACCATATTAAAGGTGCATTCTGCCTATTTATGTGAAATGCTGTCTATTTATGTGCCTCATGACTGCTGAATTTGTCATGTTGGGGGGCCTCATGATTTGTGGGGGGCATCATGATTGCTGAATTTGGCTTGTTGGGGGCCTCAAGATTGCTGAATATGTCTTGTTGGGAGCCTCATGATTTGTTGGGGGCCTCATGATTGCTAAATTTGTCTTGTTGGGGGCATCATGATTGCTGAATGTGTCTTGTTGGGGGCCTCATGATTTGTTGGGGACCTCATGATTGCTGAATTTGTCTTGTTGGGGGTCACATGATTGCTAACTGCGAGACTATGGGAAAAGCTGAATCATCATCATCATATGAGACAACAGCATTAAACCTACTTTTTTAGCTTTTTAAAATGGAAAATAAAACTGGGAGGTTCTGATAAAAAAATACATTTTTCAGGAGTAGGATGGATGAAATTGTTTATCTTCACAGTTTATTTTCAACTTGGCTTTTCCATAATGTTCATGTATGAGTTAAAACGTTTGTATGTAGTTTAAATTGCTGTTGCCACCTTGCGATAGATATCGGATAGATAGATAAGGTGACTTTTGGGTTGCAGTTTGGGCACTCGGCCTCCAAAAGGTTCGCCACCACTGTCCTAATCTAATGTCCCACAGTGCTAAGTTCATGTAAATTTGTCTCCACCCGTGGCCACACCCACATACTGGTCCATGGCCACACCCATTTTTTGGCGCGGCACACACAACGGAACACTCATGTTTTTCGGCCACACAACTTCACCGAAATCTTGAATTGCATTTTGTGGAAAGTGCTGCCAATCTAATTGTTCTTTAATTGCATTTTTTTCCCGGGGGGGAGGGGGGAGAGGGGGTGTCTGCGGCTCTAGCAAGAACCTTCGGCCCTCCACCATGGGGTCTGAAAAAAAAATGGCCCTCCATGCCCATGAAGTTGGACAGCACTGATATAGAAGAAGAAGAAGACGAAGAAGATGATATAGAAGAAGACGAAGAAGAAGAAGATATAGAAGAAGAAGACTAAGAAGAAGAAGTAGAAGAAGAAGAATATATAGAAGAAGAAGAAGAAAAAGAAGAAGATATAGAAGAAGAAGAAGAAAATATAGAAGAAGAAGACGAAGAAGAAGAAGGTATAGAAGAAGAAGACGAAGAAGAAGACATAGAAGAAGAAGAAGAAGAAGATACAGAAGAAGAAGATATAGAAGAAGAAGATATAGAAGAAGAAAAATATAATTGAAGAAGATACAAGAAGATTAAGAAGATTCGAGTAGAAGAAGATATAGAAGAAGAAGAAAAAGAAGAAGCTATAGAAGAAGAAGAAGAAGAAGATACAGAAGAAGAAGATGAAGACGACGTAAATGAAGACTTCCAACTTACAACCATTTTGGACACACCTTCTCATGCAAACATTTTTCATGACGTTAATTTACTATTTTTGATACCTTTTTTATAACTACTACATCACCACGTAATCACTTGATGTTTTTCTTTATAAAAAAGGTGGTTTCATGAATCATTGACCTCCAATGCAAGTTTTAAAAGCTATTTAAGGCCAGCTCGAATATTTTACTCGAATACAGACTCGGATAGTGACGTCGGATATCCGAGGTCGAATCGGATATTCGATTAACTCGAATATCGAACTTCGAGTGAATTCGGATAGTTTACTATCCGAATTCGACCAAACTCGAATAGGATAATGAGGTATCCGATCAACACTATGTACATCAGCTCCCGCCCACCGCTCCACAAGCAATCCACATGGTGGATCAACTTGGCCGAGTGACGGCCAACTCCATTGTCTTGCGCTTGAGTATAAGATTTGTATAGAAGCTGCATCAGCAGTTGTAGGTCAGTATAGAGTTTGCAGTATACAACGGGTTCATTAAAAATAACATAAGAGCGGGTTTTGTCAGTCTAACAAGATACCTGGTGAGACTTGCTAGTACAATAGCCTACAGCGACATGTCACCGTGACTCACATGTTGTTTACAAGGCTCGCTGGGCTGAAATAATGGATTGTGTCGGCTTTCTCAAGGTAAATAAGGCTTACCTAGACTACAGGTGTCTCGTTTCACCTCTACACAATGCAGGTAACCTTGAGGTTGGGTGCACACTTGTCAGTGTGTGAAAGATCGCATTTTCTGTCATGTGAATTTTAGTGCGTAGTCAGTGCGTTTTTTGGTTTTGCGTTTTTTCTCGCACATGCGTTTTTTTTGTGTGTTTTAATGCGTTTGCGGTTCACATATACAAAACGCATATGCATTTTTTCGATTGCGTTTTATGCAAATCACTAGGAAGTCAACAGGAAGCGGAAATACATCAGAAAACATAGTTTATTTTTCAAAAACACATATAAAACGCATGAAAAACGCATTATATTGCATCCCCATTGACTTACATTATGTGAGTTTTTGGAAAATATGCAACAAAACCAGCATTTTTAAAAACGCATATTTTAAAACACATACAAATGCATATGCGTTTTTTTATGCGGCCCATTGACTAACATTATACGCACAAACGCTGCGTTTTACGCAACACTAGTGTTTCTGCCTAGTGTGTTCCCAGCCTAAAGCAAACCTGAACTGAAAATTAAAAGTCAAACAAGAACCTGATGGTCACTCTGTCAGGGCTCCAGAGATCGTCTGAGGGGAGAGGAGAACTTTCCAGAAGGACAACCATCTCTGCAGCAATCCACAATCAGACCTGTATGGTAGAGTGGCCAGACAGAAGCCACTTTTTAGTAACAATCGTTTGCACGCGGGGGTTCGCATTTGCACGCGGGGGCGTTGTCGTTTTGTGCGGGGTTTTGCGGTCGCGCGGGGGTTCGCGCAGGGGCGGCCGTGCTGTCGGTTGGTGCTCTTTTGTGGATCGCGCCCTATATGTTATTGGAATGTATGGCAATAATTGTATTGTATTTGTTTGGATGGACGATCAGCATCGCATGTATACCAGAGCGCACACATGTTTTATTTGGTCTATACACGTGTGTGGGCTTATATGTAGATGGTTAGGACAAATTGACAAATTTTATTCTCTCTATTGGGGGTTTTTATTCCTCAGTTTTAATGTCCTAGTTCTAATGTCCTATTATATTTTGCAGTCTTTCTAAATTGCCCTTTACATGTGGTTATATTAGAGGTAATGTATTAATTCCCAGCTAATAGGAGTAATATGGTCCCTTTCCTCCCCCTCCCATGCAATGTTGATTGGCCATTTTCTCACCTTGTATGCGTGTGGACTGCATAAAATGTTTCTATACCTTTGTAAATGTAGATTATTGACTTGAAAAAGCGGAGGGAGGTCCTCCGCGTAACGTGTGACTTTTTAATAAATTCCTACTTTTTTACTGCCAATTTTATTAATTTATTACTGTCCCGATTAGCTCTGCTTGCTACTAATATTATACGACAATCCAGGCGCGGCTCATTAAGCCCAATTGCCCCAGTAGAGCAGATTTCTTGGTGGCTTTGTATCCCGTCACGACGAGGATCCTGGGTGCGCTGACGTCACATCCGGCCAGCGGTCTTGGAGAGCCCGGTCCCCGGCTGTAAGTGGGACAGAGGCGTATCGTGGCTAAGTACGCTGTGCTAGCCGCCTTTGATCCAGGTGAGACCTGACTGTTGGGAAGACACACTAGTTTGAATGGAATCTCTGAGCGCCCCTTCCTCTTTGTTTTAATTCTGTAGTAACAGGCACACGGCAGCCCACCTGAAGTTTGCTTAAAGGCACCTGAAGGACTCTCAGACCATGAGAAATAAAATTATCTGGTCTGATGAGACAAAGATTGAACTCTTTGCTGTAAATGCCAGGCTTCACGCTCGGAGGAAACCAGGCACCGCTCATCACCAGGCCAATACCATGCCTACAATGAATCATGGTGGTGTCAGCATCATGCTGTGGGAATGTTTTTCAGCGGCAGGAACTGAGAGACTAGTCAGGATAAACGGAAAGATGACTGCAGCAATGTACAGATACATCCTGGATAAAATCTGCTCCAGAGCGCTCTTGAACTAAGACTGGGGTTCATCTTTCAGCAGGACAATGATCCTAAGCGCACAGGCAAGATATCAAAGGAGTGGCTTCAGGACAACTCTGTGAATGTCCTTGAGTGGCCCCAGCCAGGGCCCAGATTTGAGTTCGATTGAACATCTCTGGAGAGATCTTAAAATGGCTATGCACCAACGCTTCTCATCCAACCTGATGGAGCTTGAGAGGTGCTGCAAAGAGGAATGGGGAAAACTGGCCAAGGATAGGAGTTCAAAGCTTGTGGCATCATAGTCAAAAACTTGAGGCTGTAATCGCTGCCAATGGTGCATCGACAAAGTATTGAGAAAAAGTTGTAAATACTTATGTATACGTGATTTCTCAGTTTTTTATTTTAATAATTTGCCAAAACCTCAAGTAAACATTTTCACGTTGTCGTTATGGGGTGTTGAGACATGAACTGTCAATTGTAGGACCTTATATAGACAGGTGTGTGCAATCAACTGAATTCTCTTCAGGTGGACTCCAATTAAGCTGCAGAAACATCTTAAGGATGATCAGGGGAAACAGGATGCACCTGAGCTTGATTTTGAGCTTCATGGCAAAGGCTGTAAATACTTATGTACATGTGCTTTCGCATTTCTTTTATTTTTAATAAATTTGCCTAATCCCTAAGTAATTTTTTTTCACGTAGTATTATGTGGTGTTGTGTGTAGAATTCTGAGGAAAAAATGAATTTCCGGCTATAGTTCTTAATTTAGGTCCTTGAGGCGCCGTTAGCAGCGGGAGTGACGGAGATCGGCTACTGTGTAGCCTTATTCTGGTTTGTTAAAGCGGACCCAAACCAAACTTTTTTTAATTCAAAATATTTAGTTGCACCACACATACAAAGATAAATAAACACTCCTTCAAGCCTATGAGCATTTCAGTGCATGCTTTTCACCCTTCTCTTTGCATAACTAGGGTTATACAGGTGGCAGCTATTAGCAATTCCTCCTTTGCAGGAGACCATCTACTAAACCAGTTTGCCGGATTCTGTCCCGGCAATATGAAAGGAAGGGTAGGGGTTCCTCCAATAAATGTAAAATATTTTATATTTGTCATCATGCAGCCGAAAAAAAGGCTGCTATTTATTATTATAATTTAGAAAATAGATTTTATTTCTGAAATCTTGTATTTTTAATTTGGGTCCACTTTAAGGTGACTGCAGGGATATTGATGGTGGAATTCGGCTGGATAGCGGCAGTATAGTTAGGGGGTAAATTAGTGTTAGGGATAGGTTGGGGGTAGGTTAGTGCAGGGGTGTTTCTAGCCTTTTTGTCACTCCAGGCAAGAAATCCTGTGTCAACCTTCCCCCCCACTTCCCTCCCAAAAAAACACACCCACACACAAGAGAATATAAGCAGGATGGTTGCACAGACACAGCACTAGACTCCAGAAGGGAGGTTAGAGCGCAGCTTCTGCTCAGTGGCCTTTACACACTGGACTGGGGGAGTGCAGGAAGGGGACGGGAACAGGTAGTGGGACAGGGGGACAGAGGGAGGCACAAAGGGGGACAGAATGAGGCACAGAGGGATGCACACAGAGCCAGATCATCCACAAGGCAGGTGCCTAGGGCCTGGAGTCTAGGGTCCCGGTTTATGCTAGCCCCCAACAAATCTTGCCAAAAAAGCTAGGTGGTCATCAAGTATGGGCCCAAAGTCGTTGCTTGCCTAGGGCACCATTTCACCTTAATCCATTTCTGGACACACAGGGAGGCAGAGGTGGCACAGGGGGACTGAAGGTGGCACAAGGAGACAGAAGGAGGCACAAAGGGACAGAAGGAAGCACAAACACCCGTTGTGGCATGGCTTCATTTGGGGCGGGGCTTAGTTCAGGAAGCAGGGCCTAAAGTGTACCAGAGTTGTTAGAATACAAAGAATCAATACTTACCCGGGGCTTCCTCCAGCCCCATAAGCACCCCCGAGTCCCTCGCCGTCCTCCTGCAGTCTGCCATTCAGCCGCAATCAGCCCCGGTAAGACCCCAACTTGACATGACTGCCAGTTATCGGGGCTGATTGCCGCTGAACGGCAAACCTTGGGAGGCCGGTGATAGACTCAAGACGTGCTTATGGGGCTGGAGGAAGTCCCGGGTAAGTATCGATTGTTTGTATTCTAACAGCTCTGGTTTTCTTTAATCAGGGGCATGGCACCCCAGGACAAATGGCACTCCAGGCACTGGCCTGGAAAGCCTATGCCTAAAAACGCCCCTGGGTTAGTGTTAGGCATAGATGCAGGGAAGGTTAGTGTGAGGATAGAAGAAGATAGGGTAATACCAAATATTGGAAATATCACTAATATCTACTACCGGCAATATCTCATCCAAAGTAAAGTGGCTGCTTCTTTAAACGGAACGCATTCCCAGTATTTTCTTTTTCTCCTTACCCCCGTTTGGTATATAGAGCATGTCTGGAGGGGAAACAGATCCGGAATGATGTTACCAAACTCAGTTCATTTTGGTCTGAAAGTCTACAGAACTCTCTCCAGCTCTGTATGATCCAACAAACAATAGCATAAAGACATTGTAATGAAATGACAGCAATAAATGTTTTTATTAAGACCGGGTTCGCATTTATCACTGCAAAAAAAACTTTAAGAAAAAAAAAAAGTTTTTCAAGTGTTTGTTTTTCTTGCGTCTCTTACCGCAGTTGATGAAAGTCAATTCGGAATTTGCGATGTGTGAATTTATGCTGCAAGATGTAGGGGTTCCCTTCCTCCCCCCCCCCCCCCCCCCCCCCATCCACCGTAATTTTGCAAATTTAAGCTGAGGAACAATTCTCTATTGAGTTTTATTAGTGAACGTGTTTGTGCACCCTGCCTCAGTGTCCCACGCTGTAATCCTAATTAATACACATATCCCAGTTATTGGAATCCTCTGGGTAATCTGCAAAGCCTTCATATGTAATCTTGTATCCTCAGCAGCACAGAGCTGCTCTCATCCTTCAGATTCTGACAACTATTAGCTTAGAAAACCAGATGATAATTTAAAGCATTATCTGGGAATTTCTGATGTCCCAGAGTCAGACAATGTTTTAAAATATAAGTTACAGTGAACATTTCTTTTAAAAAGGGAAAAAGCATGGGGTTCCCCTTAATATTCCAATCAGACTCTAATCCAGAAACCAGGAGGTCCTTTTGCCAACTTTACTGGAAGGGGGTGGGGGGGTGGGGAGATGTTACTTTTGTCTACCTGATACTGGGGGCTCCTCTGGCTTCCAAATACTGAAGGCCACTCTGGCAACATAATACAGGATTTTTACCTTTAACCTCTACACGACCGCTGGTATGTGTATTTACTCCCCCCTGCTCAACGCTTCATGATCGGGGGCATAATTACGCATACCCTTTTTGTTTACCTCACCGCTCCTGATCACCACGCCGCTGTCTTTCGTTTCCACCACAATCCCGCAGTTGAGTGATTGGGGAATGGAAACAGCTTGTTCCCAAACCTGATCGCAGTGCCCGCAATGAATGAAAAGCCGGCATCACGCTGACACCGACATTGACAGTTCTCAGAAGCCAAGTGTAAAGTAAAATGCACCCAAACATATACACAAATACACTTTATATATGGTAATACACTTGTTTTGAACCCATACCCTATAGGGTAAACACTTGTAAAATAATAATAATAATAAAACAAAATGACATCATTAAAAAAAAAACATAAAAAGTTACCTTATGGACTTTTTAATATGTATGTCATGAGGGTATATTACTGCTGATTTTGCCTATAAAGGCTTGTAATTAGTAATATAGTATTAAAAAATCACTAAACGGAAAAAATGCACCTTTATTTCCAGATAAAATATTATCGCCCTACATTGTATTAGGGATACAATTTAAACAGTATAATAACCGGGACAATTTGGCAAATTAAATGTGTGGGTTTTATCCACAGCAGCAAGTTGTATTTTAAAAATGTAATGGCCAAAAACTGAGAAATAATTCTTTTTTACTTATTATTCTCTTTAAAATGCATATAAAATAAAATAATTCTTAGCAAAAAGTACCACCCAAAGAAAGCCTAATTTGTGGCAAAAAAACAACAATATATAGATCATTTCTGTGTGATTAGTAACAATAAAGTTATTGATGAATGCATGAATGGGAGGAGCGTGATGTGAACATTTTAAGAGGAAAAACTTCAAAATGCAGAAAGTGGGACACAACAGGCTGCACCTAAAGTTCTCGATAGCTAGCAATTGTCTACTACTGCCCTAGGGTGTACAAGTACAAAAGGTGCCTGGAAACAAAGGCGCGGGAGATGGCAACAATATTGTTATTATTGTTGATAGTTTCAGAGGGAAGTCTGCCAGCATCAGGATGGAAGTTCCTCCACCTTCAATCTCTAAAGATCCCCATTAATGGTATGATCTTGGTCACACAATCTTATCACTTCCAAAATAATGGACTACCTAACATATCTACTCAAAGTATACCCACTCGTTTTACCCTTCCACTATATTGCTTTAGTAATATTGTACAATCAAGATTGCACCGCTCCGTCTTCCCTCCACCCCACCCCAACTAATTTTGACAATGAGGATAAGATTTGTATAGAAGCTGCATCAGCAGTTGTAGGTCAGTATAGAGTTTGCAGTATACAACGGGTTCATTAAAAATAACATAAGAGCAGGTTTTGTCAGTCTAACAAGATACCTGGTGAGACTTGCTAGTACCCTACATAATAATACCCTACAGCTACATGTCAGGGACACTCTGTGCACCGTGACTCACAGGTTGTTTACACGGCTTGTTGAGCTGAAATGATGGATTGTGTCGGCTTTCTCAAGGTAAATAAGACTTACCTAGACTACAGGTGGCACGTTTCACCTCTACACAATGCAGGTAACCTTGAGGCTTGAGGCACACTTGTCAGTGTGTGAAAGATCGCATTTTCTGTCATGTGAATTTTTGCTTTCTTAGTGGGTAGTCAGTGCATTTTTTTGGTTTTGCCTTTTTCCCTCACATGTTTTTAATGCGTTTGCGGTTCGCATATACAAAACGCATATGCGGTTTTCTATTGCGTTTTATGCAAATCACTAGGAAGTCAACAGGAAGCAGAAATACATTAGAAAAAAAGTTTATTTTTCCAAAACGCATATAAAACGCATGAAAAACGCATCCCCATTGACTTTCATTATGTGGGTTTTTGAAAAATAAGCAACAAAACCAGCATTTTTAAAAACGAATATTTTTAAACACATACAAAACGCATATGCGTTTTTTTATGCGGCCCATTGACTAACATTTTACGCATAAACGCTGAGTTTTACGCAACACTAGCGTTTCTGTCTAGTGTGTTCCCAGCCTAAAGCAAACCTGAACTGAAAATTAAAAGTCAAACAAGAACCTGATGGTCACTCTGTCATGGCTCCAGAGATCGTATGAGGGGAGAGGAGAACTTTCCAGAAGGACAAGCATCTCTGCAGCAATCCACAATCAGACCTGTATGGTAGAGTGGCCAGACAGAAGCCACTTTTTAGTAACAGGCACACGGCAGCCCACCTGAAGTTTGCTTAAAGGCACCTGAAGGACTCTCAGACCATGAGAAATCAAATAATCTGGTCTGATGAGACAAAGTTTGAACTATTTGCTGTAAATGCCAGGCATCACGTTTGGAGGAAACCAGGCACCGCTCATCACCAGGCCAATACCATGCCTACAATGATTCATGGTGGTGTCAGCATCATGCTGTGGGGATGTTTTTCAGCGGCAGGAACTGGGAAACTAGTCAGGACAAAGGAAAAGATGCCTGCAGCAATGTACAGAGATATCCTGGATAAAATCCGCTCCAGAGCACTCTTGAACTAATGGTGTGTACACACTTGAAAGATTAATGAAAGATCTTTGACCAATTTTACCACCTTTAATGTAGTATGAGAGCCATACTCTACACAGTCTATTCTATGGAGCTGAACTCCCCATCAGATAGAAATCTTTGCAAGATGCTGCACTCAAAGATGCCCGTACACATTCAAAAGATCAGTATCTGCAAAAGATCTGTTCCTGCAAAAGATCCATTCCTGCAAAATGCATTCATAGTCTATGAGATCTGCAGATCATCATACACACCTTGTTTAACGGACAATCATCTGCCGATCAGATCCACCAGGATGGATTTTCAGATCTGCAGATGATTGTCAGATATGCAGATGATTGTCAGATATGCAGATGAGATGAATGTCTGTTAAACAAGTTGTGTATGAGATCTGCAGATATTATAGACCATAAATGCATTTTGCAGGAACTGATCTTTTGCAGATACTGATCTTTTGAATGTGTACAGCAACTTTGTATGCAGCATCTTGCAAAGATTTCTATCTGATGGGGAGTTCAGCTCAATAGAATAGACTGTGTAGAGTATGGCTCTCATACTACATGGAAGGAGTAAAATTGGTCTAAGATCTTTCAAGTGTGTACACACCATAAGACTGGGGTGACTGGTGGGGCACCATTTCACCTTAATCCATTTCTGGACACACAGGGAGGCAGAGGTAGCACAGGGTGACTGAAGGTGGCACAAGGAGACAGAAGGAGGCACAAGGGGACAGAAGGAAGCACAAATACCTGTCCGTTGGGGCATGGCTTCATTCAGGATGGGGCTTAAAGAGCCTCTGAAGTCTCTTATTATGGCCTCAATTCACTAAGCTTAATTCCTGTCTTTAATAACTCTTCTGAGCTGTTTTACAGTTATCACCATGATGACATAATTGTGATAACTGTAAAACAGCTCTGAAAAGTTATTAAAGACAGGAGTTAAGCTTAGTGAATTGAGGCCTGTCCCTTATTTTTTCATATAATCCTCTTAGCATTAATGCCTAAGTGAAATCGCCACATCCCCGCGTCAGATGAGTGATTTAACCACCTTGGTGGTAATGACGAGCTCAGCTCGTCCTTTACCGCCGCAGTGGATATCTCTGTCCCCTGTGGGCTGATTTTGATTATTTTTTTTTAATACATGCAGCTAGCACTTTGCTAGCTGCGTGTAGGGCCCGATCGCCACCGCTGCGCGGTGAGCCCCCCCGGACCCCTTGCACAGCCTGGCTACTCAGTGCCAGCCTGCGCTATGGGGCTGGATCGGACACCCTCGACACCGTGACGTCATCCCGATCGTCGCCATGGCGACGAGGGAAGCCAAGCAGAAAATCCCATTTACAATGGGATTTTCTGCTTGCTGTAAAAATCGGCAGCGATCGGACTAGATGGGCAGATGCGCCCTCTAGTGGTGAATCATGTAGCTAACTTTCAGTTAGCTACATGATTCAGAAAAACAAAATTGAAAGAAAACTGTCCGCACACCACCCTGGCGATTTTAATGTAACGCCAGGGTGATTAATACAGGGAAATAGACCTGCAAAGTTCTACGACTTTGCAGGTTGCAGATCTTGCTGCACTGGAGAGGCAGAGCTTTAGGCTGTAGCTCTGCCTCTCCGCAATCAATCTCTGTGGATCTCCGCCTTCTCCCCACCCCTCTCAGTGAAAGAAGACAGAGGGGCGAGGAGAGGCGGCGATCCGCAGAGATTGACTGCGGAGGAGGCAGAGCTACAGCCTAAAGCTCTGCCTTTTCTAGGAAGTAAAGCCCAGCGAGCCCGGGAGCTCTGCAGGGCTATTTCTCTGTATTAAATCACTCATCTGCCGCGGGGATTAGAGGTGGGCGGAACGGTTCGCCGGCGAACGGTTCCAGGCGAACATCGGGTTGTTCGCCTTCGCCGGCGAAGGCGAACTTTCCCGGAAGTTCGATTCGCCCCATAATGCTCTATGAGGGTCAACTTTGACCCTCTGCATCACAGTCAGCAGGCGCATTGTAGCCAATCAGGCTACGCTAAGCCCTGGAGCCCCACCCCCCCTTATATAAGGCAGGCTCCGGCGGCCATTAGCCTCACTCGTGTGCCTGCTAGAGACAGAATAGGGACAGCTGCTGCAGACTTGTTCTCCTAGGGACAGATTAGTCAGGATCTTGCCTTCTTAGCTTGCTTAGCTGAATCTTATTGCTATAATAGCGCCCCAGAAAAGCTCTTTTCAGAGCTCATCCTGCTGTGATCAATTTTTTTTTCTGTGTTTGAAACTGACACTTGTGGTGTTTAGACAGCATTGCTAATTCATACTGTGTGTCCCACTGCCAGCAGCAGCAGCAGCACATTCAGTGACTACTACCTGTGTGTGTGATACACTTGTGTTGCTTAGACAGCATTGCTAATTCATACTGTGTGTCCCACTGGCACTGCCAGCAGCAGCAGCACATTCAGTGACTACTACCTGTGTGTGTGATACAGTTGTGTTGCTTAGACAGCATTGCTAATTTATACTGTGTGTCCCACTGCCAGCAGCAGCAGCAGCACATTCAGTGACTACTACCTGTGTGTGTGATACACTTGTATTGCTTAGACAGCATTGCTAATTCATACTGTGTGTCCCACTGGCACTGCCAGCAGCAGCAGCACATTCAGTGACTACTACCTGTGTGTGTGATACACTTGTGTTGCTTAGACAGCATTGCTAATTCATACTGTGTGTCCCACTGCCAGCAGCAGCAGCACATTCAGTGACTGCTACCTGTGTGTGTGATACACTTGTGTTGCTTAGACAGCATTGCTAATTCATACTGTGTGTCCCACTGGCACTGCCAGCAGCAGCAGCACATTCAGTGACTACTACCTGTGTGTGTGATACACTTGTGTTGCTTAGACAGCATTGCTAATTCATAATGTGTGTGTACCACTGCCAGCAGCCCACCAGCATTCAGCAGCACATTCAGTGACACCTGTGTGTGTGACAGGGAGCTGCACATTGTACTACCTACCCACTACTGCATCTACCTACTACTAGTACCTGTTGTGTTTAGTTAACCCACCTCATCACTGCATACACCTACGTTTGTGTTGAGTGAACCCACCTCGCTGCACATAACTACCTTTTGTGTTGAGTGAACTTGCCTCACTGCATATAACTACCTTTTAAGTTTAGTGAACTCACCTCACTGCATATATAACTACCTTTTAAGTTGAGTGAACTCACCTCACTGCATATATAACTACCTTTGGGTAGAGTGAACTCAGCTGACTGCATATAGCTACCTTTTGTGTTCAGTGAATTCACCTCACTGCATATAGCTACCTTTTGTGTTCAGTGAATTCACCTCACTGCATATAGCTACCTTTTGTGTTCAGTGAATTCACCTCACTGCATATAGCTACCTTTTGTGTTCAGTGAACTCACCACACTGCATATATAACTACCTTTGGGTTGAGTGAACTCACCTCACTGCACATAGTTACCTTCTGTGTTCAGTGAACTCACCTCACTGCATATATAACTACCTTTGGGTTGGGTGAACTCACCTCACTGCACATAGCTACCTTCTGTGTTCAGTAAACTCACCTCACTGCATATATAACTTTTGGGTTGAGTGAACTCAGCTGACTGCATATAGCTACCTTTTGTGTTCAGTGAACTCAGCTGACTGCATATAGCTACCTTTTGTGTTCAGTGAACTCACCTCACTGCATATAGCTACCTTTTGTGTTCAGTGAACTCACCTCACTGCATATATAACTACCTTTGGGTTGGGTGAACTCACCTCACTGCACATAGCTACCTTCTGTGTTCAGTAAACTCACCTCACTGCATATATAACTTTTGGGTTGAGTGAACTCAGCTGACTGCATATAGCTACCTTTTGTGTTCAGTGAACTCAGCTGACTGCATATAGCTACCTTTTGTGTTCAGTGAACTCACCTCACTGCATATAGCTACCTTTTGTGTTCAGTGAACTCACCACACTGCATATATAACTACCTTTGGGTTGAGTGAACTCACCTCACTGCACATAGCTACCTTCTGTGTTCAGTGAACTCACCTCACTGCATATATAACTACCTTTGGGTTGAGTGAACTCACCTCACTGCACATAGCTACCTTCTGTGTTCAGTGAACTCACCTCACTGCATATACCTAGCTTCCCCCCGAGATGGACAAAATGGACAAACCAGGTAGAGGAAGAGGTAGAGGCAGACCCAGAGGAAGGCCACCTGGCACTGGCCGGTCTGTGCGAGGTGGTGTTGCTGTGATTTCGTGCGGACCTGGCCCAAAGTACAGTGCTCAGAAGAAGGCACGTGCCATCACTTCCCAAAATTGTGAGGACGTGCTTGAGTATTTAACACAGAAAACCTTATCTCCCGCAGCCACCAGCGCTACAACAAGCGCCACATCCGCTGCATTTGACACTTCGCAGGAGTTATTTGGTGGTGGTGGTGGTGAAATCACTGATTTACAGCCACTACTGCAACAACAAGAAGAAGGCGCAGGTACACCACCTCATACGTCTGAGTTAGGTGGCGATAGTATGGACGTAATGTGTGAGGAGGGGCATGATTATCCACCTGAAGTTGGTGCAGTTGAGGAGGTGTCTGAGGAAAGCGAAGCTGGGCAGGAGGATTATGATGACGATTATACGGATGTCACGTATGTACCCAATAGAGGAGATGACCAGGGGGACAGTTCAGAGGGGGAGCCAGAGAGGAGTAGGAGGAGACGACTCCATGATAGAAGCAGAGGGAGCTCGTCCTCAGAAACAGCTGGGGGCAGTGTCCGGCGCCATGTATCGCCAGCTATGGCCAGCCAGCCAACATGCCCTTCAAGGTCAGCTGTTGATGCCACCGTAGTGCCATCACCCCAGGAGCAAAGCCATCTGTTCTCTCTGCCTCCAAAAATTGAGCCGTGGAGAGGCCAACAGTCACGTAGGGACAAGTGCCTTACGAAGGCACCTGGAGAGAAGGCACAAACAGCTATGGGAAGAACACCTGAGGAAAAGCAGCACCCCTCAAAAGACAAGCCACCCTCCTTCTCCTCTTCCTCCTTCAGGTGCATCGTCTTCATCCGCTTTCTCCCTTGAACCTTCACAGCCACCCTCCTTCACACCGCCTCTACCCTTGAGCGGTTCCTGCTCCTCTGCCTACAGCAGTAGCCAGGTGTCCGTGAAGGAAGTCTTTGAGCGGAAGAAGCCAATTTCGGCCAGTCACCCTCTTGCCCGGCGTCTGACAGCTGGTGTGGCGGAACTATTAACTCGCCAGCTATTACCATACAAGCTGGTGGAGTCAGAGGCTTTCCGTAAATTTGTGGCCATTGGGACACCGCAGTGGAAGATACCAGGCCGCACTTATTTTTCACGAAAGGCCATACCCAAACTGTACTGTGCAGTTCAGAGGCAAGTGGTGTCATCTATTGCAAAGAGCGTTGGGTCAAGGGTCCACCTGACCACGGATGCCTGGTCTGCCAAGCACGGGCAGGGCCGTTACATTACGTACACAGCCCATTGGGTCAACCTGGTGACCGATGGCAGCAAGCAGGGAGTACGTGGCTGCCCAGCGGACCGACTTGTCACACCTCCACGGCTTGCAGGCAGGCCTTCTGCCACCTCCTCTCCTTCTCCTCCAGCTACATCCTTTTCGCTGTCAACCTCCTCCTCCTCAGCTGAGTGTCATTTGAGCTCTAGCGGTGCTGCCATCTCCTCTTCCTCTCCAGCTACACAGCCCCATCTCCCCAGAGTCTACGCTGCATGCCAGGTACGACGGTGTCACGCAATTTTAGACATGTCTTGCCTCAAAGTGGAGAGTCACACTGGAACAGCTCTCCTGGCTGCTTTTAACAAACAGGTGGAGCAATGGCTGACCATGCACCAGCTGGAGATCGGCAACATGGTGTGTGACAACAGCAGCAATCTCCTTTCCGCTTTGAATTTGGGAAAGCTGACACATGTACCCTGCATGGCACATGTGCTGAATCTGGTCGTGAAAAGATTTGTCTCAAAGTACCCAGGCTTAGAGGACGTCCTTAAGCAGACCAGGAAGTTGTGTGGGCATTTCAGGCGGTCTTATACGGCTATGGCACGGCTTGCGGACATTCAGCGGAAAAACAACTTGCCGGTGAGACGCTTGATATGCGATAGCCCGACTCGCTGGAATTCCACCCTGCTCATGTTCTCTCGCCTGCTAGACCAGGAGAAAGCCGTCACCCAGTACCTGTACAGCTACAGTAGAAGGACACAATCTGGAAAGATGGGGATGTTGGGGCCCAACAGCTGGACACTGATGCGAAATGCATGCAGGACCATGCGGCCTTTTGAGGAGGTGACCAACCTGGTGAGGCGCGCTGAAGGCACCATCAGCGACTTGATCCCCTACGCTTACTACCTGGAGCGTGCCGTGCGTAGAGTGGTGGATGAAGCTGTGGAGGAGCGGGAACAGGAACAGCTACGGCAGGAGGAGTCGTGGGACCAATTTTCAGCCAAACCACAGGTTTCCTCAACACCTGCGGCACCACAGAGGGGGGAGGAGGAGGAAGAAGAGGAGTCGTGTGGGGAAGGAGAGAAGTCAGACTCGGATGATTATGAGGAAGGTGTTTCTGTGGAGGAGGAAGAGGCGGCAGAAGAACAACCGCAGCAGCCGTCACAGGGGGCTTCTGCTGCTCCACGTTCCCGTGGTATTGTCCGTGGCTGGGGGGAGGAAGAGGAGTTGCGTGACGTCACTGTGGAAGAGCAAAAGGAGATGGAGAGTACGTCTGGATCCGACTTTGTGCAGATAGCCTCTTTCATGTTGTCCAGCCTGTTGAGGGACCCCCGTATCAAAAAACTCAAGGGGAATGTACTGGGTGGCCACGCTACGCCTACTAGACCCTCGGTACAGGCACAAAGTGGCAGACCTGTTATCAACTCCACACAAGGCAGAAAGGATGCTGCACTTGCAGAACAAGCTGTCAATGATGCTTTACAATGCATTTAAGGGTGATGTGACAGTACAACGCAATAAAGGTACCACTGGCAGTATTCCTCCTCCTCCTCACCAGTCCACGCAGGCAAGGACAGGCCGCTCCAGCGATCTCGGGGTGATGTCGGACATGCGGACATTCTTTAGTCCAACGCCTCACAGTAGCCCTTGGGATCCACCCTCCACCAACGCCTGGACCGGCAGGTAGCCGACTACCTGGCCTTAAGTGTGGATTTACACACTGCGACTGCAAGCAGCGAGAATGAACCCTTGCTCTACTGGTTGCGCATGCTTGACCTGTGGCCAGAGCTGTCCCAATTTGCCATACAACTTCTCTCTTGCCCTGCCGCAAGCGTCCTGTCAGAAAGGACCTTCAGTGCAGCTGGAGGCATTGTCACTGAGAAGAGAAGTCGCCTAAGTCCTGACAGTGTTCAGTACCTGACCTTTATCAAAATGAACGAGGCATGGATCCCTGAGGGCTATTGCAGGACCGAAGACTAAGTCAGTCCCCACAGACAGCATCTCTGCCTGCAGGCCGTTTGACTGCCTTCTCCGCCGCCACCACCACCAGGGTCCAGGACTAATTTTTCTTGGGCATGCACATGCCTGCCTAATTTTTATGGCTGAACTGCAGGCGGCTGCAACAATAAACAAAAGGCATGTACATGTGCCCATCCCCCTTCGTGATCATTACCTTGCCGCGGTGAAGGGGCTTGCGTATCACAATGAAGCAATGACCGCCGGCTATATGAGTGTCTCGGGTGGGGGTGGCACACCAAAGATAATAAGGTCGTTGTTTCATTGTGGTCAGACCAAATTTGATCAGCTGGACAGTCACTGTTCTGTCATTCAGCTACATCAGCCGGGCGAGCATATGGGCTGAAAAGCCACCATAACCTGCACTCTCGTCATGATGCGCACCAGTCCAGCACGGCCGTCACTACACAAACGGCTGTTTGCAGTCACTGCATACCTTTCACTGCATCTGTGACTGCACATTATACCTGGCAGTCAGTGCATAACTTGCACTTGAATGGATACAGTTTCAAACAATTTAAAAATACAACCATCTAAAGTTCCAAACAATTTAAAAATACAACCATCTACATTTTCAAACAATTTTAAAAAATGCCAACAAAAATTGCCCTCCGTAAAACATTCTTGGCAAATGCTTTCGACTTGGTTTGTCTTCCGCTGGCTCAAGGGTCCATCTGACCACAGATGCCTGGTCTGCAAAGCACGGTCAGGGCAGCTACAGCATGGGTCTCAGCAGGCTCCCACTTCGGGCCGGAATCCAACCTTCATTCCCCGCGGTGACAATGGCAGACTTGCCCTCCATAACGGATTCCCGTTAAAGGATTTAAAGTTGATTCATTACAATTAGGGCCTCAAAGTCCTGTATTGCATGCCTGCCTGCTGCCCTCCTTGGATGTGCAGTGGTAGCCGTTGCTCAGGCTCCACACCGGATTCCATACCTCATTCCCCGGCCATTACCCGTGGTCACAAATGGCAGACTTGCCCGCCTCCATATGATTCTCGTGAAAGGAATGTGGTGTCATCTTTGCCCGCCATAACTGGTTCTCGTTAAAGGATTTAAAGTACATTCATTTCAAATACACAGCAGGGCCTCGAAAGTCTTCCTCCTGTATTGTTATTTTTGGTCACTACCTCGGGGCGGGCGGGCGTGCATGCCTGCCTGCTGCCCTCCTTGGATGTGTAGCGTTGCTCAGGCTCCACACCGGATTCCATCCCTCATTACCCGGCCTTTAACCGGGGTCACAATGTCAGACTTGCCCACCTCCATAGGATTCTCATTGTAGCGGTACTGAACAAGTACACAGCAAGTACAAAATGTAATTTAAAAACAAAACATAAGCTTTTTAACAGTGCCATGGAAAGTTGAGAAGGAAGTCATACATTACCTGACATCACTGAGTGAGGAAGAGCAATCTCGCCATGTTGCGCAGTAGTCCAGCACGGCCGTCACAACACACAACAAACAGCTATTTGCGGTGCGTTACACAGTGAGTTTGGTGTGTCAGTGTGAAGCAGTACTCTAATTACACTCCCTAATTGATGTATACACATGCAAGATGTTTTAAAGCACGTTAGGCCTGCAATTTAGCATTCAATGTGATTTCTGCCCTTAAAACGCTGCTTTGCGTCACATCCAGATTTTCCCTGGGACTTTTGGCATGTATTCCACTCCGCCATGCCCCCCTCCAGGTGTTAGACACCTTAAAACATCTTTTCCATCACTTTTGTGGCCAGCATAATTTTTTCTATTTTTCAAAGTTCGCCTCCCCATTGAAGTCTATTGCGGTTCGCGAACTTTTCCGCGAACCGAACCTTCCGCGGAAGTTCGCGAACCCGGTTCGCGAACCTAAAAACAGAGGTTCGGCCCATCTCTAGCGGGGATGCAGCGATTTCACTTAGGCATTAATGCTTAAGAGGATTATATGAAAAAATCACGGAAAAAAAAAAAACTTCAGAGTCTCTTTAAAGTGTACCAGAGCTGTTAGAATACAAAGAATCAATACTTACCCAGGGCTTCCTCCAGCCCCATAACCACGTCTGAGTCCTTTGCTGTCCTGCCGCGGTCTGCTGTTCAACTGCAATCAGCCCCGGTAAGACCCCAACTGATGCGACTGAGCCAGTGACCGGGGCTAATTGCGGCTGAACGGCAGAGCACCGGAGGCCGGCAAGGGACTCAGACGTGCTTATGGGGCTGGAGGAAGCCCCAGGTAAGTATGGATTCTTTGTATTCTAACAGCTCTGGTTTTCTTTAATTAGGGGCATGGCACCCCCAGGACAAATGGCACCCCAGGCACTGGCCTGGAACGCCTATGCCTAAAAACGCCCCTGGGTTAGTGTTAGGCATAGACGCAAAAAAGGTTAGTGTGAGGCTAGAATAAGATATGTCGATACTAAATATTGGAAATATCACTAAAATCTACTACCGGCAATATCTCGTCCAAAGTAAAGTGGCTGCTTCTTTAAACGGAACGCTTTCCCAGTATTTTCTTTTTCTCCTTTCCATTTGGTATATAGAGCATGTCTGGAGGGGAAACAGATCTGGAATGATGTCACCAAACTCAGATAATTTTAGTCTGAAAGTCTACAGAACTCTCTCCAGCTCTGTATGATCCAACATATACATGAAGACATTTTAATGAAATGACAGCAATAAATGTGTTTATTAAGACCGGGTTCGCATTTATCACTGCAAAAAAAAACAAACATTTTTCAAGTGTTTTTCACGTTAAAATTTGCAAGCGATTTTTTTCTTGCGTCTTTTATCGCAGCTGATGAAAGTCAATTCAGAATTTGCGATGTGTGAATTTATGCTGCAAGATGTAAGATTTGCAATTTTGCAGATTTAAGCAGAATGATTCTCTATTGACTTTTATTAGATGTGCAGCGAACGTGTTTGTGCACCCTGCCTCAGCAACCCACGCTGCAATCCTAATTAATACGCATATACCAGTTATTGGAATCCTCTGGGGAATCTGCAAAGCCTTCATATGTAATCCTATAACCTCAGCAGCACAGAGCTGCTATCCTCCTTCAGATTCTGCCAACTATTAGCTTAGAAAACCAATTGATGATAATTTAAAGCATCATCTGGGAATTTCTGATGTCCAGATCGGGGGACCCAGGCGAGGGAGGGGGGGTCCGACCCCCCTCCCTGCCACTAGGCTCAATACCCCCTTTCTACCCGCTACCTCTCCAGCTCGGTGCCCCCCCCCCCCCCCCCAACGGCTGGGGGGGGGGGGGCGGCGATTTTTTTCTAATTTTGCCTCAGGCGGCAAAAAGTCTAGGGCCGGCCCTGAATCCAATTACCAGGAGGTCCTTAGCCAGCTATACTGGGGAGAGGGAAGAGAGAGAGAGAGAGAGGTTACTTTTGCCAACTATACTAGGAGGGGGGGTTGGGGGGGAGAGAGATGTTACTTTTGTCTATCTGATACTAGGGGCTCCCCCTGGCTTCCAAATACTGGAGGTCACGCTGGCAGCATAATGGCATTAATTCATCAAAGGTTGCTGTTACGATCGGTGTCAGCACACAGAGAGAATCTGATTATTGATGATCTGCAGAATCATCAAGAATCATCAATAATACAGATGTATACTTGATTATGGATGATCTGCAGAATCACCAATAATACAAGTATGACTAACCTCTGGACACCTAATAAAGTGTAAGTGTTTGGTGTAACTGTAGGCTATCTCCCGTGAGGCGGGAGATACAGGCAGCTCGGCCAAGAACCACCTGAGGGGCAGGTGGCCCTGGGAAGTGCAGGGACTATCTCCTTGAGAGAGGGAATAGTGAGAACCTGGCAACCAGGGATATCTGGAGATCAGATAATAGACTGTACTGCAGCCAGGGGACTCCAGAGGAAAAGGACACTGGATGCTAACAGGCCGGACTCTCTGAGGAGCAGGAGTCCTAGTTGCAACTGACACTTGGTGGAATTGTGTCACTGCTAGTACAGATAGACTGAGCACTCAAGGGATGAGTGACAGCCTGGAAGGTCGGGCAGGCCAGGTCGGCAACACATGAGCAGATAAGGTACAGAGACAGAAGGCTGATTCGATAACCGGGTACAGGCAGGGTCTGGCAACAGGTAGGCAGATATGCAGAGGTACCGAATCAGAAAGCAATAGAGAGGTCGACAGAGTAAATAATCATAACAGAGATAGAGCAGAGTCCTAGTCTGAGGTGTGAGGTCCGTGGTCTCGACACCCAGGAACTAGTCTAAAGTATAACACAGCAATGACACAGTAATCCTAAGATTGGGTGTGAGGTCCTTGGTCTCAACACCCCGGAACTGGTCTAAAGTATAACACAGCAATGACACAGTAATCCTAAGCTTGGGTGTGAGGTCCTTGATCTCAACACCCCGGAACTGGTCGACCTGATCAGCTGATCCCTCTCCTACTGGCATAAAGGTCCTGCCTCCCAGCGCGCGCGTAGCTCTCCATCTGTGTGCACTAGAAGGCTCAGACAAACCAGACGCATGCTGCTGTGCGGAAACCGCCGGTCTGAACGCGGAGACAGCCGCCCCGCTGCCAGACCACGCGGCGGCATCTCCGCAATCCATTACAGTACCCGAGGAGGGGTGGACTCCGGACACTTCCCACCAGGCTTCTCCGGATGTGAGTCATGAAATGTTTTCTTTAATTCTTCCGCATGCATGCGACAATCTGGCACCCAAGTTCTTTCCTCCACACCATATCCTTTCCAGTGGACCAGATACTGCACGGAATTCTGCACTAACCGAGAGTCCAGAATCTTTTCAAGCTCATATTCAGGTTGATCATCAACCATCACAGGAGAGGGGGGGGGGAGAGAGGAATCCACGTGCACTGCAGGCTTCAACAGAGACACATGGAATGATCTCACACCTCGCATGCTGGCTGGAAGATCAATCGCATAAGTGACATTATTAATCTTTCTGGTCACTGGGAATGGTCCTATGAATCTAGGACCCAGTTTGGGTGACAGTTGCTTCAGGGCCAAATGCTGAGTGGACAGACACACCAAGTCCCCCAGAGAGAACTTCCACTCTACGGACCGCCTTTTGTCTGCCTGTTTTTTCTGAGTCTGGAAAGCTTTCCCCAAGTTCCTCTTAACCATTCCCCAAATCTCCTTCAAAGCCCTCTGCCAATCCTCCAGGGCCGGGAATGGTGTAGACGCCACCGGCAATGAGGCAAACTTAGGTGATCTTCCCGACACTACCTGGAATGGGGAAAATCCTGAAGAGAAACTTTTCAGGTTGTTGTGCGCAAATTCTGCAAATGGCAAAAATTTTACCCAATCGGACTGCGCATCTGCAACATAACATCTGAGAAATTGTTCTAGGGACTGGTTAACTCTCTCGGTCTGGCCATTGGTCTGTGGATGGTAGCCTGATAAGAATGCAAGGTCCATGTCAAGATGATGGCAAAAGGCTTTCCAAAACTTAGATACAAATTGGACCCCCCGACCTGACACTATATTTTCCGGAATGCCATGCAGCCGGAAAATGTGCTGGATGAAGAGATCAGCCAATTCCTGGGCCAAGGGGAGTCCTTTCAATGAAACAAAATGAGCCATCTTACTGAATCTGTCTACTACCACCCAAATGACCGTCTTGCACTCCGACCTGGGGAGTTCTCCCACAAAATCCATGGACAAATGGGTCCATGGTTCACTTGGGACTGGTAAGGGTTGAAAAGTACCAACAGGAGCCTGACGAGAAGGTTTACTCCTAGCACACACTGCTCACTCTCTTACAAACTCCTTACAATCTGTTGCCAACGTAGGCCACCAAGCACATCTGGCCAGTAAATCCTGGGTTCTGGTGGCCCCGGGATGACCAGCATTCTTGTGGGAATGAAACAGCTGTAAGAGTTGTAGACGGAAAGCTAGTGGCACAAACATAACCCCATCAGGCTTCCCCTCTGGAACATCCTGTTGGTAAGGACTCAGAGTGACTGTCCAATCCTTCAAGGTCTCAGTGGCTGCCAAAACTACCTTCTGAGGTAGAATGGTCTCAGGGGCTGAGGGCTGTACTGTCTCGGGCTCGAAACACCTGGACAAGGCGTCGGCCTTGATGTTTTTACTACCAGGGGTATACGTAATTACAAATCTGAATCTTGAAAAGAACAAAGACCACCGGGCCTGACGGGGGCTAAGTCTCTTGGCGCCCTCTATGTACTCCAGATTTTTATGATCTATATAAACTGTGATAGTATGTTGTGCACCTTCTAGCCAATGTCGCCATTCCTCAAAAGCTAACTTGATAGCTAAAAGCTCCCGGTTGCCTATATCGTAGTTTTTCTCTGCGGGTGAAAACCTACGAGAGAAGTAGGCGCATGGGTGGAGTTTGCCCTGCAAACCCGATCGCTGAGACAGTACAGCCCCCACCTCTGAAGCATCAACCTCCACGATAAAGGGGAAGGTGACATCCACATGTCTTAATATGGGTGCAGAACAGAACAGTTTTTTCAGTGTAGAAAAGGCAGAATGTGCCTCTGCTGACCAGTGGTAAATATCAGCCCCCTTCTTGGTGAGGGGCGAGACCACTGTAGAGTACCCCTTTATAAACCTCCTGTAGTAGTTGGCAAATCCCAAAAATCTTTGGAGCGCCTTCAGTCCCACAGGCTGAGGCCACTCCAAGACAGCAGAAACCTTTCCAGGATCCATAGAGAGGCCAGACGTAGAGATAATGTACCCCAAGAAGGCAACAGAGGTTACTTCGAAAAGACATTTCTCTAGTTTAGCGTAAAGCAGATTCTGTCTTAACTTCCCTAGGACAAACTTAAAGAGAATCTGTATTGTTAAAATCGCACAAAAGTAAACATACCAATGCGTTAGGGGACATCTCCTATTACCCTCTGTCACAATTTCGCTGCTCCTCGCCGCATTAAAAGTGGTTAAAAACAGTTTTAAAAAGTTTATTTATAAACAAACAAAATGGCCACCAAAACAGGAAGTAGGTTGATGTACAGTATGTCCACACATAGAAAATTCATCCATACACAAGCAGGCTGTATACACCCTTCCTTTTGAATCTCAAGAGATCATTTGTGTGTTTCTTTCCCCCTGCAGTTATCTTCCACTGAAGTGTCAGGCTGCTCTTTTCTTCCTGCAAACAGCTTTGCCCTTGTCTGAATTTCCTCAGTATGTGAAAGCCCAGCCAGCTCAGAGGACGATTTATCCAGCTTGTAAAAGATAAGAGAGAAGAGAGAAGCTGCCCTAATCTAAATAATACACAGGCAGTGTGCATAGAGGGCCTGGAAGGGGGAGTTCATAGCAGAACCACAACACTGAAGGACTTGGCAGCCTTCCAGACACAGGCCGACAAGTCTGACAGGGGAAAGATACATTGATTTATTACAGAGACTGTGATAGTAGAAAGTGCTGCAGTAAGCCAGAACACATTAGAATAGCTTTTGGAACTTGTAGGATGATAAAAAACAGGATGCAATTTTTGCTACGGAGTCTCTTTAACATGCTTTCGATGTTCCGAGAGATTGGACGAGAAGATCAGTATATCGTCCAGATATACTAAGACGAACTTCCCCAACACCTCCCTGAATACCTCATTAATCAACTCCAGGAAGACGGCCAGGGCGTTACACAACCCGAAGGGCATCACCAGGTACTCGTAGTGCCCGTCGGGTGTGTTAAAGGCCGTCTTCCATTTGTCACCATCCCTAATTCGAACTAGGTTGTATGCGCCTCTCAAATCTAGTTTCGAGAAAATCTTGGCGTTGGTAACCTGAGTGAACAAATCGTCAATCAAGGGTAAAGGATAACGATTTTTCACTGTAATCTTGTTTAAGCCTCGATAATCAATGCAGGGACAAAGGCCTCCATCTTTTTTTTTACAAAAAAGAATCCTGCCCCTGCTGGTGAACGAGAGGGACGGATGAAACCCTTAGCCAAATTTTCTTTGATGTATTCCTGCATTGCCAGTTTCTCAGGCCCAGATAAATTATAGAGGTGGCCCCTAGGAGGCATACTACCAGATCTTAAATCGATGGGACAGTCGAAGGTACGGTGGGGGGGAAGTTTATCTGCTGATTTGGGACAGAATACGTCAGCAAATTCTGCGTATTGGGTTGGCACACCTTTAACCTGAATCTTGGTGTTACCCACAGTTACTTTCGCTAAACAGTGATGATGACAATGGGTAGACCAGCTCATTAGCTGACCTGAAACCCAATCTATCTGAGGGGAGTGAAGTTGTAACCATGGCATGCCAAGAATAACGGTGGAGGTTGCCATACGCTGGACCAGAAACTGTAGACTCTCTTTATGTAGCACCCCGACACTGAACCTCAACTCCGGGGTCCGAGACAGGGGATGTCTACTTTGCAGAGGAGAGTCATCTACTGCAGTGACCAAAACCTGTTGGTCTAATGGAAGTATGGGAACCCCCAAATTTTTTGCAAACTCGTAATCTATAAAGTTAGTCGCTGAACCAGAGTCTATGAAAGCTTCAGTGGTAACAGTCTGGCCCTCCCATGTGACAGAACAGGGAAGGAGCAGACGATTATTGTTTAGAGGTAATGACTGCGCGCCTAGGGTATTACCTCTGACTACACCTAGGCGGCAGCGTTTCCCGACTTTTTGGGACAATTCTGCACTTTATGACCCTCCTCTGCACAGTATCAACAGAGCTGTTCTGTTTTCCTGCGATTCTTTTCCACCCGTGTCAATTTTCACTGTCCAATTTGCATTGGCTCTGGCGGAGGTGAGACGGGTGGAGGAGAGGCGTAGGAGACATATCTTACAGTGTTCTTACCCCGGGTTTGTTTCTGATCGCGTAAACGGCGATCAACCCGTACTGCTAAAGCGATTGCCTCATCAATAGATTTTGGTTCAGGGTGTCCCAACATCAAATCAGAGACTGCGTCTGACAACCCTGATAAAAAACAGTCTAACAACGCAAATGTCCCCCACCTAGCTGACACAGACCACTTCCTGAACTCAGCTGCGTAGACTTCTACTGGATCCTTGCCTTGACGCAAAGTCTTAAGCTTCCGCTCAGCAGTGGAGGCAATGTCCGGATCATCATAAATTATGGCCATGGCCTTAAAAAATTCCTCAACTGACGTCAAAGCCTCATGCCCTACCTGAAGGCTATATGCCCATGTTTGAGAATCCCCTGACAAAAGGGTCTTAATAAATGTAATTCTCTGTTCCTCAGTTCCTGATAAATTGGGTCTTAACTCAAAATACGACATTACTCGATTTTTAAAATTCTGAAAGTCAGATCTATGACCAGAAAACCTTTCGGGTACAGACATACGCAAGTCTGTAACTGGAGGGGATCGCACTGCATTCACAGCCATCTGAAGGACCTGTATGGACCCAGATAAAGCAGTGATCCAGCACCCTGATGAAATTCTCCACCGAGGTGGTGAGTGCATGAAGACGGCTGTTGAGTGCGTCCATTTTGTTTTTCAGGTCTGCCATTCTGTAACGATCGGTGTCAGCACACAGAGAGAATCTGATTACTCATGATCTGCAGAATCATCAATAATACAGATGTATACTTGATTATGGATGATCTGCAGAATCACCAATAATACAAGTATGACTAACCTCTGGACACCTAATAAAGTGTAAGTGTTTGGTGTAACTGTAGGCTATCTCCCGTGAGGCGGGAGATACTGGCAGCTCGGCCAAGAACCACCTGAGGGGCAGGTGGCCCTGGGAAGTGCAGGGACTATCTCCTTGAGAGAGGGAATAGTGAGAACCTGGCAACCAGGGATATCTGGAGATCAGATAATAGACTGTACTGCAGCCAGGGGACTCCAGGGGAAGAGGACACTGGATGCTAACAGGCCGGACTCTCTGTGGAGCAGGAGTCCTAGTTGCAACTGACACTTGGTGGAATTGTGTCACTGCTAGTACAGATAGACTGAGCACTCAAGGAATGAGTGACAGCCTGGAAGGTCGGGCAGGCCAGGTCCGCAACACACGAGCAGATAAGGTACAGAGACAGAAGGCTGATTCGATAACCGGGTACAGGCAGGGTCTGGCAACAGGTAGGCAGATATGCAGAGGTATCGAATCAGAAAGCAATAGAGAGGTCGACAGAGCAAATAATCATAACAGAGATAGAGCAGAGTCCTAGTCTGAGGTGTGAGGTCCGTGGTCTCGACACCCAGGAACTAGTCTAAAGTATAACACAGCAATGACACAGTAATCCTAAGCTTGGGTGTGAGGTCCTTGGTCTCAACACCCCGGAACTGGTCTAAAGTATAACACAGCAATGACACAGTAATCCTAAGCTTGGGTGTGAGGTCCTTGGTCTCAACACCCCGGAACTGGTCTACAGGATAACACAGTAATGACACAGTAGTCCTAAACTTGGGTGTGAGGTCCTTGGTCTCAACACCCCGGAACTGGTCTAAAGTATAACACAAGCGTAATCTGGCTAAGTGTGAATTCCCAGGTCCACCTGGTTCTAACACACTGTGGGATCTGACTGAGGTCTGAGTGCTCACACGTAAGTATTCGCAACGGCAGACAACCTGAGAACTGACCAGCGAGATCTATATATAATGCAGCGCTCCTCAGCGCCGCCCAGCGCCACTCAAACAATCAATAACTGCGCTGGGATCAGCTGATCGACCTGATCAGCTGATCCCTCTCCTACCGGCATAAAGGTCCTGCCTCCCAGCGCGCGCGCGCGTAGCTCTCCATCTGTGTGCACTAGAATGCTCAGACAAACCAGACGCATGCTGCTGTGCGGAAACCGCCGGTCTGAACGCAGGGACAGCCACCCCGCTGCCAGACCGCGCGGCGGCATCTCCGCAATCCATTACAATTGCTAGGTACACACCATACAATTTTCTGTTAGATTTACCTGCCAGATAGATTTTTTCCAACATGTTCCAACAGAAAATTGTATGGAATTGTATGTTGTGTACCTTGCATAATACGGGATTCAAGCAAATATTGAAATGCTAGGAGATTGGTACAAAGAAGTATATCCTTAGTGGTGCTCCACTAGGCCTTAGATTACATCCACATATTACAAGGATATAAAAAGAAAAGAGGGCTCTGGAAACCAAAAATTATCTTTTTACGTTTCACCTCTACATGACCACTGGTACGTGTATTTACTCCTCCTGCTCAATGATTCACGACCGGGGGCGTAATCACACATACCCACTTTGTTTACATTGCCGCTCCCGATCACCGCACCGTTGTCTTTTGTTTTCGCCACAATCCCACCATTGAGTGATCGGGGAATGGGGAACAGCTTGTTCCCAAACCCGATCGCAGTGCCCGCAATGGATGAAAAGCCGGCATCACGCTGATACCGGCATCAAGTGTAAAGTATAATGCACCCAAACATACACACACATACACTTTATATATAGAAATACATATTTTTTGATTACATTTTAACTCCTTGCACCCCTACCCTATAGTTACCAAAAAATAAAAATAAAAAAAAACACACCAATTTAAAAAAACAAAACAAAACATAAAAAGTTACCTTATGGACTTTTTAATATGTATGTCATGAGGGTATATTACTGTTGATTTTGCCAGTAAAGGCTTGTAATTAGTAATGTAGTACTAACAATCACAAACACTGAAAAAATGCACCTTTATTTCCAGATAAAATTTATAGCCATACATTGTATTAGGGACACAATTTAAACAGTATATTAACCAGGACAAATGGGTAAATAAAATGTGTGGGTTTTATCCACAGCAGCAAGTTTTATTTTTAAAATATAATGGCCGAAAACGGAGAAATAATGATTTTTTTATTATTATTCACTTTAAAATGCATATAAAAAATAAACATTCTTAGCAAAAAGTACCAACCAAAGAAAGCCTAATTTGTGGCAAAAAAAGCAAACAATATATAGATCATTTCTGTGTGATTAGTAACAATAAAGTTATTGGCGAATGAATGGGAGGAGTGTGAAGTGAAAATTGCTCTGATTTTGAAGGGGAAAAACCTGTGGTTGGGAAATGGTTAAAGAGAGTCTGAAGCGAGAATAGATCTCGCTTCAGACCTCATAGCTAGCAGGGGCATGCGTGCCCCTGCTAAAACGCCGCTATAGCGCGGCTTAACGGGCGTCCCTGTCCCCCCAAACCCCCTCCGTGCAGCGGGGGAGCGCTTCCTGGTTGGGGCAGGGCTAACCGCCGCAGCCCTGCCCCATGCGCGTCTCTCCGCCTCTCCCCCGCCCCTCTCAGTCTTCCTTCACTGAGAGGGGCGGGGGAGAGGCGGCGATGCGCGTCTGATAGACGCGCTGGGAGGCAGGGCTGCAGCCGTTAGCCCTGCCTCCAGGAAGACAAATCCCCACGACCAACTTGCCGACCATCTCTTGCGGGGGGTGGGTTGGGGGTGAAGGGACCCCCGTTAAGCCGCGGGATAGCGGCGTTTTAGCAGGGGCACACGTGCCCCTGCTATATATAAGACCTGAAGCGAGATTTAGTCTCGCTTCAGTGTCTCTTTAATAATCAAAAGTGTAAAAGTTCACAGGAATGATCTCTAAATATATCCATCCAATCATGATAATAGGCCAACTAGGCCAACAAAAACATATGACTTGTATTTTTCTAAGGCGACAGTGGCGGCTTGTTCAGAATCAATTTATTTGGCCAAATAAGAAAAATACAAGTCATATGTAATTACAAGTTTTTGTAGGCCTAGTTCCGATAATAATCCAAGTAACTATAATACGTCTGGAAGCAAGCAAAGTGCCAAGTCAAGACGTGTTATAGTTGCTCTGATTATTGTCTGGTGAAGCAGGATTGCATCTGCGAAACGCCTTGCATTGTGGAGTACTCAAAGTTCATTGTTGACGAACATCAACAGAAGTGTGTTTACTGATTGGAGAAGTAAGTCCACCACTACCTCCCTTCTTATACTTGTTTTGGAGTTCTAACTACCAGTTTCAACTACCAGTTCATACTTATATTTTGCAGTACGTTTGAGGGCTTTGTCTACTTTGCTGAGTACTCTCCTAGGAGCCCAGCAATGTTGTTGACACAATCGACAAAAAAAACATACAATTAATAAAATACCGGGGTAACAGATAACCACTGTGACATTATGGGTGTCAGTTTATTGGTTCTTTCACACCACATCTGTTGTGTTTCATCACAGTCAGCCAAAATCATCACATTCAAGCACAATGCAATGATGTTTCTATGGTACGCTCACATCGGGTGTGGTGCAACGGGTCCCGTCAGGGTAACGCTGTGCATGTACTGGACAACATGCACGTTTATTGTGGCAAGGGAGCACACTATATTGTACTGTATGCTTCACAGTATGGTCATACGCGCAACGTGACACATATCGGCACTGCTGAACTGCAATGCGCAGTGTATAGTGTGGAGGGACAAATGACAAGGCATGGATAGGTGTTATAGCCCAACCATTAGTGCACCCTGGCGAGTGCATAAAATGTCTATGTATGAATGTCTTAATTGTACACTGTCCCAAGTCCATATGGATATATTCACTCTTTCCCAGTGCTACACAGAGAGGCTTGTATACTGATGACACAGGCTGTAGATCTTCATGAGATTTATTCTAACAGTCCAACTTTTGAACAAAGACAAATCTAGCACTAACAATATCTGCATTAGTTAGAAAGTTATGCTGAAATACAGGCACACAGAGGGCAGATGATTCATGTGCTTAACAACAGCCATTTTCAAAACTGAAAATAAAATACATTCTAGGGGAGAAGCTGGCAGTGCATGCATCTTATAGTTACAGGAGGAAGGGGAACAAACTACCTAGATGGGAAAGGGAAACTGTACATGCAGAATAGCTCAAAATACAAAAAAAGGGACACAACAGGCTGCACCTGAAGCTCTTGATAGCTAGCAATTGTCTACTACTGTCCTAGGGTGTACAAGTAAAAAAGGTGCCTGGAAACAACGGCGCAGGAGATAATCGCTAGTAGAATATTGGTAAAATGACTAACTTACTTATTAATTATGATAGTAAAATATTGGTAACGTTCACCATTATTTTACTATGAACTGATCTAACCCTACTATCACACAGAATCCTCCCTCTACCCGTGCCTATCCCTAAGACTCCCCCTGGGAGTGCCTAACTTTAAAGGGAACCTTAACTGAGAGGGATATGGATGTTTCCTTTTAAAGAATACCAGTTGCTTGGCAGTCCTGCTGATCTCTTTGGCTGCAGTAGTGGTTGAATCACACACTTGAAACAAGCATGCAGCTAATCCAGTCTGACTTCAGTCAGAGCACCTGATCTGGCATGCTTGTTGGGGGGCTGTGGCTAAAAGTATTAGAGATGCAAGATCAGCAGGAGAGTCAGGCAACTGGTATTATTTTAAAAGGAAAAAAAACATATCCTTCTGAGATTAGGCTCTCTTTAATTCCCCCCAAACCCCACCCCCCACCTGAATGTTAAAAGCTACAATCAGTGGCTATAGATGGTAAATAGCAACTACGAACGGTAAATAGCGGCTATAAACTTCGGGTGCTTCCGGGGGCCCCAAATTACTGTTTCTAGCTGCTAATCATGGCTTTTAACATTGTCCCCTATGGTTGCGCCGGGGGCGCCATTTTTACCTGCTTCGGTCTCGGGCCATTGTTTCCATTCACTAACAATAAATTGTTATTATTAAAAACAACTAAAAATTCATCGATCTTTAGTTTGTGCTGCTCATTGTTTTTGCAAAAAAAATAAAAATAAATCAATCACCTGCTGATATTAATTGTAGATGTACAGGTTTTTATGGTGATAAGAGTAGTTATAAGACAGGCATTTGCTATCTTACTTGTCATATAATTTAACAGCTTCCTGATTGTCTTGATATGTTTACAAAGTTGAATATTGAACTGAATTTATCTTCAGTTTCAAGTTCAAGCAACAGTAAAGACAATAGAGTTTTCCTAGAAATGTATATACAGTAATTCTCATGAACCTTATGATCCTTACAGGTTCGTCTACAGGGTAAGGCCAAGATGACCTACAGTTTGGTGTCAGTGAGTTTATGCAAGTCTTTATTTTATGTCTTTACATCCAAGGGAGTGTCGTGCTCTGATAATGATATGTAATGCATCCACTTTCTCCCTAGAGATAACTGATCCACCCTCATGAACCCAAGTGCTTTCACTACTTCTCCAAATAACTCAATTCAGCAATCACCACACCACATTATGAGTTGCAGCACTGTCAGAAAAAACTGCCTTACATTGCTGTTTGACAATATTAACTTATAGGGTGTTAATGTTCGTCTAGGGAGAGGTTAAGACCTACCCAGTTAAGTCCTATCTATAGCTTCTAAACTGGACAGTTTTGGTTTTAAAAGGAATTCCCATCTTTTTCTAATGTTACTTTACCGGACATCTTCATTTAAAATTACCTAGGCTATTACGAATAATAAAATGCTAGGGTAGTTGCATCTGTGTCAGTGCCCCATTGTGCGCACACACTGCAAGTGGCCCCTGGGGTTGGACTCTCTGGCCATGCATGCGCACAATTGCGGACTGTGACAGCAACTTGAGCAGTGGAAGCGGGAAAGGCCTCCCAAGAGGCCAGTGGCTGTCCATTACAGCTCATTGTTAGCGGGAGCGGTGGAGAAGGCCTCTCAAGAAGCCAGTGGCTGTCCATGTAAGCAACTGGCGTTGGAAATGGTAGAGAAGGCCTCCCAATACTGGCGGCAGGAGTGCATGGTGTGCAGAGGATGCGGGGGCGGTGGGGAAGACCTCCCAGAAGAGGCTGGCGGCTGTGCTTCTCGTGCCCGTTATTCTAATGGCCTAAGGTCTAGTTACTAATAATTATTCTTGTAAGTAACCATTTCAATTTAGCCCTCGATCCTGTTTTTGTTTTAAGAACTGCTTCTATGGAAATTAGTTGTGCAATAACAGTGTTCTTTAGCTTCACACTGCTTAGGAAAGATTAAACTTTGGGTGGAAGCAAGTGCATGGGCGGCTCCCCAAATATCAAAAGTAGAGGTCACAATCCTTGCAGCAGCAGAAGAAACCTAATATTCTACACAGCAAAGAAACATGTGGTGAATCCTCCTCCCTGAACTGAAGAAGGCTGCATCATGATTAGCCATGTGGTTCTCTAAAGAAACCAGAAACTTGGGTAATTGTACTAATGAATTAAGAGCAATGAATGTACAATGGTAGTTATATATGCTCTTGAGAATTATCTAGTGTCTGTGCAGCCTAAATTACTGGCAGCTAACCTGATTGATTTTGAAAGCAGCACAGCAAGGTGGAAGAATTTAAGAATTAGGCTGGATACTTGAGTCAGTAATGAACCTAACCTCCGCCACTACAGCATCTTTCAGGAACTCGATCCAGCTTTACCCACGGAGCTATGAGTCCACAGTTCATTAGCGCCCAGAAAACACAAGGTTCTCCTAGAGACATAATTGTAACTCCTACATTTTACACAACAAATAAATGCATTTTTAAGCAGCACTTTTTAAGCCATCATAGCAACTATTTGCCAATTTGGCTCCAATACCGATCCAAAGAATGGCAAGCAATGAAGCCCTATGTACTACTAACTTCCCTCTCAGAACATCAAACATTGCTGGGCTTTATCGATTAAGCGGATTTTCAATTATAATGCATGCCAGTTTGCAGTCATAATCTATTCTAGAACAACTAAAACTTGCACTCCCAGCGACTTCCCTTGCTCGCAGCCAGGGGTCAGTGGGCCAGATTTATCAAAGCAATGACGACAATGACTTATTTCCTACCTATTTCATCACAATTGTATTCTGCATGTGTTCTGAGAGTAAATTCTCTTCTTACAAAATAAGAAGACGTTTGCACTAGTTTTGCATGAATTTCTAGAAATGTTATACAGTTAGCGCTGCTCATCATTTTAGTGAGAAAGTCCAATCACCTGCTGATATTAGTAGAGGATGTACAGTTTTCCTGATAAGAGTAGTTACATGGCAGATAGACATTAACATTCTTATTTGTCATAAAGTTTAACAGCTTCCTATTTGTCCTGATGTGTTTACAAAGTTGAATGTTGAACTGACCTTATCAGTGTTTTATCTCTTGCTTCAAGTTTAGGAGACAGTAAAAAAAATAGTAGTTATCCTAGCAACCTGTATAATACACCATTTCTCATGAAGTTTATTATCCTTACAAGTTCATTCAGAGTGTGATAAGGCCAAGATGTCCTACATTTTGGTGTCAGTGAGTTCATGCAAGTATTTATATATCTGAGTGAGTGTGGAGCTCTGATAATATTTAATGCATTCACTTTCTCCTTGGAGATAACTGCTGTTTGACAACATTACCTTATAAAGTGATAATACTATATTTGTCTAGGGAGAGGTTAAGACCTACCCAGTTCAATTCCTCCTATAGCTTCTAAAATGGACAGCTTTGGCTTTAAAAGGAATTTCCATGCCTCCCAGCTTTTTGAGATAACAAAGAGGGACACTTAAAGAGAATCTGTACTTATAAAATTCTTACAATAAAAAGCATACCATTCTATTCATTATGTTCTCCTGGGCCCCTTTGTGCTGTTTCTGCCACTTCCTGCTGCAATCCTGGCTTGTAATTGCCAGTTTTAGGCAGTGTTTACAAACAAAAGACATAGCTGCTAACAGCATGTGATTGGCTGAGAGTAGCTCAGTGTGTGAGTCAAGCAGAGACTGCAGGGGGCCTGGAAAGGGTGTGTATAGCTTTTATCCAATCACAAGCAGCGCAGAACACATTCCAGCCTGAGTGCCTGAGCCAGACAGAGCCAACAGAGGAAAGAAGATTAGATCATATAACAGAGATAATACAGCCACTGTTCAACTAGGAAAGGCTGCAGTAAGACAGAGCACATTAGAACAGGTATAGGAACTTATAGGATAGAAGAACTAAGGCTGAAAATTTTGTTACAGAGTCTCTTTAAGCCACACCCCTGTCACATCCCTAATCAAACATCGACACACCCCCAGTCACACATACTATAAAGACTTCATAAGAAAAAGAGGTTGTTTTAAAATTCAAAGCACACTGATCCTTTCTACCCTGGTTCATTTTCCTTCATATTAACATTTGAAAATAAGAAATATAACGATGTAAAGCATGGGAATAACGTTTAGAATCAATTAAACATTTTTTCAGTAGAAAAATACGTATATTAATATAGATCTGTATATCAGTCCTGAAAGGGGGACAAATGAGGAAGAAAGCGGGACAGTGGGACATGGCTCCCAAAGAGGGACTGTTCCTCCTAAAGAGGGACAGTTGGTAGCTATGGGAATTTCCCACCTTCTTCTAAAATGACTATTTTTTTTCTAAAAATTACCTGATCTATTTCTAATAATTATCAGAATTGGCATAATTTTATTTGGCCAAACCAGTTTGCACTGACAAGGCATTTGAATTGGCAGTTCCTTAACGGACACAGACAATATGAAACAAAGACACACAGTATAGATATTACAAATAAAGGACAGTAACAGTGGAAAATGGAAGGAGAACCAGTGATTTTCCAGTTCTGTAATGGTTTCAAGTTCTAACAGTTTCAGAATTGCTGTTGTGTTGTGCTGGATGGATTAGAGCAGTTCTGCCGGGCTACTTCCTGGGGGAAGAAGCTGTTCCGATTCCTGGAAATTTTTGTTATAAATAACAAAGCTGTATTGCATTCCTTAAAGAAAACCTGAACTGAAAATGAAAAGTCAAAATAAGCATACACAGGCCATACTTACCTTCCATGTAGTCTACTCCTCAGTGTCTTTCTCCTGTCCCGCATCCTGTTTGTTCACTGTGATCAAGGGAATTTTCCGTCCTCCATTTTGAAAATGACCATTACCAATAACAGCTTTCTGGTCAGCACACAGTTAAACTGTAACATCGCCCACTTGAGCCATAGGGAAACATGGACATTACCTGGTACATCAGTTCTCCTCTCAGCTATAACTGACAGCAACTGATATTTTACTGACAGCCACTGATATATTTCAGATCTGACAAAATATTGTCAGAACTGGAAGGGATCACTGTAAGAAGAAAATGGTGATCTTCTGAGAGGAACTGATGGCAAGGTAACTATGTGATGTTCATTTGAAGTTACCTCATGTGTTTATTTTAAATATTTTTACTCAGTACAGGTTCTCTTTAAGGCAGAAATGAGAAAACTGAGTGGGCAGGGTGAGAGTGGTCAGAGCTGATCTTGGTTGCTCTTTTTATGCACCCACTAGAGGTCCTGCTGGGAAGCTAAGCTGCAGCCAATGATTCTTTTAGCTAATTGTAATGGTTTAATTAGGGCATCTGATACCATCAATTTCATGCTGAAATCAATCCAGAATCAGCCTTGTGATGCCTCCTCGCTAGCCCGACCCTCTCCCCCTAATGTTCACTGCGCCCCCGGTGCCCAGTGCACTATACATAACTTGCCCGCCATCCTCTGTCCATACATGCGCCCCACGTGGTTGCTGGAGTAACATGGATGCATGTATGATGTCACCTTCAGGCCCACATGTATTCCGCACTGGCACTGAGGGGGAAGGGACATTGAACATTAAGGGGGGACAGTGTTGGGGGGGGTCTATCGCATTAATTTCTCATACCTAAATCGGCCCCCGTTACCGCCACGCACCCAATCGAGCAAGTCAGCCCTACATCTTGCAGCATGTCCAACCGATGTATGCATCCAATTTCAGCCCGAAAATTGGTTGCATCATTTACCGGGCATGCACTTGGCAGCACAGATTTTCATCCGATTTGATTATAATTGGAAGGTCGATCGGCTACCAAGTTGCCTGATGAATGGCCACCTTAAATGTAATGCTTGGGAAGATAAATCTTATACCAGGATAGCAACAAGCTTACCATAAAAAAGGGGGTTCAGAGAAACCTTTCTGAAATGGATCTCAGCACTATAGTCTAAACCAGCGGTGGAAAAACTATGACCTTCATGTGCTGTAGATCTGACCCACCGCTGGGTGGCCAGGTTCCTCTACTCTCTCCCTCCCTGCAGAGTCGCAAGCAGAAGGAAACCAAGGGTTAACACTCACCTACTCGCCACTTCCTGCGTTAGGTCTTCATAGCCACAGGACGTCACATAAGACAACGTCAGAACGTACCAGCGTATTACACACTGGCCTTGTAAAGACCCGATGCAGGAAGTGGCAAGTAGGTGAGCGTTAACCCTTGGTTTCCTTCCGCTCATGACTATGCAGGGTGGGAGGGAAGGAATTTTAGGAGTGCTGCAGCATGTGGCCTGGGCCACTAAAAGTTTATCCAGCCCTGGTATAAACCAACAGCTCATCTGGGCACATCTCGTGTTATTTCTTGGGGCACATGTCAGGGTTGTGCCCCTCACCACTCTTGTTAAAAAATGGAACCTCTGGTATGCATTCTCTCTGGTGGCCTTATGCTTATAGATTTCAACCTAATGTTCCAAAATGATCAATCCCTTTAAAGCGGACCCAAACCAAGCATTTTTTTAATTCAAAATATTTAGTTGCACCACTCTGACACATACAAAGATAAATAAACACTCCTTCAAGCCTACGAGCATTTCAGTACATGCTTTTCACCCTTCTCTTTTCATAACTAGGGTTATACAGGTGGCAGCCATTACTTCTGAGCTTGGTAGGAGGTTTTAGATCATGGGTGTGTTTGTCATTAGCTACCCTCCCTCACAGGGGCGTCTATGTGAAATCTCACACAAGCTGAGATCACCTAACCTGTGACATCATCAGTAGCAGCCTGTGTTTTGTTTTTTATCTCCTCCACCAGTCTGCCGGATTCTGTCCCGGCAATATGAAAGGAAGGGAGGGGTTCTTCTAATAAAAGTAAAATATTTTATATTTGTCATCATGCAGCAGAAAAAAGGCTGCTATTTATTATTATAATTTAGAAAATAGATTTTATTTCTGAAATCTTGTATTTTTAATTTGGGTCCACTTTAAGAAAGGAATTGATTCCTTCAACACAAAGCACATAGATTTTTTTTTGTATAGATTCCAGCAGGGAATCTATTAAAAATCGATCAAACCAATGTTGCATTCTTCGATGCATTGCAACTCTATCGACACATCGATCATCCTGCACTCCTGCCCCGCCCCAATCGACAAATCTTTTTGTGCTGTCCAATCTATATTTTTTATTGATTTAGCTAACATTTAAAGGACTCAAATATGCAGGAAATCAAATGGGAAAATCGATGTGTGTATGGGCACCTTTAATATCTTCATGGAAGACCTTCCTGTTTGCCACTCAACCTCTTTCTCTTGTGCAATCAATTTTCATAGGTCTCTGCTCTTTATATTAATATGCAGGTGTGATGTCTTGTTGATAAGCAATCTGGGTTGCCAAATTATACCTTTAACTATACCACAATATGTATAAATTATTTAAGAGATGAATCTACTCAATTTATATCAAGGTCATCTCTCAGTCTCTCTAGGGTGTGGTACATCCATTCTTTAAAAAAAATGACTATCTGCTTACATCCAACAAAAGTTCCTTCACATTTCCTCAGAATGCTTCAAACTAAAATGCTGCTTTATGTAAGGTCACACATTGAAATCCCGGGCAAATGTGCCTCAGTCTGCACAAAGTTTGACTTGGCTCCCTCTCCGGTTCAGGCTTTGCTCCAGTTTGGGAAATATTCTAAACAACTAATCCCACTCTTTCTAAAGGCGTATATACTGCACAAAAACAGCCTCCTGTAGGGATCAAGACTCAGATCCCTCAGGCGACAGACAGTTATGGGGAAGAAGGGGTGATGGCTTAGAACAAAAGAGAGTGGCTTTCAGAGAGAGGGGTGAGGAGATAGAACAATTTGCTACGGCATTGTTTGGGCATTGTCATTGCTAAAGATCTGGCATCTTTATGCAAATTTGGAGGGACACCTGTACACACACTAGATTCTCAGTTGAGATGCATACGAGAGGAATCGGCACAGGAGACTTGATCCTGCTCCTGCACAAATTCCCATCCACGTTAATACTATTCCCACTCCAGGCTGCCATGGGTGGTGGGGAATGAAATAATTTGACTTCCAGCAATTGTTGGAGGCCGAATTATAGTGTTTTATAAATAACTTCAGCGCCGTTTTCTGGCGGCGCTGAAGTTACTCACTGCTGCACCCAAGTCTCCTGCGCTGGAATAAAAGTGTTCGGTCGAGACAGTCCTGAACAGCCAAACTTCTAATGTAGCATGTGTGCCTATCTTAGCCATACTGCCAGTTATAAACAACTACTTATTTCCAACGGTCTATGAGAACTCTTCAGCCTTTTCTTGGTGGACGTCATCAGGGCCAGATTTGTGGGAAGGCCGGATAGGAACGTGCCTAGGGCAGAGCCAAGGAAGGGGCGGGTTGACAAACAAGCAGTCAACCTTCCAAACGGTGTCCCTACAGCTGCTGACTCTATTCTCCACAATAATGGGCTGGCAGTGCCATGTTTATCCACAGTCGCCCCTGCTTTGCTCTGCACATAAAGTAGCATGTCTGTATGAGCAGCAGCTACAGACAGCGCAGACAGCTTTACTAACTTGAGTGTGACAGGAGCAGCGGCTGTATCACTGCAGCCCTGCCCGCTGTCATTCTCTAAAAAGTGAAACATTTAGGCTGCCCCGCCCCCGCATCCTCCCCCCTGCTTGTGTGTCTGAGCCATGCGTGCTACTAGAGGAGTTTTGTGTTCAGCAGATAACGAAAGTGACAAGAGGCTCAACTCATCCCCCCTCTTTTCCACATGGCTGAACTACCTGCAGGAATTGTACAGCTGCCGAGTCCTGGCCTCACATCCAGCTGTAAAAGTGAGTGAGAGAGCACATCGTGTTTCAGTGTGGGAGGGCACCCAGGATATTGTAGGTTGATTAAGATGTGCTGGATGTGTTTTGAATGAGACCTATAGCTTAAAAAAACCCACACAAACAGGATTTACACATTCCTAAGTTTTCTTCCACCCCCCATCCCTATACAGTTCTTGCCCTTCAGTTCCTTAGAACTCCTGTCATATTGCTGTCAACCCTCTAAAAAGCTGCGACTGGGCACATGCAATGTCCTGTGTGCACAGCATATCCTCCACAATCATGCTTCCCAGAATCTGTGCACAGCAGCTACAGCCAGTGATGTTCTGTGCATGCACAATTTGGATTATTTCCAAACTACACATGTGCAGAGCACTCTGGCCCACAACTTCTGTGCCTAGCCACTTGGAAGCATGACGGAGGAGGTTGCATGCACCATAGCTGTGACTGAGGCCAGTCACAGCTTTTTAGTGTGGCTACAGCAGATGGAGAGGAATGTAAAGGAACTGAGGGGCCAGAAGCAGTATCCCACCTTCCCCGCTGATAGAAACCCCAAGCATGTGTAAATCCTGTTTTGTTTTTGCTTAGTTCAGATTTTCTGGAATTGTGTGGTGGTGTTTTTTTTATTATTTAAAACACCTAAGCTGTACTTAAAACTATGTACTTTTACATACCTGGGGCTTCTTCCAGCCCCCCATAGTCCGTGAGGTCCTACAGCAGTCTCTGGTCCCCCTCCATCCTCCCACTGGCGGCTCTAAGTTTGGTAACTGAAACTTCAGGCACTCCGACTGCGCATGCACGAACCTATTCATGCTCCCTTCTCAAGTGTGCCCCCCTTCCATCCTGGTCCTCTGTAATTTTGATGACTGGAACTCCAAGCACTCATACTGCGCATGCACGGTCCCATTCATGCGCCCTTCTCAAGTGGTCCCTAACCCATTCTGTGGCCCCCAGATCTGGTGCTCCTGTCCCCTAATGCAGGGGTAGGAGCGAGGGTCATCCGGCTACCTATACTGAAGGGAGGCAGTCTTCTGGATACCCATACTGGTGCACAAATCTCTTCTCTTGTTTGTGGCTGCACTCTCATCTGTGTACAAACACAACCGTACTGGGCATGTGCAAGTACAGTCTGAATGTGTCCAGTAGCACAAATCCGCTCATGTAAAAAGGACATATGCAAGTGGCTTTGTGTTACTGGGCATGTGCAGACCATACTCGAGCATGCCCACTACATTTGGGCTTGTACATAGAGTGAAGCACAGCCTTGAGAAAGAAGAGGGTCCCGAGCAGCAGTGGTGGGGTCTGAATATGCTCAGAGGGTCCCAGCACTGGAAAAGTGGGCCCCAGGAGGATCTACCATGGTAAGTATCTAATCTTTATTTTGCTTCAGGTGCACTTTAAGACTGTATGTTAGGGGGGGACAGTGTATGTATGTTGGGGGATGGGGTTGGTTGAGATGCTGTTAGGTTGGTCAGGGGGCGGCTGGTGACAATGGGCCTTGGGCGGTTAAAAGTAGAAATCCGACCCTGACGTCATACAAACTACAACGGGTTTATCAAATGCTACGAGCAACAGGTATCAAAACTTGCCACTGTTTACAAGAGAAATACCAGATTCTCCTTTCTGAAAAGTTCATCTGTACCCAAATTCATTACTAGTTGGCTTGCCTTGCTGAAGAATCAAACTGAATACTCAGCCCCACTAAGTAGGTTGAAACATATACATGATTAGACAGGCCAAACAGCTGTGGATTGATTTTTGAATGCCTGACCATCAATACTGCAATTCCCTCTAGTTTTAAACATACTTATGCTAAAAACTGGACAAATGTCCTCCCTGGGTTGAGAGTGGTGGAGAATTTAGAGTAAGCCTGGGTGACAATAGCAAAGATATCCTTTAAATAAGTGAACCTTGAGTAGACATATAAGATAATTTTTGCCCTGGCCGAACCTGGGACTCTAGTGCTGGAAAGCGAGAACACGACCCACTGGAACACCATATCAATCAGTACAGCAGGTATTTTTAATTTTTATTAAGCAAAAACTGTATCATTTTTTACAAAGCCTTTATGCAATATCAGAGTAAAATAATATTATATTAAATTCATATAAAACTTTGTCTGAAATGATAGTATAAATATAGTCCTGAAGTAAGTGCCACACTATATTTCTACTGCAACAAAGATTTACACAGCATAGGAGGGTATTTGGTGGCAGCAGGAGGCTTCACTGGGCTGTAATGTGATGAGATACCAACAGGTTCTCTTTCCTTTTCAGCAGAAAGCCGCCTGTAAACTGCCTCTAACTACCATGACTGTATCATTTTGCAGATAAAGACTTTGAAAATATTTAGGACTCTTTAAAATACAGACTTAGGGCTCAAGTCACTAAGCATTATCGCATTATAAAAAATATTTTATCGACCATTTTGTCAAATGTCAATTCACTAAATAATGTTGCCCAATGGAAAAGTAAAATTACTGGCTAGTGAGGTAAATTACCGACTTGTGTGGTACCTCAATAAATGTAACTTCACTAAGATTAGAGCATTTGGTAAAACAAGTGAAATGTTTGGTATTTTACCTCCAACGTGGAGCTGTTGGTAACTAACAATCAGCCATTTAGCAAAATGAACAGGCAAAGACAGAGACAGCCAATAGGAGAAGCCATCCAGTCCTACTCCTCACTCCATTGGTACCAATTACTGCCGGGCCGGGACAGCATAAAGTAAAAAAAATATGCAGGTGCAGGGCACACTCAGAGGTTCCCTCTGTATCCCTTTAGATGTGCACAGGGAAAGACGGATACCGAGAGAGGCCCTTCTAGTGGCAAGCATGTAGAGGTACACTGGGGATGTCTTTTACTTTTGTGCGCTGCCTCAAGCAGCTCTTGCAAAGGAACAGATCATGTTTTAGGGAGACCACCAGAAGAATCAGTACAAGTCTGGCCAGAAGTGGGAGAACATCCCAATGGCAGATCACAGCTTGCTGCCTAGGCCTACTCCACAACTGGTTAGGCTTCTACTTATTGCTGAACAGGTCATAGTGAATTAAAGTCATGTTTTTCAGTAAATTACCAAACTATTACCGCATGTGTGAAAATCTTAGCGAGGAAAAAAGTAAAAAATACCGAATGCAGTATTTTACCAACTTCTTATTTTTTACCAAACCAGTCTTTGAGTAAATTGAGCCATATAATGTAGATATAGATGTGTTTAGAGACACCTGGATTGTATTTACATCTATGCGAAAATGAATCTTATTCCAAGAAGTGAAATCCTGCAAGGTTCTGCTTGTCTGCACCAGAGCCGAATTTACAGCTCAGGAGCCTGTAGGCGCAGATGTTCTGGCACCCTAAACCCTGCCCCTTAACTCAGGCCACACCCCCATATTAGGTAGGCATCCCTCCTCCCTGCCAGATTTTCCCCAGTATTTAGCAACCCCATTAATCATAGTAGATGTGCCCCCCTCCATTATAGGGAGCCAGGTGTGCCCCCCACCCCAGTATTAAGTAACCCCTGGCAATAGGTAGGGAGAAACCGGTTTAGGGAAGCTGCCTCTCCTACATAAGGCTCCTGTAGGTACGAGCCTACAGTGCCTTATATTAAATCAGGCCCTGGTCTGCACTCTCTGATGAAGGGGAACCTCCATGTCCCTGAATTGTCAATCGCAGTGTTGACATATGCATAGAAGAATAAACACTTCAGCATTCACTAAAATGGTGTGCTAACCTACTTTGGACTCTTGTTTAGAGCAATTCTGGAAGACATGGGCCATACCTTTAACATGAATCAGTGGGGGAAAAAAGAACAACTACAAAAGGTACCTAAAATTATCTTTGTTTTATTCAGATTCATTTTCTCTCCAGTTAGTAAAAGAAAGACATGTCTCTTTTTATACATATATACAACTTAGATATAAAAATAGACAACACATTGTAAAGAGGAAACAAAGAAAAGGCTTTGCATTGCTTAGATTCCCGCCATTGTGTATGTACACACACACTTGTGATATGCTCGTCTGAAATGTATTATGTGTGCAAATCAATGCAGAGTTTCATCTTTACACTTTGCTGCAAGTCCACTTTGTAGCAAAGAGTGGTGTAAGCCTCGACAGTTGGCAGAAAAATTGGCATCTGCTGCAGAGGTTCGAATTCATAATCTCTGGGTAAGACTGGATAATTCTGCATACGTGAAAAAAGGAGGTAGGAGGCATGAGCAATTGAGTGCATCCAGTTAATAAGGTGTCCTTCTGTGAAGCCAAGCTGCGTTGCTCCTGGGAGAACAAGTAGCCTTTGAGATAGTGACGTGGCATGGCTGAAGCTTAGTATGAACAGTGTAAAAGCTGCATAGCCACTCTTCAAGGTGCTGTAAAACACAACCTTAAAGGACACGCCTCTCCGTAGCATCCTGATTGCACAGCTCTACTTGGTTAATCAGACCCAGTAAGCTACTCATTCATCTCCATGTTTTACAAGCTAGACTAACTACTGCAGGCTAGTCCTTAATCATGTATTCAGGTAAGGTGAGCAGCAGACACAAAATTATTGCATCGCCAATAAACTTTGCTTTCTGGAACATTCTGACAACTTTCCATTACCAGTGCTTGTCAGGACTAGAAGAACTCAAAAGACCTCATGGGCCCTCTGCGAGGTGAAATATCCAAGAACTGGTGGCAAATGCTATAAAGTGTCTCCAGACAAGCCACTCTATCACTGAAGGTATTTGCAAGAAGAAAGGATGCCATAGTGCACATAAGAGCTCAGACCATCTCACAGCTGTGCTCACAATTGTATGAATGCTTGAAGATGTCCTCCTGTAGATCTTTGGCTGTCTGTTCAAAAGACCTTGTTTTGTAGCCATCTGGTTAAAAAAAATACCTAGAAAGTTTTAGGAATTTAGAGTCCTCCTGGGTTTCCAGTAGATTTACTGTGTCTTCGGGGTGGGGTTTCTGGTGCCAAAGAAATGGGTTTATTTATTTTGGAAGTGCCCGATATGCTGTTTCCTTTACTCAGGGGTGAGCTGACTGGAGAGGAAGTGTTTAATGGACCAAAGTCTGAAATGCCAGAAACCCGTAGCAATGAAGTCTGATGGGGACTGCTTGCTGGTAGACCTGAAGAAAGGAGACAAAAAGCCCAATTAGGCTGACTGAAGAGTATTTACACAGTAGACCTCTCATTCTTGAAATAGATGGTGTGCTCTTTGTTACATGCTTGCATAAAATGCTGCCAGTTACCTTTTGATACATTGTATCCATAAGCTGCATATGCTGCTGCCGATGCTGCGGCCGCCCCGGCCATTGCTCCTGCAATTGCTGCTGCGCTTCCAGATGTGGATTTGCGACTTCGGGATTTCGCACCTTTCGAGCCGCTTCCACTGGCCTTGGCTCGTCCTCTATTCCTATTTGAGCTCGATCGGCCCCCACATGGTGTGTCCTGGGTGGAAACTCCTATTTAAGAAAGAATATGTGGTCAAACAAAGCACCTACACTAAAGTTTACCAATAAGACAAATACTATTGTGTTTGTTACAGAAATGTATAGTTAGAATTGTTGTTCGGGTTTGGCTGGTACTGGTTGAAAAATACACCTAACTGTATTGCAAAACAAAATTTCCAGAGCACACCTGAACTTTTTTATGCATGAATTTCCTGTGCTAATGTAAGAATACAGTCAGAGCTGGGTAAGGAAATTCAGGCACTCCAAGTAACAATTTATTTCCTCAATACAGGAACATGTGAAATTTGGCCTAATGCTGGGCATACAGGGGTTGTATCGTATGGATCGATTCCGCGCTCGATACCCACGGGCGGAACAATGGGAGAAAACAAGCGGAAGATAAGAAGCGCTGGCGGGGACGAGCGGGAATCGATCCAGGCGCCCATGGGGGCGCGCCGGAATAGAGCCAGCGGCTCGATTCCGGCACATAAACGAGCCGTGTATGCCCAGCAAAAGCAGTAGCCATATCTGACTGACATGGTGGATACAGGAAATGGATTGGTAGGACTAGCAGGCGGGAGGCTATGGATAGCGAGGATAGATCCAACCGCAGAAAGTCTAATGTTATTGAAATAACACCTCCTGCCCAGAAATTAAAGTGGAACTAAACTCAAACTTCCTCTCTGCTCTAAAAAAAAAAAATAGCCACAGCATAATAATCTTTGTGGGAAAAAACGTCTTCATTACAATTTATGGAAATCATACAAAAAAACGTTTTACAGTACTTGTTTCCACTTTTGCAAAAGGCACTGAAAGCCTCAGTGTTTACTATATGGAGAGCTGCTTAAAGAGAACCCGAGGTGTGTTTAAAGAATGTTATCTGCATACAGAGGCTGGATCTTCCTATACAGCCCAGCCTCTGTTACTATCCCAAACCCCACTAAGGTCCCCCTGCACTCTGTAATCCCTCATAAATCACAGCCGTGCTGTGAGGCTTTGTTTACATCTGTAGTGTCAGTCTCAGCTGCTCCTCCGCCTCCTGCATAGCTCCGGTCCCTGCCCCCGTCCCTTCCCTCCAATCAGCAGGGAGGGAAGGGATGCAGGCGGGGACTGGAGTTCTGCAGGAGGCGGGGAGAGCAGCAGACTGACACTATAGAGATAAACACAGCCAGCTCTGAAAAGCTGTTTGTCAGCAGCGTGACTGTGATTTATGGAGGGATTGCAGAGTGCAGGGGGACCTTATGGGGGTTTGGAATAGCAACAGAGGCTGGGCTGTATAGGCAGATCCAGCCTCTGTATGCAGATAATATTCTTCAAACCCACCTCGGGTTCTCTTTAAGGAGAGCTCACCTACAGTCTATTCACAGTTGCTGATAAAAACTAATTAGACAGGTTAATCTGCCTAGACAAACACAGAGCAGTGAATTTCTTCAGCAAATATATGTGGAATAAAGAGTTTTCATGATGTGCTGTGCAAGAGTTCAGGTCTGCTTTAAACACATTCACAAACTGGGAAGGTTGTCATGCTTAGAAACCAAGTTTCTGTCTGAAAAAAAAACAAACAAACCTCAAGATAGTGGACAGGTGCCTTTTATGGAAAGTATTCTAGATTCAGTATTAAGCATTGGACAGAAGCCACGTATGATTTGATCATTCAGCAAAGTTACAGCTTGCACACATGCATAACAAATTCACCTCTCGTCAAATTTAAGAAAAGGGGTGAGTTAGCAACAGGCACAGCTTACTTAAAGAGGAGCTGTTAGGTATAAGGTCTCAGAGAAAATAAACACATATATCAGTAGCTAAAGATTGGCTGTACTTACATTACATATGCATTTCACTGTCCACGTTTGGATTTCACAGAATTTGTATATAGTATATGCAGAGATAGATGCTCCTGACAGCTCATGGCAGGCTCCATGTTTTTCTGTCAAATGTGTCGTCATGTCCTGCCTGCTTCCTGATCACAGATAAGCTCCTACTTGAATAACACAGTGTGCAGTGAATATTAATGAGCCATGTGGCTAGGAACAATAGCTGACTCCTGCAGAGTACTCTGCCCTGAGATTTATCAGTGCTACGCGCTGGACTGATTAGAAGCTCCTGTACCGTCTCATTAGCAGCCGAGGGGAGGGCCCCAGAATGCTTTGCAGTTTAGTATGCGGCTTGCGTCCTTATGGTTCTATAACAGCCTTTCTGATAAGCACACATCAAAGGTAACTGAGATTTTTATCTTCACTAATTGCTTTATGGCTTCCTTCTAAACTGTTTAACACAGGAGAATAGAGGTTTAAATTAGCTTCTGCAGCCTGACAGTTACTCTTTAAGAGAACAACCATAGTGGTCAGGATTAGCATTTAAAGGACTTACGAGCTGAGTCATAGAAAAAAAGTTAATTACCTTAAGGAGGCCACTAACGGTTCAATTTCTAGCGAAGAATCATTCGAGCGATCAGAAATTCTGATTGGATTGGTTGAAAATAATCTCAGTTGATGGGCACAATCGATTATGAACGATTATAAAAATAGTCGTCCGATTACATTTTTGTCAAACGAAAATTTGGATTTGCTTGTCGGTTGTGATATAGATAGGAAGCAAAGATTGGTTTGTTGATGGTGTAGTGAACGATTTTTCTTCCGATCAGAATTTCTGATCGCTCTAGCGATTTTTCTCTAGAAATTGGACCATTAGTGGCCACCTTTAGGTGAATATCAGACCTCACGGGAGACGATCAGTGGCTCCCTTGCTATTTAGAGACGCTCTGTTAGCCTAATCCCCTTATCATTAGCGGCCCCGACCCAGCCCAGGGTCGCCTTATCTCCCAGCGATTAGAATCGCCGCTCTAAAAATCCTCTGCCTGCGCAGTTCGCATAGCCAGTACTGCGGCTGCGCAGGCTTTCAGCCCTGGGAGCGCCACATTGTCGCTCCGTATACACTGTTATACGTCATGTGGGCGTTACCACGTGACCGGCCACATGAGTGACTGCCCTTCGAGCCAGCCGCGCCCCCTCAGCACAGCATACCAGCGCTGAGCGAGGGAGGACGCTACTTAGCTACAGATTTGTTTATAGCAGATTTGAAGAGTAAGTTATTTTATTCATTTATTCAGCTAAGTAAAGTCCTCCCTCGCTCAGCGCTGGTATGCTGTGCTGAGGGGGCGTGGCTGGCTCGAAGGGCAGTCACTCATGTGGCCGGTCACGTGACGTATAACAGTGTATACGGAGCGACGATGTGCCGCTCCCAGGGCTGAAAGCCTGCGCAGCGGCAGTATGCGAACTGCGCAGGAAGAGGATTTTTAAAGCGCCGATTCTAATCGCCGGGAGATAAGGCAACCCTGGGCTGGGTCGGGGCCGCTAATGATAAGTGGATTAGGCTAAAGGCCCATACGGGCGGATCACTGAAAACCAGTCTTATCACCCGAACGATAGTCTGTACACACGCCGGATTTGACGTGCGAACGACGGAACGTTCAAACGACGGGTCGTTCGCAAAAATCCAACGTGTGTATAGGCCTTAACAGAGTGTCTGTAAATAGCAAGGGAGCCACTGATCGTCTGCCCTGAGGTCTGATATTCACCTAAGGTAATTAACTTTTTTTCTATGACTCAGCTCGTAAGTCCTTTAAGCAACCCTGGGAGATTCTTCTTGCCAACACGAGAGCTCTGCTGGCTCTATTCCATATCAAGAATATTAACAAGAATCACTTTTTAATCCAAGAAGTTATAAATCAGGATGATACCATTTATTGGCTAACTAAAAATGAATAAAAACAAGCAAGCTTTCAGTCTTGCAGCCTTCGTCGGGCTTAAATCCAAGAAGCTGATATAAAAGCTAATTTTCCAGAGTATAAAAAGATGATGAATATTGTGGTTATGCAAATAGCAGGACAATGGTATCTTCTATTAGTCTGACAAATATTTCATTTATTAACAAATTTCGTACATGCAAAATAGGTGCTGTAAATAGCCGCTGGTTGAATATCAGTAAAATTACCGACATTCTACTATTGTGCAGTGGTAATTCAGAAAGTAAATTTTACCGATATTTTACTATTGCTTAACCTAACCCTATTTTCACACGAACCCTCTCTCTGCCAGTGCTTGGTCCTAACTGATTTCCGCACCGAAGGCTTTCCCTTACTGAACCCTACCCACCACCACCACCAATGATAACTTCCATAATGGCTACTACAGGGATGCAATAGGTCAAGTGAGCAAGCATAGTGGTAATGTTACTGCTATGTATGTCAATAGATATTAGTCTGCTTATTAGTCTGTGTGTTTCATACATATCTGGAAATTCTCAGGAACACTTAATGCCTGGCATACACATCCGAGGACTGCCTGGCATGCAGGCATGATTCATTGGCTGGTTCTTGTGACACACCAGCCCACAAAATTCAATGGTTTGGTTGTGAACCTGTATGTTCAGTTCCAATTCACAGCTATGGAAGGAATGGGAGGAAAAGAGAATTGTAATGCCTGCTCTGTCTTGAGGAAAACCAAGCCTATTATCAGAGGGACTTTAAAGTGATCGCATACTTACAGTAGGATGTAAAAGTTTGGGCAACCTTGTTAATAGTCACGATTTTCCTGTATAAATCATTGGTTGTTACGATAAAACATGTCAGTTAAATATATCATATAGGAGACACACACAGTGATATTTGAGAAGGGAAATTAAGTTAATTGGGTTTACAGAAAGTGCGCAATAATTGTTGAAATAAAATTAGGCAGGTGCATAAATGTGGGCACTGTTGTCATTTTATTGATTCCAAAACCTTTAGAACTAATTATTGGAATATAAATTGGCTTGGTTAGCTCAGTGACCCCTGACCTACATATACAGGTGAATCCAATTATGAGGAAGAATATTTAAGGAGGTTAGTTGTAAGTTTCCCGCCTCTTTTAATTTTCTCTTAAGAGTAGCAACATTGGGGTCTCAAAACAACTCTCCAATGACCTGAAGACAAAGATTGTTCACCATCATGGTTTAGGGGAAGGATACAGAAAGCTGTCTCAGAGATTTCAGCTGTCTGTTTTCACAGTTAGGAACATATTGAGGAAATGGAAAACCACAGGCTCAGTTCAAGTTAAGGCCTGAATTGGCAGACCAAAAAAGAAATCTCGGATAAAGAGATGCGACGAATGGTGAGAACAGTCAGAGTCAACTCACAGACCAGCACCAAAGACCTACAACATAATTTTGCTGCAGATGGAGTCACTGTGCATCGTTCAACCACTCGGCGCACTTTAGAAAAGTTGATGCTGTATGCGAGAGTGATGTAGAGGAAGCCTTTTCTCCGCCCACAGCACAAACAGAGCTTCATTTGGAATAAGGTACTGTGGACTGATGAAACTAAAATTGAATAATTTGGGCATAACAAGGGGCGTTATGCATGGAGGAAAAAGAACACAGCATTCCATGAAAACACCTGATAACTACAGTAAAATATGGTGGTGGTTCCATCATGCTGTGGGGCTGTGTGGCCAGTGCAGGGACTGGGAATCTTGCCAAAGTTGAGAAACACATGGATTCCACTCAGTATCAGCAGATTCTGGAGACCAATGTCCAGGAATCAGTGACAAAGCTGAAGCTGCGCCAGGGCTGGATCTTTCAACAAGACAACGACCCTAAACGCTGATCAAAATCCACTAAGGCATTCATGCAGAGGAACAAGTACAACATTCTGGAATTGCCATCTCAGTCCCCAGACCAGAATATAATTGTAAATCTGTGATGTGAGTTAAATAGAGCTGTCCATGCTCGGAAGCCATCAAACCTGAATGAACTAAAGATGTTTTGTAAAGAGGAATGGTCCAAAATACCTTCAACCAGAATCCAGACTCTCATTGAAACCTACAGGAAGCATTTAGAGGCTGTAATTTCTGCAAAATGAGCATCTACTAAATATTGATTTCATTTCTATTTTGTAGGGTCCAAATTTATGCACCTGCCTAATTTTGTTTAAACAATTATTGCATACTTTCTATAAATCCAATAAACTTCATTTCACTTCTCAAATATCACCGTGTGTGTCTCCTATATGATATATTTAACTGACATTTTTTATCTTAACAATCAACGATTTATACAGGAAAATCATGATGATTAACAAGGTTGCCCAAACTTTCGCTGTACCAGTAAGTGTGCTTACAACCACATAAATGCAGCTCAGTCTAATCTATAAAAAATAATTTCCAAGACGGCTGATGTCTGTAATTCCTTCAATCCCAATGCCCCCTTGAAAACAGGAAGTGAAAGGAACATCACAGAGGCTGAAATCTTATCACTGCTAACATTCTAAAAGGAAGTAAACCTGAGTGACAATACTGACCATTGAGTGTGTCAGAGCCGGTAACAGAAGCTGGAGAGTTTGTCCCTCTGGATTGCTGGGCTGAAGAAGAAGGATCATCCACGATCACCAGCATGTCATTGCTGCTCTCATCCATTGCAATGGATCCTGCATGGAGTTCACTGCTGATGGAGAGCTGGACATCAAAGAAAAATGGGAATTATTGTACAACATTATCGTAGGTCCCATAACGATGAGGTCAATACCTAGAAGTGTTACTCAATATGGATTTTTTACTTCTGTATTTAATTCAAACAAAATAGGCCAAATACCATGGGGCTTACGTGCGAACACGTCACAACTGGCACAAAGTGACTTGCTGCATCCAAGCCAAGCTACTCATCAGATTGGACCACTGTGCAATGAGGGAATGTTCACGCAGATTGTTGATTCGCTAGCTTGGGAACAGTTGCCAGTTCAGTAGGCTAGTTGTAAACAGAACAGCTGGGATCTGCTCTGACTACGTAAGTTACAAACAAGATCTCCATTTGTGAAACAAAAACAAACATAAAAGACTGAAGACTAAATGGGATCACTGTCTCTACCATTCTAAAATGCTAAAAGTAAGACTGAAGAGCTAGTGTCTGGTGAATGGGTATAGCTTATGTTTCAGGGGCATCTTTGAGTAGTGTCCATCTCATCAAGCAGTACTTGGAGGCATCAGATCTACTCTGTTCCCAAATCAATACAGAAGACCTGAGTCCCTTGTTCATAGTAAGGTTCTCCCCTTGAAAAAGCCCACAGTACTAGAAAAAGGCAAGCTTAAAAGTGATCCCGAGTCAAAGCTTGGGATCAAAACACTTACCTTGGTAAGCCTCACGATCCTATTGAGGCTTCCCTCACTACTACGTTGTTTCCCATTGCTGAGCGTGGCCCCCGCCACGCAGCTCCTCTTCCTGAAGCAAGCCCGCATATGCACAGTCCCACGGAGCCCGCGGCACCGACTTAGTGCTCATGCACGGGCGAGGCTCAGTTGGCTATTGCGCGGCCACGCTGCAGGAAGAAGAACTGCACGGCCCCAATATGATTAGCAAAAATGCCTTGTCACCAATCTTCCAGGGGGCCGTGCTCAGCTACGGGGGACATCAGAGCAGGGACGGAAGCCTCAATAGGATCCTGAGGCTTCCCTCTCTTTAGGCAAGTATCTAATTGTAAACCCGACCTTCACCTCGGGTACTCTAACCCTGCATGCCAAACCTACCCCCTTTACAATCAAAATTGACTAACTCCTTGATCGGTTTCTGATTAAAATTATGAACATTATATGGGGAAGAGTATTCTCTTTTCAACTGAGAATGGGTTGGGGATGGATAAGAAATAGTGAGCCATCACAAGTTAATTATAGGCTATATAATAACTATGCCCACATTATTCAGCCAATTACATCACTTCAAGTTGTAGAGAGTGCTGCGATTGGAGAACTGTTCCCTATGAGGTTTCCTGCTGGGTCACCTGAAGTAGACTAGTGCCTTTAATGAGAACATTAACTGAGAGGGATATGGATGTTTCCTTTTAAACAATACCAGTTGCTTGGCAGTCCTGCTGATCTCTCTGGCTGTAATAGTGGCTGAATCACACACCTGAAACAAGCATGCAGCTAATCCAGTCTGACTTCAGTCAGAGCACCTGATCTGCATGCTTGTTGAGGGGTTGTGGCTAAAAGTATTAGAAACACAGGATCAAGTCTTGTATTCAGAGGAGATGTCCATGATGCGAATAATATCCTGAAGCCTGGGCAGCTAATTTACCATTATTTTAAAACTGTACACTACAGACACTATCCCTGGTGACCTGTCACTTTTCAGACATAAAAATAGGCAGAATGTGCTAATGTTAGTAAATAGTGGTTTTGTAAAGGGAACAATCACCTCGCTGAAGGGACTGGGAACTGCAGAGTCTACACTGATGAAGGAATCCTCTCCATCGGCAGACAGGTTTGAGTTGTCAGCCGAGGGCAAAAAGGGGATGACCAGATTGAGACCATCCTTCCTCCTCCTTCCATCCGTCTCATCTTCCTTCTTTTTCTGCAGTAAACATAAACAAGACAGCTGAAATGCTACAATATCAGATAGAAGTCCTATAACTACACACATACCATGCAATGGTATGTGTGGATGCAAATAACTCCAGTTGATGCAAATATATGCAGCTTCAACATTTCATTAGTCCCATTTCAAGCTGCATACATTTGCATAAAAATAGCATAAACTTTTGCATTAACCCTTTCAAATCCTATGTCTGACATTGGCATTTTCCCCACCCACATAGCACTTATGTCGGACATAATCTGACATAGGAAAAACTGGCAGCTGCTAGATGGGGCTGCTGTCACCAAAATCCAGCACAGCACCATCTTCTTCTGATCACGTCACCCCCTCTCCCATTGTCGCCGATCGTTTGGGGATTGCGCCTGCTGGATCAGGTCTGGCAAGGTGTCCCCCATGTGGATCAAAGTATCCGACACTTTGATCCTCTGTAGCAGCACTGCGTAATAATTAAATTATGCTGGCGCTCCTGCAGGATCAAAGTGTCGGATACTTTGATCCACATGGGGGACACCTTGCCAGACCTGATCCAGCAGCGCAATCCCCAAACGATCGGCGACAATGGGAGAGGGGGTGATGTAATCAGAAGAAGATGGTGCTGTGCTGGATCTTGGGGACAGAGCAACATTCCTTGAGCTGGCGCTGGCCCCTCCACTGCTGCTGGACCCCACCCCATCGCCACTGATGCAGAGCACAGAGCCTCCAGATGGCTGCATCTGGTCCTCTTTCCCGATCATCCACGTTCCCCCAGCAACCATAAAAAAAAATAAAAAAAATAAAAATCGGTGCTGGGGGACATGGGTGATTGGGAAAAGGGATTGGAAAGGGTTAACAGAGTTATTTGCATCTCATTTACTATCCCTATTCACAGACAACAGAAGACAGGCCCTCTTGGGACGTTTATATAAACGCAATAATCACCTTCTCTGCATACTTCTCTCTTTTGCGCTTGCGCTCTTTTACCCTGTTCGTCTCTTCTTGCTGCCTCTTCTCCTCTTGTCTCAGGCGCACTAAAGACAAGGAAATGCTGGAATGTTAATCAGTGTTACGCTAGAAATAGATTATGCAATATTTTTTATTGCTTGGATGACCGATTCAACAAAAGCGTTGACTCCTACCCAGTACTCAATAAGCACCTCACTACCCCTTTGTACACAGCATCCCCTTACCTATCATTCTACCCCTCCCCCCCCCCCCCCCCCCCCTTAGAATATAAATTCTGAAGGGCAGAGCTCTCTCTCCCAGTGTATTTTATTTCTGTTTTGTATTGTAATATGGGTATACATACTCCACATACATGAATAATCCATTAGCTGCCTTGCTCAAATTTATATTACCCATATTCCATCATTGTCTTTGCAACTGTATGTATTATGTTTTCTTTACTGTACAGCACCAGGAAGATGCTGCACTATATAACTCCAAATCAATAATAACCTATAACCCACAGCTGATCAGATTAAAGAGTCCTTTTCAATTATTTTTGATCAATAGTAGAGCATAATGGAAATCAAACAAATGGATGGTACATCATGTAATATCACATGCATACATGAAAAAGGGGCACAGGGGATTTGGGCACTGAGAAATACCGATAGTAGCATATCGGTAACATTACCAATTACTACTATTGAATATAATGCATAGTAGAACACTACTCCCCCCCCCCCCCCCCCCCCCCAATCATCAGAGCCCCATGTTAAGTTTTATAAGCACACTGAAGCATATCTCTACAAACATTTTAAACACACACACACACACTATACACATACATTTCTTCTCTAGCTCATCATCGTCCAGCAGTAGGCTAACCACCTCTTTTGGTTTTAGAGTATCTGGTTTAAAGTTTCCTCCAGAAATCACCACACGCTGGATCTGCAGAAGAGACACCAGAGAGCCTGGCAGTTAGTAAGTGGTAATTGCTGCATGCAGAATCAGGCGTACAAAATCCAGAAACCATAACACAGGAAACAAAACCACAATTTCAGGTCTTCGTGACTTCAAAATATTCCTGTCAAATAAAACAGATTAGTACCCTCTTTCCCTGAAAATAAGACCTACCCTGAAAATAAGCCCTAGCTGGATTTTTGAGCATGCTTGAAATATAAGCCCTACCCCAAAAATAAGCCCTAGCGGAAGTTAAAGAGGAGGAAGAGGCAACCAGTAAGTGGGGACACAGTGGTACAGTGCCAATCGGGCAGTGAACCTGTCATCCCAGTACACAGCAAGGTTATCAGCTGTGTGCAGGGAAGACAGGGCAGGTGCCTGATCAGTACAGTAGCATACTTTCAAATCCATGAACATCACAGTACACAGGAAATGTTCTGCTGAGAGACACCTCCTAATAGAAATATAATACATCCCCTGAAAATAAGCCCTAGCACCTCTTTTAGAGCAAAAATTAATATAAGACACTTATTTTCGGGGAAAGACAGTATTAACCATTCCAGACCCAGAGACATTTTTTTTGCATCCCAGCAGTGGCAATACAGTATTTTTTTAACCTTAAAGGGAACCTAAAGTGAAAGGGATATGGAAGCTGCCATAGACGTCGTGTAACAAGTTTATTTACTTTTTTAAAGTATATGAAATTAATCACTCATCAATTATAGTACACCTGAACTGAGAGGGGCATGGCGGCTCAAATATTTATTTCTTCTAAACAATACCAGTTGCCTGGCAGTCCTGCTGATCTCTCTGACCGCACTAGTGTCTGATTCACACACCTGAAACAAGCATGCAGCTAATCCAGTCAGACTTCAGTCTTCGGCCTCTAAAACTTTAGCCACAGACCCTGAATAAGCATATGCAGATTACATGACCCCGACAGAAATCTGTCAAGATTAGATGCATGCTTGTTTTAGGTGTGTGATTCAGACACTACTGCAGCCAAAGAGATCAGCAGGACTGCCAGGCAACTGGTATTGTTTAATAGGAAATAACTACAGCAGCCTCTATATACTTCTCGCTTCAGGTTCCGTTCTTCTCCAAGATGGGCCATACCACTTTACTTCAACCACTTCATTTCTGACATAGCAAATTGCCTGTTGTATTTTACTTAACTGAGGTTTACATAACTTTTTTCACATGTACTTAAATACTCAAAAAGCCATCACATAAATCTACAATGTTTTAGGCATAGGAGTTTCATCACTATGACAGATTTATTGTGGTTAGCTGGAAATAGTCCCATTACTATATTATAGAAATGGGAATTGCCCCTGCTGATTGAGGAATTTGCCAGTTCCAAAGATATTATATTGATACGGTAATGTATCCAGTAACAGCGCCGGCAGGAAGTAAACAGAGGTCATGTCCTGTATAGGGCAGCGCTGTTACCGGATACATTACCCTAGTTGCTTTCGCCGCAAGTCTCCGCTGATGTGCGCAGCGATATGCCAGCATAAACTGCAGGGGTGTCCAGACTTTAAGGTGGGGGCCAGGAGTGGCAGCAGATCAGGTAAAGCGGGCGGCTGAGCGAGCGGGCGAGCATGCGGGGGGGGAACTCTGTCACTAGGTCTTATTTTCGGGGGATGTCTTATATTTCAAGCATGCTTGAAATATAAGCTAGGTCTTATTTTCGGAGGATGTGTTATTTTAGGGGAAAGATGGTATCTATGCACTGATGTTAAGGTGCTATAACTGCTGCACATCGAAACCCCTGCATGTGTAAGCGCAGTTTCTGAGTGTAGACATATATGTGGAAGAATTTAGAAATCATAACCATGACAGATCTGTCACTTCTTACCTCACTTTTCTCTTTTGCTCTCTGAAGGATTCGCTCTTCTATGGTACCTTTACAAATCAGTCTATAAACAGTGACTTGCTTGGTCTGACCCAGGCGGTGAGCTCGGTCCATGGCCTGCTGGTCCACTGTTGGGTTCCAGTCACTATCATAGAAGATCACCTAAGCACACATATACAGTATAAGCAGGCAGGCAAGTTTAGGTAATTTCATTCAACTGCATTGACTACTGTACATTGACTACATACTGTACATTCCATTCTGTGTAGCTTCTATATTTCAAATGTCTTTTTTTTCCTTAGGCAATAATTAAGTAGTACATCATAGATGTTAGGAGATGGTTATGAGATGATCACTCACACATGAAAAGAATGTGCTCCCATTAGTTCTCCCTTTCCTGCAGAGAACGCACAACTGATGTTTTCTACCCTCTGTACCACAAAGCCGGTAAGAAGGGCACTAGGCGCAGCCGGTATTTTGGATGCCGTTATTGGCTGCTATGTATTTAGCAGCCATAGTGGCGCCCAATGTATCATTTTGGTGTTTGCCTGTAGGTGAACTCCAGCTATTGGTGGAGTGATGGGGAGCAAAAATAGGCACTCGGCTTTAATATATAGCCGAGGGGGTAACTAGGCACTGCGTTATTGGGTTAGTGTTAGGTATATACATAGAGGTGGTTAGTGTTAGGTGGGATTGAGTGTGAGAATTAGGTTGCATAGAGAAATAGTAGAATATCGGTATAATTACCCATATTCTATCATCGCTATTATCACAGAACCTTTTTACTATGCATTTTATTAAATTAATGCTTTGTGCCACTCCAACATGTCGTAACTGATCCCTGCTACTTGCCCCATGTAGTGCTGTAATCACTGAGCCTTGCTGCCACCTGTTCCATCATTCTCTGCAGTCACTGATGCTCTCCCTCTTTACTTTGCCCCAGCCTGTTCTGTCATCACTAAACTCAGGTGACAACCGTCTCTGCCTACTCTTCTACCACTGATTACCTCAGCCCCTTCTCTCATCCCACTTCACTGTGATCAGTCTCCTGTCCTATCTGGGCTCATGTCCACAGATCTGTTGACTCCTGTTCCATCATGCTCTGCTATCACTAACTACTGCTACCTAATCTCCCATCTATCTCTGCAAGCAAGCGATGTATGGGCAGATCGACCATGGAACACAGCGCTCTCTGACAGGGGCGTTCCTACCATTGAGCGCAGGGGGACGTGGTGCATCGGGTGACTGACAGCGAGGGGGCGTCACCACGAACCCTCACAGCGGCAGAGCAGGAGGGGAAGCAGCGCTAGGAGGGGCAGCAGGGACAGCGGCGGGGAGGGGGCCCAGAACCCCCCCTCACCTGGGTCCACTCCTTCTGCCTCTCTCCCTCTCCATAATTTAGCGGCAACTGCAGGGTCAGCGGGTGGAGATTTACTCACCTCACTTCCGCGTTCCAAGCGCTGGAGCGCAGCGTCATGTCGTCACAGGTCTCCGTCTCCAATGCCGTCCACCGTGCTTCCTGATTAGCGGAAGCAACATGAGCAGCATTGAAGGCTGAGACCTGTGACGATAGTAACGCTGCGCTCCAGCGCTTGGAACGCGGAAGTGAGGTGAGTGATTCTCCGCCCGCCGAGTGGGACCCAGAAAGAGGGGACCCAGGTGGGGGGTGGATCTATCAGGAAGCAGCTTAGCGATGCCGCCTCTGCCGCCCACCCGAATGTAAATGAAACCAACCAAAGTGTTGCGGCACCAATTTATCAGAATCGAGAAAATTATCAAATCGGATGGTGGTTGCTCCACAAAATGGCTAAATGTGTAGGCACCACACATTTTCACACACCTCTAAACTCTCCATTGCCTAATCTATTGCTACTAGACATTATATTTAAAGGAATACTATCAATACCCAAGTGTTCTAAAATGACAGTGTGCAAATAATGTCTAAGTGGCTGTGTAAACATTTTCTTACTTTTCATGTTAAATATCAGAGGCAAAAGCTGTAATTTATTGAGGGTAGGATTTAGCTATATTGGGACAAATCAATTGCAGAATGGGTGTCTGCTTCAATGCACAGCCAGAGTTGCATATCAGACTACAGAAAGCAAATATCAAACATATCAAACTCTGAAAGCAAAAACAGTATGAAAAGCTGTGACAATTAGTTACATATCCTCTGCTCTCTTCAGACACTTCAGTCAGAAACACAGGACACAGGAGCTGCAGCTGTTGGGAGCTCTCTTCTCTGTCACACACAGAGCTACATATTGTTAACTGATCAAGTGTGAGGGGAATTTCCCCTCCTCATGGCTCAGTCAGCCTTCAGTTTTGGCGTCAGTAAACTTTGAAAGTATTTTGCTAACAGTAAACAAAGAAGTTGCTACTAAAATGTATACACCAGTACTTAGTAGCACTTCCCAAACAATTCCTGTGTCAATTGAAAAAAATATGTGAATCGATAGTATTCCTTTAATATAAACCTAGAATGGTACAAATCTAACCTCTGTAACAAAACCAAATTGGCAATTGCAGCTACAGTTTTGGATTTATCAGTTAGCAGTACACAATATTGTGTTATAGTAGAACACTAGTCAACTTTTTGACAGAACAGGGAAAGGTTAGAGTGGAATAGATGATGTAAACCTAACATGGTCCTATGCCCAGAATCTACTGTAAAATATATAAATGCTGATTGCAGTCAGTGCAGACTCTTTTTGTTCTCACTTTGTGCTGATAAAATGCCAGATCCAAGCCTGCAGCTCAACATCAGTCCCTGCCATGCCCTGTACTGAATGGCATGTCACTTGAGCACAGTATATGGTACAATAAAATTGTAGGCATTTTGCCCATGTAAAGTAGGCCTTAAAGAGACACTGAAGTGAAAAAAAAATGATGATATTATGATTTGCATGTGTAGTACAGCTAAGAAATAAAACATTAAGATCAGATACATCAGTCTAATTGTTTCCAGTACAGGAAGAGTTGAGAAACTCCAGTTGTTATCTCTATGCAAAAAAGCTATTAAGATTTCCGACTAACTTAGTCGTTGAGAGGGCTGTTATCTGACTTTTATTATCTCAACTGTAATTGAACTGTTTACTTTTCCTCTGCTAGAGGAGAGTTCATTACTTCACAGACTGCTCTGAAAGACTCATTTTGAATGCTGAGTGTTGTGTAATCTGCACATATTATAGAATGATGCAATGTTAGAAAAAACACTATATACCTGAAAATAAAAATATGAGAATATTTTCTTTGCTGCTAATCTTCTAGTAATTATTCATAGTACACAACCAATTCATTATATCATATATTTTTTTCCGCTTCAGTGTCTCTTTAAGCAGCTGTTGCAGTAAACGTAACCGAGAATCCTTGTTTTTGGACAGAAGAGGTTAGATAAAAGTCTCTACATGTAAGTGTGAGCAGCAACAGTTGCTAAATCAATACTGCGTGCCACGTTCTCAGTGGGCATTGCGCTGCGTTCACTATAAAAGCAGGAACGCAACACAGCAGAAAAAGTCTCACAGCATATGCACGCATTGCGTTGCATACAGTGAAGCATACAATCAATGAAAATTGTGCTTTACTGTAGCTGTTAATGGGCGTGTTTTGCAGTAATGCAGTGCGTTGCACCACGCTAGATGGGCTGAACATCGCATAGCTTTTACATTGTAGTGTGACACTCCACGTTACAGTGTGTCCACTACGTCACATAGCAACGCCACACTGTGAACGAGACCTTAACCTCCCTAGCAGTATGATTATTTTTGGATTTAAGGGTCTCAAAGCAGTGCAATTTTTTTCACATGTTTTTAGACCCTAAAAGCAGGAAAAAAATCATACCGCAGTGAGATCTGCATCAGCCCTGCACATTACTCACCTCCCTGGGACCCAGGGCTGCAATTCTCCCTCCATTATCCAGGTGGCACTGTGCCCCTATAGTGAGATAACCGTCTGTTATCATGATGACAAATGGTGATCTCTCCTCACCAGAAGAAGAATAGCCAGCGTCTGGATCCTGGGGTAGGTGAGTTGAAACGCCCCTGCTGCACTGCAGGCTCAGCGTTCACCTCCAGCCGGCTATCTCGAGACGCTCCTGGCTTCGTTTTTCCACCACGAGCCTGACTCGGAATTACCGCCAAGAGGGTTAAAGTTCTTGGTTTTTTTAAAAAAGGTGATAAAAGTCCTTAGCTTTGTGTAGAGATAGTTGTTAGTCAATTCAACACAAATGTGTTGAGTGTTAATTTGAAAAGGTCAATTTTAGACTTTTGATTTCTATGTCTCTATTAAGGAAATTAGCCGCACTTTCCAGTACACAGTGATGTCACAGAAAGTCAGTTAAAAACAGAAACATATGCAGCAGAAAAAAAAACAATCCCGATTTTAATCCTTTATCATGCTACTTTAATTTTAGTTTTTATTTTTATCTGTCTGCCAGTTGCAGATGCAGAGAATGAAGGAAATGACAGGAAGTGAGCAGACATTTCTGAAATAGCCATTATTTCGCCTCCGCCTAGTACAGTAGTTCTCCAGCTTTCTCTATTGTACAACATTAAAGAACTTCTAGAGAATGCACGGCAGCTCAGCTGAACTGGATTGCTTACACATCTGCCCTCTACAAAATGACCATAATATTCCATAGGCCAGATGGTATGTTTCCAATTAACTAAAACACCAGTTTTATGATGAAACTTTGCATGCCACAGGAATTCGTATGTCTAAAGCCAACACCCACTTACCGTATCAGCAGCTGTAAGATTGATACCGAGCCCTCCAGCTCTAGTACTCAGCAGGAAAACAAATATGTCAGTCCTAAAACAAAACAAATCACTATTAGAAATACAGTAAGAGGAACACGGGAGATGAATACACTGCTAAAGATAAACTATTATCCTATATTCTATCTTTCCTGAATAAGGGCCTATTTCCACTAGCATGCGTTCAAATCACGTTCGAAAATCTGCATCCGTTTTTAATGCGTTTTTAAATACGCATATCCATTTTTATGCGAAAATCTCCATTGCGATTTGAAAACTGTCGAGCAACATCACATGTCATGTGTACTGCCCAGCAACTCATTAGCATAATTATCTTAGCAATGACCCTGTGCTTGCTGGGTAAATCCACGTTCGGAACGTGGATACATGCAGCTCCATTGACTTACATTAGCCGCGATTTCGCATCCAGATCCACCCGCATGCGGAAAAATATGCATACCATCCAGATTTTTCCGCACCGCATCACGTCCAAAAATGCGCATTAAATGGAAATAGCTTCATTAACAGACATGTTGCATTTTGGACGCGGAAATTCGCATCCAGAATCCACATGTAGTGGAAATAGGGCCTTAATCTAAAGATTCCTCTTAACGGTAGCCATACATCTAGCGATGATGGGCAGATTCAACTAAGAGACAAATCTCTATTGGATTGAATCTGATTAGAGAGAGATCTGTCAGCTGCCCATACACTGCAGGCCGATTCCTGATTGTTTTTTTAGCATGAAAGTCCGCCAGGTCTACCGCCTCGCCACTGCCCCCTGGTGTTTAAATGTAACCCGTGTGTGCATTCATACATTACCTGTCCTGTGTCGCCCACCTTGCTGTGCCCATCCGTCTTCAGAATCTGCCTCTCTTCCATACACGCCGCCGATGCATAGCAAGTGGCGCATGTGTGATGTCACACATGTACCACCCCGGTGGCGTGTATAGGGCTAATGGAGGTGTGCTGGATTCAGAAGATGGATGGGCACCGTGGCACAGGCCAGGTACTGTATAAATGCACACATACATGCACATTTATACATTGCGGGAACAGAAGCGAGGCGGTGGATGCGGCGGACTGGGCCAATTTCAGCCTGCGGTGTATGGGCAGCTGACAGATCAGTCTCTGATCAGATTTGATAAGAAAGAGATTTGTCTCTTGGTAGAATCTGCCCATCATCGCCTGATATATGGGTACCCTTACTGTCACATCCTAAATGTTGCATTGTCAGTGTGTGTGCGTGAGCCCTCCTCACGATGGAATTATGTAAAACTAGCTGATGGCCCAGCGTTGCTCAGGTATGTATTTGGCTGGTGTTGGCTCCGCCCACTTTTTCTAACCTTAACACACAATTACTCAATGACCTAGTGTGTGAGCTTTGCGGTCTTTGGCATCAACAATTTGCATTGAAATGAAACAAATCTGATTGCTGTGGCTCCACCCCCTTTTCTGAAATTGAACCCCAATCACCCAATGACCTTCTGTACCAGGTATGAGGCTTGTGCCATAAACAGTGCAACAATGGAAGCAATTAAATATTCTCCTTGAAAATCAATAGGTGAATTTTGTTTGGCTTTTGTAGGCTCCACCCACTTTTCTGAATATTAATACCAGTCACTCAATTAACAACTGTACAAAGTTTGAGAATCCCACCATAAACAGTGTAAGAATGGCTGCAGTTTACATTTTCACAGTGAAATTTGTATTTGCCTCCACACACTTTTTGGTTATGGGGATAAAAAGTATCCTTATATGTTATTTCAGGTAATGTACTATGTGTGTGCCAAATTTCATTCAAATCCATTCAGCCATTGTTGCGTGATTGAGTAACGAATGCACAAACTTTCAGATGTAGAATATTAGTGAGATTATGGAAGATCTTAGATAAAGCAACAGGGTCCTCCTTTGATGTTTTTAACATTCTTATACTCTGAATGCTGCACTCCAACAAAGTACACATCCCAGATTTCTGCTGCCGGAACTGGTCTTTAATGAATGTTCCTGGTGACATTTTCCCAGCAGCACACATTTGCTGGGCTGTCTAGCGAGTAGCATATTGCAGGAGGAGGAAGGATACGTAGGAGAAACTGATGATATAGCTGCTGGGAACTACAACAGCACCAACTGATCTGAGGATAGATCATTTGTACAGCGGTGTGTCGACAACTGCAGGATCCAGTGAAAACACATTTATACTTCAATCGGGCAAGCACATGGGGCACAGTTTTACAGGATGGTGTGATTAAGAAGTGAGGTAAAAACTAAACAGGAAATGATAGCAACAACTTCATAATTATGTTGCCTTACCTGCTCTGGAAATCAGCCACCATATCTCGTCTCTCTGAGATCTTAGATGAGCCATCTAGTCGTATGTATGTGTGCTTCCGGTACACCATATACTCCTGTGCAAATAAAGGGGCTTCATAAGCTACATCTTTACTTTATAGAATAAAGGATTTCAAGGGTTGAAAACAGGCATTGAAGAACACAAGGAACAGTTTCTATGTGCGTTTAATAGAAAGCCATTTTATATTGACTGTGCATGGCATCAGGTAGGCTAACAGAAAAAGCAGGCAGGGGGAAATGAGGAGCTATGAATTAGTAAAGCATACCGTATACTTTGCTCTTGTTAATTTTGCAAACATGGCTAAGGTTTTATTTTTTTTTCATAATATAAAGCATAGGGAGAGGGTAAGGTTTAGAAAAAGGTTAAAGGGACACTGTAGCAAGAGGGATGTGAAGGCTTCCTCCTTTTCCTTCTGACCCATGCCAATTGCTTGGCTGTGCTGCTGATCTTGTGTCTGTAATACTTTCAGCCACAGAGCCAGAACAAGAATGAGTATCAGGTACTGTCATTAAAGCTTGGCCATATTAGCTGGTAGGGATGAGCGTTCTGTATCAGAAAGCTGTTCCGAATGATTCAGAACAGAACAAGAATTTGAAGCACAATGGATCGTGAAATAGGAAGTATTCAGCGCTGTAACGCACCATGGAAGGTAGCACACAGAGGCTGTGTCAAGGGTGATTAAACTCCCCAGCCATGATCCACTGTGCTGTAAATTCCTGTTCTGTATCATTCGAAACAGCGTGCCGTAACAGAAGGCTCATCCCTATTAGCTGCATGGTTGTTTCAGGTGTGTAAGTAGACACTACTGCAGCCAAATGGATCAGCAAGACTGCCAGGCAGTATGCATGCTTTCAAAGGAAGAAAATATGGCTACCCCCATATCTCTCTTACTATAGAAAAAAAATTTGAGGTTATAGTTAGGTGGCAGGAAAGGGTTAGGAAAGGGGGGGGGGGTTGGTTTCAGTAATTGGTTAACATGAAATATGGGGTGGGCTGGAATTAGGTATCAGTAATGGATTAACATGAAGGAAAAAGGGCAGCGGGAAGTGGGGTTGTTGCTAGCATTAGAAATCAGGAAGGAGTTAAAGGGACACTTAAGGCAGGAATAAAAAATCAGTTTTACTTTTCCTGGGGCTACTACCAGCCCCCTCCAGCCGTCCCGTGCCTCGCAGTCACTCACAGATCCTCTGGTCCCCTGTCGCCAGCTAGTTTCGTTTTTGCTGACAGGCCCAACAGGCCTGGCCACACGTATTTTTCTTTGCATTCCTGTCCGCAATAGCGTATTGCGCCTGTGCAGGATGCTATTGAGGACGAGAACATGAAGAAGGATACACGTGGCCAGGCCTGTTGGGCCTGTCAGCGAAAACGAAACTAGCTGGCGGCAGGGGACCCGAGGATCTGTGAGTGACTGCGAGGGCACGGGACGGCTGGAGGGGGCTGGTAGTAGCCCCAGGAAAAGTAAAACTGATTTTTTATTCCTGACTTAAGTGTCCCTTTAAAGGGAAGGTCCAAGCAAAATAAAAAAAATGAGTTTCACTTACCTGGGGCTTCTACCAGCCCCATGCAGCCATCCTGTGCCCTCGTATTCACTCACTGCTGCTCCAGTCCCCCGCTGGCCGGTTGCCGACCTCGGAGGTCGGCGGGCCGCATTGCGTACATTTTTACGCATTCCCGCTAGTGCAGGAACATTAACACATACATTTTTACGCGTTAGTGGTTCAATCCGTAAAAATGTATGCATTGAACCAGTAACGCGTAAAAATGTTTGTGTTAATGTTCCTGCACTAGCGGGAATGCGTAAAAATGTACGCAATGCGGCCCTAAGTTGCCAGCGGGGGACTGGAGCAGCAGTGAGTGACTGAGGGCACAGGATGGCTGCATGGGGCTGGTAGAAGCCCCTGGTAAGTGAAACTCGTTTTTTTATTTTGCTTGGACCTTCCCTTTAAGATTTGTGAGGGAGGGGAGGCTTCAGGAAGAGGTTAGCATTGTCGGATAAAAGGGCTAGCTGTCTGGAAGGGGTTGTAATTAGGTATAAGGATAGGTGTCAGGAAGAGGTTAACAGAAGGGAGGTTATGATTATGCTTCAGGAACATGATATATCAATAAATGATTGATCAGGATTATGCAATCAATTGGGAGTATCACTAAATAATGAATGCAAATAGCACAGCATTGACAGCCGAACCAGCGGAATATTAGGAAGCATATACAAAGTACTTGGCACCCAATCCACAGGATGGGCATGAAATATAGGGGCACCTGGGAATAGCCAATAGGAGAATTTTGGTATTTTACTGATATACTACTATTTTAGAGTATTATTTTTCATTTTATTCATTAATAAAATATTAGCAGAACTTATCGATACTTTACTACAGCAAAATGCCTAACCCTAACCACACCCACCCCTTCCCCCCATCCCCCCGGACACCTAACCAAACCTTAACCCCACAATGGCTAACCTTAACCTCCCCCCCCAAACTTTAACCCCGCCCCCCAACTGCTACCCACTGTAAAAACTATGCAAAAAATGATAATTTTGGGGTTTCACAGGAAAAAAAAAACTACAAGCTATTTGTCATATTGTGCCTCCTTTTTATGGGGTGCCTAAATGTCACAGTATTGCCGTTATTTATAAAGTCGCCTACGGCGGCGCCCAAATTTCTGCCAATATTGGGCACCCAAGTTTCCTGCTTCCTCCCCATGCACTGAGAGTCCTGCCAGCCTTATATAACATTGCAGCACCCTACCTCCAGCAAGTCAATCATCCGAGTCATCTGAGAGTAAATGAGCACTCGGTGTCCTTGTGACTTGAGACGCGTTAGCAGCAGGTCTAGTGCATACAGCTTTCCACTGTCCGTGATCAGACTCTCCTTGTCTGTAAAATAAAGTGAATATTTATGTGAGAAAGGGGTTTAAGAAACAGCAATAACGAACTGAAACCAACAGCGATTGTCATCACAGACAGATCTCTCATATAGAATGGCTATCTATGAGTGGTGGCAAAGACAGTGCCAGGACTCCCCACAAAGACAGGCCTGGCACACACTGATATCATGTACAATATGAAGCGTTACTTCCCACATTAGTCATGGCAGAGAGTGTTTACAGCATGCCATAAACAAGCAAAGCGAGATCTGGCGATAGCCGTGGGATGGATTAAAAAATGAACGTTCGGTCAAATGAACAAGGGTTGCTCTAGAATAGATAATACCTATAAAATGACCCTTTAGTGAGAGAGACATGGAGGCCGCCATATTTATTTGCTTTTAAACAATACCTCAAAGTACAACTTAATTAACTACAACATCAAAGTACAGATTCATTGTTGCAAGACAGCATGGTAAATAGAAACAAAATGTTCCATCACCATTATGTTAAGATTTCTATGGTGTATACTGCCACCTGCTGGTTGAATCAAATTAATTCTCATTTACTACTGAAAGTGACAATGCTGTTCATTGCCGGTACAAGGCAGTCCCCTGCTTACGAACAACTTGAGCTACATAATTTCAGAGATACACACAAAGTTGTCGTGTGCCTATGAATCGGCCGCCGGGAGATTTGGGCGCAGGGTAAAGTAAATAAACCGCTTACCCTGCTCAAGTTCCGGCGGTGTTAATTACTATTTCCGCTCCAGGCCGCCATGGATAGTGGGGAAAGATGTTATTCGGCTTCCAGCTATTCCCGGTGGCTGAATTACAGTGTTTTATAGTAATTTGTGCTCAGTCTTTTGACGGTGGCCAAATTACTCACTGAGCGCCACTATAGCCATAATTCCTATTACACCCTATGGTGGCGCTGGCTGCGCCCAAATCTCCTGCGCTGTTTTTACATCGCTCGAAGTTTGTCCTCATGTACATATTATAAAATACTGTTTTTTTATTACATATTTTTGTTGATTAATGTTACAGTATTGTATAATCTGTTATAAGTAGCATAAAACACCTCAAAAGTTAATCATAAATAAATATTAATGTACAAAATATACTTTTAATTAAAAAAAATTGAATTGAAATAAAGCACCACTCTGTAAACTTTAAAGAAAATGAAACACAATTGACTGAAGACAAGCCTAGCTACAGAAACTCTCCCTGATTCCTATGTATTCTTATGGGCTTGGGAGTGAGGAACCTGCAGCCACATTTCTATCTATCTGAGCACGGTTTCCTGTGTGGCTGATGATGCCTCAGAACAATGTACACATGTATATGTATCAGGCCTGTTATCTGGCTGTTTGGCTATCGCTGCAGAGAGGGGCTGAGATTGCACTGTCCCACCACACTCCCCAATGGCGCAGACAGAAAATAGATGGGGTGCTGAGAACAACCTTGTAACTTTACTTCAGGAAAAAGACGCATCCTGTTTGCAGCTCTTGTCATAAACAAAACTTTAAAACAATACTCTGCTGACTCTCTCTTCTGCTTAACCCTTTCCCACAGGATCTTCAACAGAACATCACGCTATCATGGTTAAGAAAAAAGGGGGTGGGGGGGGGGGGGGTGATACCAAAACAGAATCCTAAAAAATGTAAGCTAAACATAGATCCTATCATTGCAACAGAATGCAAAATTTTATAATGTGGGTTGTATTTTTTTTTATCACATAGGACAGTGCTGTCCAACTTCATGGGCATGGAGGGCCATTTTTTTTTCTGACCCCATGGTGGAGGGCCGAAGGTTCTTGCTGGAGCCGCAGCCCCCCCCCCCCCCGCAGTAAAAAAAAATGCAATTAAAGGACAATTAGATTGGCAGCACTTTCCACAAAATGCAATGCAATTGGCAACAGATCCCCACAAAATGCAATTCAAGAGGTCATTGAAGTTGCGCGCGCTGAAACACAAGGGTACCGTTCTGCGTAGAGTACGCGCGCCGCGCCGAAAAATGGGTGTGGCCATGGACCAGAATGTGGGTGTGGCCATGGGTGGAGACAAATTTACATGAAGTTAGCAATGTGGGACATTAGATCAGGACAGTGGTGGCAAACCTTTTGGAAGCCGAGTGCCCACACTGCAACCCAAAACTCACTTTATCGCAAAGTGGCAACAGCAATCATGATGCCCCCAACAAGACAAATTTAGCAATCATGAGGCCCCCAACAAATCATGAGGCTCCCAACAAGACACATTCAGCAATCTTGAGGCCCCCAACAAGACAAATTCAGCAATCATGATGCCCCCAACAAATCATGAGGCACCCAAGAAGACAAATTCAGCAATCATGAGGCACATAAATAGACAGCATTTCACATAAATAGGCAGAATGCCCCCTTAATATGGTTGACACCTCTCACCTGGCTTTTAAATTCTCCTCTACTGGCTGCTGTGCCTGGCAATAGTGTTTTTGGCTGGATTGGGGATGATGTGTGGGCTGAAAGGCCTTGCGGTGATGCTGTGGCCGGGCTGGCGGTGATGCTGTGGTGTGGCCAGCTGAGGTAGTGACATGTGCCCCCCCAGTTAGATAGTGACATGTGCCCCCCCAGCTGAGGTAGTGACAGGTGCCTCCCAGTTAGATAGTGACAGGTGTCCCCCCAGCTGAGGTAGTGACAGGTGCCCCCGAGTTAGATAGTGACAGGTGCCCCCCAGCTAGATAGTGACAGGTGCCCCCCAGCTAGATAGTGACATGTGCCCCCCAAGTTAGAGACAGGTGCCCCCCCAGCTAGATAGTGACATGTGCCCCCCAAGTTAGAGACAGGTGCCCCCCAGCTAGATAGAGACAGGTGCCCCCCAAGTTAGATAGAGACAGGTGCCCCCCAAGTTAGATAGAGACAGGTGCCCCCCAAGTTAGATAGTGACAGGTGCCCCCCAAGTTAGATAGTGACAGGTGCCCCCCAGCTAGATAGTGACATGTGCCCCCCAAGTTAGATAGTGACAGGTGCCCCCCAGCTAGATAGTGACAAGTGCCCCCCAAGTTAGATAGTGACAGGTGCCCCCCAGCTAGATAGTGACATGTACCCCCCAAGTTAAAGACAGGTGCCCCCCAAGTTAGATAGTGACAGGTGCCCCCCAGCTAGATAGTGACATGTGCCCCCCAAGTTAGAGACAGGTGCCCCCCAAGTTAGATAGCGAGGTGTCCAGTCCCCATTACCTGTCATCAGCGCTGTCCTCTCCCGTGTCCCCGCTGGCGCTGCCTCAGCTCAGACCTCACAGATCGCGGCGACTGAAGAGAGCAGAGTGCGCATAGCACCCGCGCGGAGGAACTTCACATGCGGAAGTGACAAATGATGTCACGTCCGCATGTGAAGTACTCCGTGTATGCGGGTACTACACATGCGCACTCTTCTCTCTTCAGTCGCCGCGATCTGTGAGGTCTGAGCTAAGGCAGCGCCAGCGGGGATACGGGAGAGGACAGCGCTGATGCAGGCCATCGGGGACACGGGAAAGTGCGCGTTTTGAGATTGCAGGCATGGCGCCTATAGCGGAAGCCATGCATGCAACTCAGGGAGATGAGCGGGCCGCAGCTGGAGGCCTGGCGGGCCGGATGCAGCCCGCGGGCCGCCAGTTGGACGGCGCTGACATAGGATATAGTCTGACAGACCGAAACAGCGGTCTGTCGTTGTATCCTCTGCCTTATCTGATGTGATCAATAAAAGAAGCTTTATATACATCGGTGGTGCCTGCACGACTTGTTTTCTACATTGAGGGCTCTGGTGGTGTGGAGAGCCGACTGCCTGGGCACACCATCTCCTATACATGGGTGCTGTCTCAACCTTCAATACTGCTTTCATAGGATATAGTCTGTATTGGTATTTTGCATATTTAATATTTACCACTTGCTGCCAATAGATGGAGCTCTAAACTATAAGTGCACATTCTTGCTTAATGACTTCCAACTACCTCATTATTGAATAATATGCTCCTACCAGCTCCCCACAAAAATATCAAGAAGGTAAGGCAGTGCCTGGTTTTCTAAACAGAATGCTTTGCACATTGAGCGGGAAACAATCTGGTGAAGAATTATTTAAAAACAAATTAGAAAATAGTTGCAAGAGATATATTAAGGCTGCTGCGTTCACAGTGTAAGCAGAAAGTCAATGGAATGGGAGTCGCGCCACACATTGTACGCCTACAGTCGACAAATGCTTCACAGTCACTGTATGGGCCTGTTTCCACTAACGTGTTCATTGTATGGGAAACAGATGCATGGTGCAGAAATCTGCAACTTGCCATCCATAATTTTTCTGCATCAGAAGAATCACGTTTAGTGGAAACAGGTCCATAGGCATTAACTGGAGTCAGTTTTTCTGCATCCAGAATCCACGTGTAGTGGAAATAGGCCTTAAATGAGCGTGTTTTGCGGTAACACACTGCATACAGTGCATTGGGATGCTGAACGCCGTTAGAATACACCATGTAACGACGCCCAAATAAATACAACATTTGAAATGTAGGCAGTAACTTAATAGTTTTGTCAACTAAACTTTAAGTTTAATAACCTTTTAGTTATTTATATTAGCAAACTTACATTTTTAGTCTCCATCCAGCTGTGATTGTGCAAACAAGGCAGATATACAGTATGTATATTTGCTCTCATGACAGCAGCCACAATGCAGGTGTTTGGTGCAGCTTGCACCTGCTCACAGTCATCTAACAGTGGATCTAGACACACCCAGTTACCACAGTCTAATTCAGGTGCTCAATCAGCTAAGCCATCACAGAGGAAAATTGTCATTTTTACCCACTAAGGTTTTGATTTCTTTTAACATGTTACAATATAACAAATCAAAGATCTAGAATAGAATACTGCTTATCTAACAACTGTTTTCATTACTATAACTGACCATCAGATGATTATTTAGCCTCTTATACTAATCACGGTATAGCTGAGGCAATGTAGGGCACATGCCTAAATGACTATAAATTACCATGTGCGAGCCTACTACCAACCGTGTCAGCTAACCATCTGCTGAACAAATGGCCATTCATACTCTCCAATGAATAACTATTCCCAGCCAAAAACCAAATTTGTTGGATGGAACCAGAATAATCTGCTCTAAATCTACAATTTGACTAAACGTCTGAAAAACAGCACGGAGATTGGGAAAAGTGTTCCACAATACCCAAAAGCTTCAGTCCTGGTACACATTTACAAAAATAATGTAACCGAGTGATTGTCATCTCAAGTACCCACCATAAACAATGACACACAAGTCTTATCTATACCTTGTAATGACAGAGCAATGACGACTATCACAAGTTTTCTCTCAATCACTGAATCCGGGAAGAACTGTTAACATCCAAATGACTGACGTCCTAAACCAGAATAACTGGTTATATGGATCTGCTCAACTTTAACAGGTTTAGAAATCAGACATGATAATCTGTTTTTCCTATTCAGTATCTTCACTGCTGCCTCCTCATGGCTGACACATGCCACTGAGGAAGACCTGCCAACTGGCGTGTCCAAGAAGACCTATTTTGTTCACTAATAGGGATTTATACTTTTTGCCCCACTCCCCTCCTCCCGCTCCCATCATCTCATTTCCCCCCGCATACAACAACCACTCTTTTACCATCTGCAGCACCCCCTGTACAATCTGCCCCCCTCTTCTAGTAGCTCTCCATGTGTAGCCACAATGCCCAGTTCATGTGGAGCACCCATACTGTATGTAGAATTTCCTGCTCTTCAATGTGCAGCCATCAGCTTTTCCACATACATTTTCCACCCTCCTGTGTGCAGAACCCCCTTTCTTCCACTCCCATATGGACCGCTGCCCCAGGCCATGGCCTATGTAGCCTTTGCAGATATTCAGTTCTGGACATCATGCATATCTAGACAATTGTGACATGCTGCAGAGGTGTGACTACAATTGTCATATTTCTTATTTTTCCTCCAAAAGTACCTATTACAGTCAGGGAGAGCCTATGAAGTGCATTGAAAACACAGGTCCATTTTTTTATTGTACCCACCAGTGACACTGGGGTTTAAAGGATTTCTTTTTTGTGTAAGATCTACAGACTACAACAAGAAATGAAATATTCCCAATACAAAAGCACCACCTAGTGGTCTGTGTTGGTATATCACACAAAACGCAGGGAATATTTGGTGGGAATGAACAACACGCTCTTTCACAACAGGAAATCAGACCAGCTTGTTTAAAAACATGTTGCCGGAAACCTTTCCACTGCCTCTTCCTACTTGAGGATTTGTTTTTCCCTGAACAAATTTCAGGGAAGATTTAAGCCCAGCCCCGCACTGGCGCACATTCACAAAGGTTTTGTTAGGTGCTGCTATTGTGCGGTAATGTCATGACTGAGGAATACAAGAAGTGTGGTTGTTGTCATGCACTACTGTGTTGGTAACTTGTACAATTACGTCAATATCACTGAGCATTCGTTAATTAACCAACCGAAAGTCAGTGAGATATAATGTAGACCTTATACTGAGAGCTTCTATTACCTGCCCCAGATCTAAACCATGCTAGTTGCTTGGCTGCCAGTGTGAGCCTCTGCCTTAAAGGGAACCTAAACCGAGGATATATATTTTTCCTTTTAAAATAATACCAGTCGCCTGACACTCCTGCTTATCCTGTGTCTCTAACACTTTTAGCTACAGCCCCTGAACAAGCATGTAGATCAGGTGCCCTGACTGAAATCAGACTGGATTAGCTGCATGCTTGTTTCAGGTCTGTGATTCAGCCACTAATGCCAAAGAGATCAGCAGGGCTGCCAGGCAACTGGAATTGTTTTCAAGGCCCCATTCACACTGGGGATAGCGTTTTGCAACAGAGATTTTTTTCGCGCTGTTTAGCGTATTTTGGACATTTTCACGATTTTTTAGCAATTTCAATTCTCTTTTTTAACATTTCAATTGTGATCGCTCTAAAGTCGTGAAAAATCGCTGCACGCGCCGCATTATCCACGAATCGCCAGCAATCACTGCAGTGAGATCACTGCCATATACTTTTAATTACTACTTTTAATACCCCTCCTTTCTCTATCTCACAATTTTTTGATATCACTTTTAATTACTCTAGCACTTTTCAAAGCGCTACGGATTGCCGGTGATTTGGGATTCGGCGGAAACCGCCTGTAAATCACCCCAGTGTGGATGGGCTGTAAAGAAACACAACAGGCTAAATACAGCATTCCCCCATGCTTGTACTCAAAGAAAAGTTTACTCTCCCCGCAGTTTTGTATATGCAGCACCTCAGCACACTCCATGCCTGTTTTGACATTACGGAAACATTCAAGTGTTGTCCAATACCACGCTGTCATTGAAACTGGTGTTCAGAATATCTCTCTAGTGAAGGCTGGATTTTCAGGAAGGCCACAAGGGCCCTTGCCTTGGCTGGCTGCTGCCCAAAGGGGTGGCTGCAATTTGGAGCAAAACATGGAAGAGGGATGCACATGGAATTGGAACAGTGTTGCTGCACATGGAGGGGGAGCAACAAGAAAATAGTGGGAGGAGCAACTACCATAAAGACTCTTCTACCCCTTTGATAAAATAGGTGTGGATATTCTTGGGATGCAGGCCAACGCTGCAGCACTGCTGTAGTACTAAGAGCAGCATGGTGGCATAGTGGTTGGCACTCTTACCTTGCATTGCTGGGTCGCCGGTTCACATCCAAACAAGGATACTATCTGCAAGCGTGTTTGTATGTTCTCTCCGTGTCTCTCTGGGTTTTCCCCGGTGGCCTCCCACATCCCAAATACATACAGATAGGTTAATTTGCTTCCCCCTAAATTGGCCCTAGACTACGATACATACATAGACATATGACTAGGTTATGGATTAGATTGTGAGCCCTTCTGAGGGACAGTTAAGTCATCAGTTAACTATGTTAAGTCATGACTTACCTGTCCCTAAGTAAAGTAAGACATGACTATGTACTTTGTACAGCGCTGCAGAAGATGCCAGCGTTGTATTAATCACACTAATATTATAAATGCGAAAGTTTGGATGTTTGTTACTCAATCACGCAACAATAACTGAATGGATTTGAATGAAATTTGGCACACACATAATAGATTACCTAGAATAACATATAGGATGCTTTTTATGCTCATAACCAAAAAGGAGGCGGAGAAAAATACAAATTTCACTGTTAATGGTAGGGTTCTCAAACTTTGCACAGTTAGTAACTGTGTGACGGGGATTACCATTTAGAAAAGTGGGTGGAGCCTACAAAAGCCAATCAAAATTCACCTATTGATTTTCAAGGGGAATATTTAATTGCTGCAATTTTGCACTGTTAATGCCACAAGCCTCTAATCTGGTACAGTTGGACATTGGGTGACTGGGGTTCAAATCCAGAAAAGGGGGTGGAGCTACAAACAGTCAATCATATTTGTTTCATTTCAATGCAAATTATTGATGCCAAAGACCACAAAGCTCACAAACTTGGTCAAAGAGTAATTGAGTAAGTATGTGTTAGGGTTAGAAAAAGTGGGTGCAGTCAACTCCAGCCAAAATACATACCCGGGGAACACCGGGCCATCAGCTAGTACTAAATAATAAAACAAAACAAGCACTGAAGCCTAGGCATTGCAATACAATACAATGGGGATAAGTATGTTTTCACTCGTTGAACTCAATTATCAACTTTAACATGTTTAGGAGTTAAAACAGTACAGTACTCAGTAAATTAGTTGGTTTTAAAGAAAAAGACATGTAAATGGTCACATATTTCTCCAGTTATATGTGCAAGCTGGTAAGATGCTGAGAATGTAGTATTATGTTGTGTTTGTTTGTGCCACTATCTTCCATATACTGGTCTCCTGAAAATGTACAGAACTGCATTAAACAGGTTGCCTTTTTCTCAGCAATACGGATTTCTTGCTTTATAGATGCCACATTGCCACTGTTCACTCTGAAGTAGCAAAATCCTAAACAGGGCTGTGTAGACAGCTTTCTTATGGTGCCAACTGAGAGAGAGCAAGAAGTTTCCTGGCATTTCAAGAATCACATGAACCTCTATAAAAGAAAGACCAGGAGACAAATGGTGCAGTATCTCTGGATAATAAAAGTATACTCACAAAGGCGAGTTAAAAACAATAGCCTGCAGGGACATAACTGTCCCCACTTCTTCAGGGTTATTTTGGGTGAAATCAGAGCCGGGACAAGATCCTCCAGCACCCAAGGCTGAGATACCAAAGTGCGCCCCTCCGTCCTTCCCACCCCAGCTGTCACACACTGATTGCTATTAGACTAAGAGGGCCACAGGGCCCACAACCTCCCCAACACCTTAATATGTAGTTATCTGGCTTGCAGTCACTGCTATGTATCCCCTTTTCTTATTTCTTTCTGCTTCATATACAATTAGAAATGACAGCTGAATGAATTGTGCGCCCCCTCCTACACTGCGCCCTGAGGCTGGAGCCTCTCCAGCCTATGCCTCGGCCCGGTCCTGGGTGAAAATAAAAAGCTACAACCCTTTACAAACACAGCACTTTCAAGGCGCCCGGTATGTATAAAATAGTTATACATTTACCTATTTAATGTACAGGTAGTCCTCGGTTAACGAACGAGATAGGGACTGTAGGTTCGTTCTTAACCTGAATCTGTTCTTAAGTTGGAACATTGTGCCATCTCTGTCCCCTGTACCTCCTCTGTGCCCCTCTGTGCCTCCAGTGCCCCTCTTTGTGTCACCTCTGCACTTTGTACCTGTTTATACAAGTTTTAAAGCCATTTTTTCTTCAATTTTCTCAAAAACTACAAGTCCAATTTGAAAATAAAATTTTGGGCTAGTTCCCATGGAAACAGAGAAAACATGCTGTTCCTAAGTCGGGCGTTCGTAAGTTGGGGACTACCTGTACAATATAACTATTATATACATACCAGATGCCTCCGAAAGTGCTTTGCTTGTAAAGTATTTCGCATGGTGCGGTTGCCAAACAAACAAAAAGAACCTCTGGTCTTTAGAAGTCATTGGGGGGGGGGGGGGGGGGGGCAAGTTCAGGACCTCTTGGTCATCCATGAGTGAAGCGTTCATGAACAGAGGTGACTGACACTTGCAGGAAACAGACTGAGCTCCCGTGTGAGATGTCGCTTGAATTAGTGAGAACAATGGCCCTAATTCACTAACCTGCATTAAAAATGGTGTAAAAACAGGGAACACCAAGAGCCCCAACAGTGTAATTCATACTGGACATGGTGGCAATAAGTTTGTATTGCTAAATACTCACAAGTCAGGGTCACCAGCAGGCAACCACTGTAAAGGCAGGTGGGGAGATTGTTCTGACCCCACTCAGGATTAAGAAGTCGCTCTCTGTAGACAGGAAGAAAGGGTAGCAACCCTCCACCAAGGGTGGACTCAAAATTGTATACAATGAACAGAGGCGCCAAAAGTATAAGATTAGATTAAATGAACTTAAAAACCAACTTAAATGGCAAAATTTAGGGAGGAAGTGGTGTTCTTACCTCCCTCAAGCAGATACGACAACGACTGCGATTCATACAGTCAAACACATTTATTAGGAACTCCAAAAAGAAATGCAACGCGTTTCGCAGGTTCAACCCCGCTTCATCAGGCAATATAGGGAGGAGTATCAAACAATCTGCACAAGGATTCAAATTAAGCGCCTCTGTAGGCGCTTAATTTGAATCCTTGTGCAGATTGTTTGATACTCCTCCCTATATTGCCTGATGAAGCGGGGTTGAACCTGCGAAACGCGTTGCATTTCTTTTTGGAGTTCCTAATAAATGTGTTTGACTGTTTTTTGCCATTTAAGTTGGTTTTTAAGCTCATTTAATCTAATCTTATACTTTTGGCGCCTCTGTTCATTGTATACAATTAAAAATGGTGTGCACAGGTAGTGCATGGCAATTTTACTGTTACTACTTCTGACAGTGTAGCTCACCTTGTGTTATTAGTATGACCCGCATTACTCAAATCATAGGTTCTCCCCACATGGCCTCAAGAGGTACTTGAGCAGTCTATTATAGGAAGTTGAGACCAAAAAAAAAAAATTATATATATATGTATAAATAGCATTAAGAAATGTTGGAAAAGCACTTATCCACCGTTATCGAGTACCCCTCACAGATATATATGCATCGAGGGGTACTTGTGATGAAATTTGCAGCAACAGGGGGTACTTGGGCAACGTAGTCATTAATAAAGGGGTAAGTGCTATAAAGTGCTGAGAAATAGTGACCTAAGTAAAGCGAGCATTACTGTACTTATTGTTTGGTAACTACAGTTATCCCTTAAAGCAGACCTGAACTCAGAACGTCCTCTCTGCTCTAAGAGATACACAAAAGCATAATAACATTTAAAGAAAAACATTTCTTTGTTACAGCTGATACAATGTACTTCCTGCTTTCATGGAAGCAGACAAAGGGTCAACATCCTGTGTAAACAAATTAGCAGCTCTGCCTAGACAGCAGAGATTCCTGAGCTGACAAATTACAGTTGTGATTAATTACAGATAAGGAGTAATTAGACAGGCTAAAATACACACAGGGTGCATTTCTCTATGTATTCCTTCTGTCCTGTGCAAGAGTTCAGGTCCACTTAAACTTCCAGACTCTGGGTTTACACAAACGTGCAGTGATGAAAACTATAAACTAAACTTACTTTATCATGAAACCTGAAAGGGTCATTTTAATATACTGACTGACCCAGAAGAAGTATGTAAATAATGTGTTTTGGCTCCACCCCACATGGAAACCAGACAAGAAAGCAGCATGTCAGCCAGGCAACCAGCATTTTTTAGAACAATGAAAGAAATAGCAGCTTCAATCATCTCTCAGTATCGGCCCACTTTAACATTTGCATGTTTCAGACCAAAGCAACAGGGTACAAGCACTCTTCCACACTAAAAAGCTGACCACGATAAAACATGAAGTCACGACCTGGAAATAAGAAGAAAGCCAAGAACGGCTGAAAGTTGTGCTGTAAGACAGATAACCTTGAGCCTCTACAGGGTATCCCATCATTCTCGCTTACACTGAGAGAAACAATAGGGTCATACGGAGGGCCTTGTCTAGCTCTCACAATCAACGGTCGCAAAGGTTCATTCTAACTACGTTGCCACTTCCTGTCATTTAAGCCTGAGCCGTTTTTTTCTCAATAGAACAGGAAGAGAATGGAGATTCCCACAGTCACGATGAGCACTGCAGCTATCCAGCACCCAGAAGCACAGCTTATAACTCAATGAGCAAGAGAAGTCAGTGACAATGCTATAAATTACACTCCGCTAGAAGGAGGCGCACAGCAGCCAAAGTGCACAGGAGAGAAGGCACTGCTTTCACCAGTGTAAGGAATGCTACACATGTATCCCAGCTGTCTCTTAATGAGCACATCCATCATTGTGACTATTGTGCACTGACGTAAGGGACACGTGCGTACGTGTGTGTAACTCTGTTCTTAAAGTGTTAGCGTACTTATACTTAAGTGTGCCAATGAGGTCTTAAATATGAGTCTGATCAATAACACTATATACTGTACTTACGTTATTCAGATTAGCCCCATTATAGAATACCGGCATGTTAGTCCAAGAATGTATATCACAAGCTGTGTCTATTAGGTAATAACATGCTGTTGGGTCACGAAAAAGAGGCACCCCTGGGAGGATGAAAATGGTAGCATACGGATTGGCGGCGCGCCAGCTGGAAAGCAGAGTTCACTCCGCTGCAAAGACTCTGCCAGCCAGAGGATCACAATAAAGTTGGGGGGAGACCTGTGGGAGCCTGGCAGCCAGCTGGGGAGCCCTAGGCACTTGCCCAGTTTACCTCTATGGAAGCAATGGCCCTATCTAAAGTGTCCCTTTCTGTGTGTCTTAAGGTGCCCATACACTCGTCAGATTGGCAGCAGATAGATAAGAAATGCATCTGATGATCTATCTGATGCGTTTTTAGAACATTTTTTACCAGGATAGAATTCCAAAAGATTTCAGTTTGAAATCTATTGAAATTCGATCTGATGGCATTTTTTTGCCATCAGATTTCCATTAAGGCCAATGCAAACTGATAAGCAATCTCATCAGATCGACCTAAATTTTCCATCCAGCCAGTTCGATGGAAATCCATCGAAATCGATCGAAATTGGCCATCGATCGGTCGATTGGCCAACCGATTTGCAAACGATCAATCGATCGATCGATCGGCATCGATCGGTCGGCCAGAAAATCGGCTGAGTGTATGGGCCCCTTTATGCATCAGAGGAAGCACCAACCGCCAACCTGCATCTCAGCTTTGTGTGCTTACCTGGTATTCGGATAAAGGACCAGCCATGCCACGGTCTAATAGCCAGCAGACCACCTGGATTCTCTGGGAAAAACTGGAAATCTCTCATTGGCCAATCAGAATGAAGCTCGGGTGCCCCAAACAGAAGACATTGCCGTACTGCAGGGCTCCCACCATCCTTCAGCATTGCTCTTTGATATTCTGCACTTCGATCATTACAATAAGTATCTATTGGTCCAGCAACAACCTGAAGAGAGAAAAACGTAAAACTATATGATTAAAGCCCAAAAGAACCGCTTAAAGGTCACATCCAAAACGGATCTAAAAAAAATACAGCTTAGTCATCAATATGGTCAATGTTTCTTTTTTGTGTAAAATGAGACTTCTCCAGCTAAAATCCTGTCTTGAATTTCTGATCACATGACCAGGTGTAGCTGTAGTGCAATTATAATGAGACCATACATACATAGATTTTTACCATCCGATTCCTGCCAGATTCAATCACTTTGATCAAATCTTGAAGGGAATCAATGCCCCAAAACTGTCCGACCCTTCGGATTTTGATCAGACAGGATGGAAAATCTTGGTCGATTGGGGGCAGGAACAACAGTAGATTGAAAGCCTATAACTGCCCCGCATCGAAGCGTGCAACCCTCTGATCAAATTTCAATAGATTTCCTGCTGACTGTTTAGTGTTCGATTCCTCTGTAAGTCATCGATTCCGATCAGAGAGGCATCGATAATTCTGCCACAGTGAGTGGTAATATATAAGTGTAGTTTATTCTTTGTCTCTGGTGTGAATTATATCATCCTGCTGTTTTGACTGGAAGGTGGAAGACACAGACTGAATCTCTTTAAACAGATTGCAGACTATAACAGTACCAGTCTGTGGTCCAGGAAGTGGTCAGTGTCTGAACATTTAACCAGGTACTATAAATAATGATTTATTTGAAACTAGCTAAAAAAGAAACTTCTACATTTAAAAAAAATAAATCTGCCACTGAGTGTATATATAGATCTAAAAAGAATATACATTTAAGACTGCAAAAGTAAATTACCAAGAGATAGAACAACTGGATGAAGATGCGATCTAGGAGGACATGTTGGAAGATCAAACAACAGCAAATTACTTATATTACTTTATACTGATTTTATCCACTGCTCACACTTGCTAATGTATTTCTAAAATATAACAATTGTTGTCCCAATACTCCAAAACAACTCACGTCACAACCTGCCAGTTCATAAACCTAACAGAGGAAAGTCCCACTCTCAGGGCTGTGTGATGTCAAGGTCCGGATCTGAAAGCCTCTGCATCATGGGCAGGCTACACAGGGATTTGCTTAACCTTTCATAAACCCGGGAAATGTAAACTTCAGCATGCAATGTTCATTGTAAAATCGGGGCATTCCAAGGAAACATATAAGACTTCCTCTCTGAAAAATGTACAAATACTACCCTGGAACAATCGTCACAATGTGAATCAAAAACAAAATGTTTACGTGACTTTTTACATTGTTGTTGTCGGTTTTCCAAGAAACAAAAAGCAAATGTAGAATGTCTCCAGATAGGAGAAACAAATGAAAAGCCGAAATGATTGGGGGCTCAGTATCACAATCTACCAAAAATCCAGATAGGGCAGCAGTGTACCTTCACTGTTGTGACCATGGCAATTGCAGCAGCGAATTAAGATAGAGCAGTGCGGATCAATACCAGCCAGAAGCACAATGGAGACTCTGCACTGTAACAGAGCTTTAAAGTAGAAGGCTACCTAGTGTTATTAAAGCAGACCTGAACTCTAGCACAGGAGAGATGGAGAACACAGAGAAATCCACCCTGTGTCCATCCTGCATGTCTTTATAGAGAACAGCCAGTCTAAAGGCCCATACACACGTCGGATTTTTGCGAACGACACGTCGTTTGAACGTTCCGTCGTTCGCACGTCAAATCCGGCGTGTGTACAGACTATCGTTTGGGAGATAAGACTGGTTTTCAGCGATCCGCCGTGTGTATGGGCCTTTATTATTCTCCCATCTCAGCAAGTAATGAGCTAGTGTATAGGTAGCTATAGCTATACTGTCTATAGAGCGCACCCTAGTAGCTGCAGCTCTGCCGCTTTGAGTCCGCCAGGAGAAAAGCAAAATAGAAAGGTTTGGTGTCTTGTGTGTTTACTGTAACTTGAGCACCCAACTGTCTGCTGAGTTGAGAGACAATATGTAAACACAGGAGGTTAACCATTTCTGTGCTCCCAGCAAACCAGGAAGTAGCTGCACTGAAACATTTCAAAAAGGATCTCTATAAGGTGTAACAAGGACATGTTCTTCTGTAAAGCTTATTATACTGTTGCTTATCTTTTGGAGCAGAGAGAAAGGTCTGAGTTCAGGTCTGCTTTAACCAAGAGGTGTGTACCTGATAAATCTGAGACTTCAGCAGAGAAGTAAGATTATTGTTTGTTGATTTTTTAAATAGCCAATGATAAGGTAGAAATTCTGAATATCAAGTACCACAGCTTGCTCCTGTGCCCGAGTTAACTTCAGCTATAGCAGTGTGACTGTGGACTGTGCAGTTCAGCTGTGTGAAACACACAAAGTAAGTAGCTAAAAAAAAGAGCCTGAAGTTGCTAAGAAGTACAGAAATAACAGCTCTTGCAGTGCACATCAACACAACCCTTTATATCCACTGCTGTTTTATGGTGATGTATGCAATCCTGGGAGTAGGAGTGGCTTGATGGGTCTTCAGGGTCCATAAAGGCTTCTTACACACGCACGCACACCCCAACCCAACCCAACCACATGACCAACCACGCAATTGCACGACTCGTATTTTCCGTGCACCAACCAAATGATCTTCCAACTCATTTGCATACTGTGCACGCAAGCGGAATGACGGACTACGCAATATGGCCGCATTCAAAACAAGTACACATGTAATGTGAACAGCAGACAGTGCAGTCTATGCACTTCTGATGTTCGTGCATGTCTGCCTCCCGCACGCGTTGGCGAAATACGGAGAAAACGGGTGCAATGTGAACGAGGCCTTAGTCTTTTTTCACGCATACACACGTCCAACTATCATCCAAAACACCAAGTTTGGACAATAGGTGGGCGGAAATTATAAGCAGACTTATAATTTAGCAAGAGCAATGTAAGAGATGTATGGGCTACAGCAAATCACCAGCCATAACCCAGAAAACACAGCAACATTCGTATGCAGATATTGTTATTAAAGAGGCACTGCAGTGACATATAGTAGACTGCAGTAAATTATTCAGGGTGCCCACTTTTAAAGTAGTTTTCCTGTTTTTAGTATCATTTCCAATATCTTTATATTGCTGGATATTGAATGCAGCCCTGCTCTCCCAGTGATGTTTAGCCTAGGCTGATTAGCTATGTGGAACTTTCAGTAACCAAACATTCCGCAGAGATCACCTGACAGGACTAAAGATGTTGCCACCTGTAATAAATTTGAGAATGTACTGTAAATGTAAATCAGGGTGACAGGGGTGGTGGCAGACTTAACAATGGCCAAACACTGACTAAATAATTTATAGATGAATGTTGTAAAAAAATAAATAAATAAATAATTGAATTCATTATGTTATTTTCCCTACAGTTTCTCTATATACTATATAGACAGGTTTACTGTCATTCCAGTGACAGCCTGCATGAAGTAATGTGCTCTAAAGGTGGGATGATAATTTACATTCAGATACAATACTCTCATAATATAATTCAAGCTACTCTCACATGCATCAGTGTTGTGTCTAAATAAGAACACAAAGTATGCTTATGAAGCTCTGTGTGTGGAAAGCTGGGGTTCTGCAGCGGGGTGACTCCTATCTCCTCAGCTGGTGACAGGCTCAGGCCTGCACACGGTGTGATAACAGCTAGGGCAGCGACTGTCTGTGAACACACAATGGCTGCCATTTATTAGTCCAAAGGCTGTGTTTTATTAGACAATAAAGAAAAGTCAACATAAAGGTGTGTGCCTACCACATGTCAGAGATTAGCTGTTGCAATGAATCACCCCATTACGGTCTGTCTCCTGGCCATAAAAATGCATGCACACAGGTGTTTGCAGCTGCAATCTGAATGTTTAGACCTGTTTCCATGATCAGTGTGGATAACGCCAACATTCTACAGCGCTTTAGGGCCCATTTACACTATACCTAGGCGAATCTGCATAGAAAAAAATGCCTGCGGATTCATGTTAGTGGAAACGGGCCCTTACAGAGACATGTTTAAAGCCTAAAGATGGTAGATTGTACGTATTGCAGAGACACTGCTTCAGCTGGTGCCAGGTAGTACCGCTAGTAGTAAAAATACTGGTAATTTAGTTTACCGATATGTTACAATGCAGTTCCTGGCACAAATTCTGACTTGAACCCTCCCTTTTAAGTGCCTAAACCGAACCCCCCATCTAATTCCTAACTCAAACCCCTTGTTAGTGCCTAAACCAAACCACCCCACCTAATCCCTAACCTTACCTCAACCCCCGTAAGTGCCTAAACCTAACCACCACATCTAATGCCTAACCCTAGTTCACCCTCTAAAGTGCCTAAATCCCCACCAACACCACTAAATGCCTTACTCCCACCTCTAAGTAACTCAACCATACCTTGTAACCTTATATAATACAGAAAAAGAGCGTACTGTGCACTGGGTGGCTAATTTTCTCTGCGAGTGCAATTAAGCCTGTGTTAGATGTAGTAGATCCAAGATAGAAGGCAGAGCGGCCATGCACATCCCATTAAAACATTGCTTTTATTGAAAAAGTTTAAAAGGCATACATTACATCCTCAGCAGACAATGGAGAGGTACAGGCAGGTTAGGGAGGTCCTAACCTGCCTGTACCTCTCTCACTTCTATCTTGGATACCTTGTAACCTTGGTGCCCAAACAAACCCTGGTAGATGATAGGCTACAACTAACTAATTACTATCTAGTCGCGATCAGCAATTACCCGCACTGGGTGTCCAACTCACCGCTTGGGTGCCCAATTACCTATAATTAATGTAGGCATCTATTAGACCCCAGTCAATCCCCACGTCCAAATGACCTGATCCGTGCTAGCCATCTCTCTGCTACAATAGCATACATACCGCTGGTGCTGAGACACTCAGAAACAAGGGGAGTTCCGTAAGCTGACAGGGAAGAACACGCGGCTGGACTGATTTTCGTTGATGTATCACAGGGTCTGTAACACCATAAACTGGCTGCCAGTGGGAAGTGAAAACCAATTTCTAAAGGATGAAAGAGAACAAAAACATGATAGTTATAATTATAATCTATATAATCATAAACAGGTCTCTTTATAGTCATTTTACTAAAGCTCAACTATAATAATCAACCAAATTATTTTACACCAGTTTTTTATTAAATGTAAGCAGTTTTTAGGGGGTTGACATACTTTGTTCTACAATTTTTTCAATATGCAGTGAGGAGAAAACAATACGGGAAAGATTATTATGCTTCATCTTTGGACAGTCTCAAATATAAATAGCAGAGAAAGCATGAATAATTCATTGCTGGAACAAGCATCACAGACACTCCTCACTGTAAAGTTTACTCCTCACAGCTATAGAAGGATCGGTTTACCAAAAGTGAAAGGATCAGATAACGGCAGAAAATGGCAAAGGTCAGCCTTAAGAGAAGCGGAGGAGGCCAGACCAGCAGCTGCTGAGGAACACTGTGCAACAAGCATGGAGGAGAGCATGGCATAGCAAGATCTTATATCCCCAAGTAGCTCCCTTCTAATACTACAGATGTAGGAAAAGTATGGCTAAAGGGGCGTAACTAGTGGAGAGCAGCCCCTGAGATCACAGGGGGGCCCAGAGCTGTAGCGGCCCCTAACTACTAACCTTCCCTTCCTCCTATACAAGGGACTATTGTTCGAGCTATCAAGAAAAGGATTACATTAGGAGTGGAGTTAGGGTTAAGCACCAGGAATGGTTTACATTAGATGGGGCACTTATGCTGGGAATACACGGTTCATTTCTGGCGTTCACTTCTCTGCTCTATCATTTTTGCCGCTCGATTCTGCGGTCTCTTCTTATCTTCCGCTCATTTTTCTTATCTATTTCCATTCACGTCTATCAGAAGTCGAGCGGCGAAAGGATCGGACATGCCGGAAATGATCTATCGAACCATCTAATCACCTCAAAAACGAACCGTGTATTCCCAACATTAGTGTTAGTGGGAGATGATCGATGGGGAGAAGCACCTAAAACCCAGTTGAAAGCCAATAGCAGAATATTGGCAATCACAATTATCTAATATTCTGTCAGATCCTGCACTCCAATGGTACGCTCCCAGTGATATATAATAAGCATGAGTTTGTGATGGTACAGTTTGGCTCAAGGGGGGTTGATGATGCATGTAACACCGGTAATATTGCTGTGCGCAGTCAGCTGGTAGTAGTAATGGTACTATTGCCGTGCGATGTCTGCGTACAGCAATATTACCATAGCTACGTGCATCAACCCCAAGGGCTCTAGGGGTCGGAAAGTATTTTTTACAGTTATGGGTTGAATTAATAGGAGTGGCAAAGGGAATAGATTAAAGAGAGAGGGGCCTCTGCTGCATACGCTGCCGGTGAGTTGGGAGCAGGGCGAGCCGAATGACGGCTCACCCTGCTGCCATTCAATTTCCCAGGGCGTTAAAATCTATTTCCTCTCCGAGCGGTAGCAACTCGGAGGGAGAAGTAATTTGGGGTCCGGCAATCGCCAGAAGCCCGAGTTACCCTTACGCGCCCCACCCAGTATAGCTTTACTGCTACAGCGGCGCCCAACTTTGGCGCTGAGCGCCGAAATCACCTGCTTCGCCTCCACTACCCTATCCCATGCAAAATGGGAGCAGTGCATACTGTGAAATGAAGAAGTGTAACCCCTCTAGTTAATTCTTCTGTATGAATCAGTGCTGCTGACTTCAGTGATAACAGTCATCAATTTACTGAGCTGCCCTGAAACTCTAGCACTCTCCCACTATGAAAAGTCCTTAAAGAACCCCTTGCCACTATGATCAGGAGAGGGGGGTCATATTCCTGGGCGTCTCTGCAGTTTAGTCACATGGTTGGTATCGGTACTATAATGTTTCTGAAGCAATAACAATAGTTAACATCCTACAAATCATGAAGCATGTTAGGAGACAGCGACAAAATCTGAGAAAACAATCTTAGTCTAGAATGCAACTAACAAACAAAACAAAAGACATATAAAAACACAGTAATCCATACTGCATATTCTGTAAAACAATATTGTTTTAAAGTCTCTCCTTTAAAATGACATCATTTTAAAACCACTTTACCCCCCAGTGCTAAATTTCTCCGTCCCTCTGCGCACTGCTTCACCCCCAGGGACGGAGAAAGGCGCACTTGTTTGTTTACTGGCTGGGAGTGGGCGGGGACCTCGCGCGCACACTCCAGCCAGCCAGCACAGCAGGTGACTAATTGGATGTTAGGAACAAGCGTTCCTAAATCCAATTAGACGCGCCGATTGCGGACACAATGGGAGACTGCTTCAAACAGAAGCAGTCTCCATTGATAACAATTAAATGTAAACAAATGTGCAGCGCGCGATCGCGCGCCCCCGCGACCCGCGCGCGCGCGCACACACCCCCGCTCTGCAGTGCAATGATTGGTTATGGGGACCCCAGTCCCCAATAACCAATCATATCACTGAAAACAATCAATGGAAGCAGCGCTGCAAGGCACAAATAGCGCTGGTGCTTCAGGGGTAAAACCCCTCCGTTGTGAAGTGGTTAAACAATTTGTCCACAGTAAAAATAAATATTTCCAATTCACTCATTCTTCCATAGCACAATTGGGGTGGCACACTGTGTAAACACAGCTGCCCGCATACACAATGGCCGTAAGCTGAATGGCCATCACCAAACAACAATAACTCAAGATTAAGACAGAGGTCATTAAACACTGTAAGGTTTTCAGACACTTCTAGTAACTATGGCCTTGACTCACAAAGCTACAGTAGGATTTCTGTGCGCTGCAACTTTACTGTTACTACCAACAACAGCATAGCATTACCCTAGCAGCACTCAGGTTACATAGGTAATGCAGGTCACACTAACTAGGCAACGCACACTATGCTGTCTGCACATGGGAACCTTACCATAGCTTTATGAATAAGGGTCTATATGTTCAGAATGGTTCCATTATAAAAGACTAAGGGTTTAAAGGGAACCTAAACTGAGAGGGATATGGATGTTTCCTTCTAAACAATACCAGTTGCTTATCAGTCCTGCAGATCTCTTTGGTTGCAGCAGTGGTTGAATCACAAACCTGAAACAAGCATGCAGCTAATCCAGTCTGACTTCAGTCAGAGCACCTGATCTGCATGCTTGTTGAGGGGCTGTGGCTAAAAGTATTAGAGACACAGAATCAGCAGGAGAGTCAGGAAACTGGTACTATTTTAAAAGGAAAAAATCCACCTCCTTCTCAGTTTAGGTTCCCTTTAACACTTGTACTACTATGACATTGTTGTAATGTGTATTTATTTCCCTTTAGTTTTGCTTTATAGTGGACCTGAACTCTTGCACAGGACACAAGAAAAACTGAGAGAAATGCGTAGTGTGTATTTTTACAGAGAAGAGCCTGCTTAATTTTTCCTCATCTGTAAGTAATCACAAGTATAATTTGATCTCTCGGCTGTGTCAGCCCAGAAATTCTGGAGTACTCGGCAGGCACAGCTAATATGTAAACACAGGATGTTAACCCTTTGTCTGCTTTCATGAAAGCAGGAAAAAGACACAATGCAGATGTATTGCAGGAGTTCTGCAAGCTGTAATAAAGAAATGTATTTCTTTGAGGTTATTATGCTGCTGCTTATCTTCTAGAGCAGAGAGAAAGTTCTGAGTTCAGGTCTGCTTTAACACAACCACCATGATTACAATCACTGTCACTAATGGAATGTGTGAATCCTGTACATTTAGTGTAAACCATGAAAGGAGATACAGTGGATATGCAGAAAAGTTGCTATGAGCAGAGCCTAGCATATGACTACAGCTAAGAGCAGTGAGGGCTGTGGGGAAAACAAATCCACATGTACAGTTGTTGGACCTGTGACAGAAGAAAACTGCAATAGTTGTAACAATCTGAGCAGTAAGTCTAAAAAACAATGACTATTACCTTCAGGGTAGGAGAGTTGTGGATGCTGGGAAAAGAGAGTGGTGAGTCTACCCAGATAATGAAATCCTTGTTGGTTAGGTAGGTATGTGTAGCATTGGACTGGATCTTCCTCTTCCAGCAACAAATATGCTGGAGCCTATAGGCAGCTTTCAGAGACAGGAAAAGTGATAACCATCTGGAAGAGACCAAGTCATACATGTTCAGATCAATGTATTCCGAGATCATCAGCGCAATCCCTCAGCTACAGCACTTTGCCTAGATGCATTTATCAAAGAGCAAAGTAGAAAAAAGAGAATTAATGGCTTTACAAAAATATACATTATCAGAGTGGTACGTATGATGATTAATGGGACGGTAAATAGTTTGTGTTGATGCAAATTACATGCAAATATATACATCTCATGTTGGGTACACACTGAGATTTTCTGGCCGATTTACTGTCAGATCGATTATTTCCAACATGTTCGATTTGCTTTCCGATCGATTTCCAAGTATTTTCCGATCGATTTCCGTTATCTTTAACAGGAAATTGATCGAAAAATGCTCGGAAAGCAAATCAAACATGTTGGAAATAATCGATCTGACAGTAAATCGGCCAGAAAATCTCATAGTGTGTACCCAGCATCAGAACTGGACTAATCCAAACCATCAGCTACTTCATTTAATTGGATTAATTTCAAGCTGTAGAATTTGCAATCTGGAGCCCTAGTTGAGTGCATGATCAATAGCTGCATACCTGTTTCTAGAACGTACCGTACCTATGTTTGTTTTGTTTTTTTACTTTGCGTGTGGCCATGGCATGCCGGTTCTATATTAAAGGACCACGATCACAAAAAAAAAAGGCAGTTAAATCTGACAGAACTGACAGGTTTTGGGCCAGTCCATCTCTTCATGGGGGATTCTCAGGGTTTTCTTTGTTTTCACCAGCATTTCCTGAAAATCAGTTGCAAAGTCTAACTGACAAAATACAGGATCTTCTCAAAAAATTAGCATATTGTGATAAAATTCATTATTTTCTGTAATGTACTGATAAACATTAGACTTTCATATATTTCAGATTCATTACACACAACTGAAGTAGTTCAAGCCTTTTATTGTTTTCATATTGATGATTTTGGCATACAGCTCATGAAAACACAAATTTCCTATCTCAAAAAATTAGCATATTTCATCCGTTCAATAAAAGAGAAGTGTTTTTAAAACAAAAAAAATCAACCTTCAAATAATTATGTTCAGTTATGCACTGAATACTTGGTCGGGAATCCTTTTGCAGAAATGACTGCTTCAATGCAGCGTGGCATGGAGGCAATCAGCCTGTGGCACTGCTCAGGTGTTATGGAGGCCCAGGATGCTTCGATAGCGGCCTTAAGCTCATCCAGAGTGTTGGGTATTGCGTCTCTCAACTTTCTCTTCACAATATCCAACAGATTCTCTATGGGGTTCAGGTCAGGAGAGTTGGCAGGCCAATTGAGCACAGTAATACTATGGTCAGTAAACCATTTACCAGTGGTTTTGGCACTGTGAGCAGGTGCCAGGTTGTGCTGAAAAATGAAATCTTCATCTCCACAAAGCTTTTCAGCAGATAAAAAGTTGAAACATATAAGAGGATTTTTTTAACCCTTGAAAATCTTCTTCTGAAAAGTCAGGGGGTGTCGGGTGTCATTGATGCCGGGTGATATGCCCTCTCCTGTTACCGACTCTCAGATCTCGCTGCTGAGGACTGTAGTGAAGCGGCACAGGCACACATGTGCGACATCTGAGAGGCAGAGAAGGAGGTAAATAGGATACAAAGGTGGGCCGGAAGGGTGAAAGAGGCGTGATTTATGGGCACAGTGCGATCTATTCTTCCATATCGCTCTGATAAACAGGCAGACAAGGAGAGCTGACCAATCTAACCAGTCAATCGCCTATACACTGTTATATACTGGGTGCCACATGCAGTACAGCACCAAAATCTGTTCATACATAGCACCAGTATATGATTTATTTTTAAGTTTTATTTGGTGTACGTTGGAAGAGGGGTAGTCTTATACGGCGAGTATATCCCAAACTCTATATTTTAACTGGAAAAGAATTTACGTTCTATATGAGCCATTCCCACTTGTCAGCCTGACATGGATCCATCAGATCTGTTGCGGTAAATGGATGGCACTTCTGTGCCGTACGCGATAATCCCAGACAAACGAATGTGTTCCCCTTATATCCTATGGAGGAAAAGCATGCATCCTGGCCTCCAGCTGGACCACAGCGGATCATCGGATCCGACACTACACTGTACCGCTGGTGTGGCAGCAGATCCTAATCCTTAAAGAGAGACACTGAAGCGAAAAAAAAAATTATGATATTATGATTTGTATGTGTAGCACAGCTAAGAAATAAAACATTAAGATTAGATACATCAGTGTAATTGTTTCCAGTACAGGAAGAGTTAAGAAACTCCAGTTGTTATCTCTATGCAAAAAAAACATTAATCTCTACGACTTTCAAAGTCATGGAGAGGGCTGTCTTCTGACTTTTATTATCTCAACTGTAAGTGAACAGTTTTCTTTTTATCTACCAGAGGAGAGGTCATTAGTTCACAGACTGCTCTGAAAGAATCATTTTGAATGCTGAGTGTTGTGTAATCTGCACATATTAGAGAATGATGCAATGTTAGAAAACACACTATATACCTGAAAATAAAAATATGAGAATATTTTCTTTGCTGCTAATCTTCTAGTAATTATTCATAGTACACAACCAATTAATTATATCATTTTTTTTTCGCTTCAGTGTCTCTTTAAAGAACAGATAAAAATGTGCATTATATCTTTAAGGGGAATGCTTGAATAAGCCTTTATAGCAGGAAAGATGTCAGAAAGAAACATACCAGCTTTACTATGGATCTTAGTAAAATGCTCAGAGGAAATAAAAAGGAAAAAGCAAATCTTCAGAGTTAATTTAAATATACCTAAATCCATATAATCATGTGTTGCATTGTACCATGAGCAATATGAACAGCCCGAGTCATATTATTCTTTTTACCTGGCTAGGTGTCCCTGAAGCATTAGGTTTGCTATCTCTGCCGGAGAAACATCAATAAATCGAAGAAAAGAAAAGCAGCTTTCTTGATCTCTCCCTATGAAATAGAGCAGACAAGATATACAGCTTAATTCTGGGAGACAACAACAAGATTAAACACTCATTGAAGGTTACATTTGTGCAGGGCCGGGCCGAGGCAGAGGCTGGAGAGGCTTCAGCCTCAGGGCGCAGTGTAGGAGGGGGCGCACAATTCATTCAGCTGTCATTCCCAATTGTGTTTGAAGCAGAAAGAAATAAGAAAAGGGGATACATGACAGTGGCTGCAAGCCAAATAACTAGAGATTAAGGTGTTGGGGAGGTTGGGGGCCTTGGGGCACCTATTAGTCTAATAGCAATCAGTGTGTGACAGCTGGGGTGGGAGGGATGGGGGGGCGCACTTTGGTGTCTCAGCCTTGGGTGCTGGAGGACCTTGTCCCGCCTCTGCATTTGTGTATTTTTAGCAGATGCCTGAGATGTGAACAACATATGTGTTGTTACTGAAGACTTGATCTTTTGGCCCACCTCAAGACTTTGAATCACTAGAGCAGATATATCAAAATCAGAGCAAGGAAAATTGGACCAAAGAGGTACAAAAATGCTGCAGATGCCCAGACCAATTTTTCCAATGCTGCTTTTGCCTAATTTTCTCTAGTTGCTGATCAGTTAATCCCAAGAATTATAATACATGTCCTATTACTGTCCAGTGCATGAATCATACTTTAGCACAGCACTCAATTCACTTAAGATTAGGGACTAGGTGGCTCAGTGTAGTTTGCCTTCTTAAAACAGAAGGTATTTGCGAGAATTCAGCTTTAAGTGAGCGTCAGTGGTCTCCCACAATGCATCACTACTGAATATGCAAATTATCTCTTTATGCCCCTAAAGACAGGCTTAAGGTGCATACACACGTTTTTGCAAACGACCGGTTGTTTGGACTTCAAATCGGGCGTGTGTACAGTCGGTCGTTCACCTGATAAGACTGGTTTTGACTGATCCACTTGGCGGATCGTTCAAATCCAGTCTTATCAGGTGAACGACTGACCGTACACACGCCCGATTTGACGTCCAAACGACCTGACGTTCAAGCGACTAATCGTTTGCAAAAATCCGATCTGCTGGGTTGGGTTGATGTGGCTCTGTAAAATGTATAAGCTATAGGCTTGCTATACACCAGCAGTTCTGGATGTAAGCCTGGCTTCAAAAGCATATAGAGGTAATTTGCATATTCAGTAGTGATGGATTGTGGGAGACCACAGTCGCTCACTTAAAGCTGAATTATCGCAAATACCTTCTGTTTTAATACGGCAAACTACAATGAGCACTGCTTTTTAGTAGGAGGGCTTTTCGGTCTCTTTTAGTCCCCTATACTTTCCTAGTAGTTTTGGGTCACTCCGAGCTGCTTGGGTATTCTGTTGGACTGTATATGGTCTATGTATATAAACTGCTAAATAAAAATAATTAAAGGAACACTTCTGGGATATTGCGGTGGTCAGTTATGAGTATGTAGCAGAGGGGGTTATTAATCATTTCAGCTATTTTAGTGTTTATGAAATTAACAACAGGTGCACTAGAGGGTCAACAATGAGATGGCCACCAAAAAATGAATGGTTTAACAGTTGGAGGCCACTGACATGTTTCCCTCCTCATCTTTTCTGGGCGCACGCTAAGGCAAATTGCCAGCATATCATTTGCAGCTTCAAACACAACACCGTGCTTGTAACGTCTTTCTATGGGCCTCAGAAGATTCTGTATTGGTTAGCTTTCTGTTAAAAAAAATGGTTGCATGCATCTAGTTTCCACAAGCTATGAGCGTGTACAATTTACTCTATTTAACCGCAATTTATAAAAAGGTACAAAAAGGAATTTCCAAAATGAAAATTCACACCTAAAAAACTCGAAATGAAAGTGTGTTCGCAATGCGAGGCAAAAAAAAATAAAAAAATTTGCTGCAATTTTGCATGCTCAAGAGTGCTCCCAGCACATTCTAAAGGAGACAGGCCGTTACTGTAGGAGAGCTGGACAGGGCCATAAAAGGTCCTTAACCCATAAGCAGGACCAGTAACTACTGCATTGGGCAAGTAGGAATAGGATTAGCATTGCAAGAGCCCTAAAAAATGACCTCCAGAAGGCCACTGTGTAAAAAGTCTTTGACCAAACAGTCATAAACAGACTTCACGAGGGTGGCTTGAGGTATACGAGAGGAATCGCGTAGGAGACTTGGGCGCAGGATACAGCCTGTATGGCTTATCCTGCTCCTGCAGAAATTCCCATCGATGTTAAATACTATTCCCCCTTCAGGCCGCCATGGATGGTGGGGAATGAATTAATTCAGCTTCCAGCAATTGCTGGAGGCCGAATTAGTGTTTTATAAGTAACTTCAGCTCCGTTACTCACTGCTGCGCTAAAGTCTCCTGCGCTGGAATGAAAGTGTTCGGGCTTGAGGGCTCAACATCCTCTAGTGGGCTCTATGCTTACTGCCCTGGACCGTGGAGCTTGACTGACGGACCTGCCAGAATTGGCAGGTCCACCATTGGCATCTTGTGCTTTACACAAATGAGAGCATGTTCACCCACACACAAATGCCTCAATCTAGGGAGAGCAGTATTCCCTTATTAGCATTCAGTTGAGAAAAACATCAAACACTGGTCCAGGTAAGGGCCTTCATTTCTGGTGATTTCCTAATCCAACAAAAATATGTAATAGTGTAAGCTTATATTTACTACTGAAACACATAACAATAATAATCTTACGGTTTCTATGGAAGAGTGATTGTTGAACGTGATCAGGTGCAAATGGTGAAAGGAGGATGCGCAGCCATCTAAACAAACATGAGAGAGGAAATGATCAGCTAAAACAGTTCAATTATTTCCAAATATTTCTGTCCTAAGGTGTACAAAAACGGAATAACTTGCAAACACCCTGATAAACATCTAACGCGCAGCAGTGTTCCTTCAGGTATTACGCCCATCTCTAGACACAGATGCAAAACCACCATCTAATGCTTAGCAATCCCAGTGCTCAGATATTATTTGTAGGGAATGAGTAGCTAACAATACGGTCTTAAAATTTTGCCCACATTACCAGAAGTGCTGAATTGAAAGTGTCCATTTTAGGTTCTCTGGATCATGCCATGTGGATTGCACCATCTTGCTACCCAGACTGCAAAGGGGAGGTTCAGAATTCTAGTACAGCCAAACGAGTAGGCGGCAGGGAGCAGTTACAGTTACCTGTTCCAGACGGCTTTTTTTTCTTCCTCTACCCATGGCTCTGAACTTGCATCATGTCTTCTGGGTTCTGATCACATGATATGACGTGATTGTGATCCAGAAGACCATGTCAGTGTTACAGTGACACCCAGTGGTAGAAGAGGGGTGATGGAAGAGAAAGCGTTCCAGCTGCCCAGACAGGTAACTATAGACGCTCCCTGTCGCCAGTTATGCATACACGGCCGAGTCTGCCAGGCTGAAGTAGGCACACTTCCCCAGTGGCAGGAAAAAAATCAGCCCTGCAGCCTAATTAAGTTTTATTTTATATGGCTGTTAAAAGGTTAATGTGGTAGAATTATAGGGTTTTTTTTGTTTAAAGAGGAGCTGTTAGGTATAAGGTCTCAGAGAAAATAAACACATATATCAGTAGCTAAAGATTGGCTGTACTTACATTACATATGCATTTCACTGTCCACGTTTGGATTTCACAGAATTTTTATATAGTATATGCAGAGAATGATGCTCCTGACAGCCCATGGCAGGTTCCATGTTTGTGAAGCCAAATGTGTCGTCATGTCCTGCCTGCTTCCCTATTCACAGAGGAGCTCGTACAGAATAACACAGTGTGCAGTGAATATTAATGAGCCATGTGGCTAGGAACAATAGCTGACTCCTGCAGTGTACTCTGCCCGAGATTTATCTGTGCTGTGGCTGGACTGAGTTAGAAGCTGCTGAAACTTGATCCCGTCTTCTCCTTAGCAGCCGAGGGGAGAGCCCCAGAATGCTTTGCAGTATGGAATGCGGCTTGCGTCCTCCTTAGGAGCTTAGCTTTGCTGATAAGAACACATTAAATGTAAGAGAGATTTTTATCTTTAGTAATGTCTTTTTGGCTTCTGTCTAAACTGTTTAACACAGGAGAATAGAGGTTTAAATTAGCTTCTGCAGCCTGACAGTTACTCTTTAAAGATTCTTTTATTTTCAAAGAAAAAGAATAAAAAGGTACAAACAGTACACGTATACAAAAACATCATGTATATCAAATGTCACATACAGATGAGAATCCAAGGGTAACAGATAAACGACAAAATGGTACATTAGGGAAGGTGCATCTATAACAGCACAAGAGAGTTTACAATGTTGAGCCGCAAACCAGCGCGGCTAATAGAGATACAGTAGAGTACCTGGTTTAACTTGTAAGCACACAAAAAGAACATTTAAATGTATATAGGGGGATGTCTCCCTCTAAAATATATATAAAAATGGCAGCCCTGGGCCCAGAGGGAACATACACGAGGGTCTGTCAAAATATGCTAGTGTCACAAGAGAGAGTCATCAGTTCCGATATCCACATGCCCATATCCAATATTACCATGTTTGTACTTAGGGTATCAGGTAATCTATGAAGCCCTTTGGGTTGCTTTAAGTATCTGTGACCGCAAAGAAGAAAGTAAAGAGGAAATAAAGAGGGGAATGAAAGGAAATATAAGTAGAGTAGGAAATAGATAAGAGAAGATGAAGACTATGTCAGGAGGCCATCCCAGAAACAGGCTCCCATTCCCCGAGTGCCAAGGGGGCAAAGAGCCGGTATATAGGTATTGAGCCGAGAGAAATGGGGATAGCTGCCGAGTCCATTAACCCCAGTTCGCAGTCTGTTATATAATGCCTATGTACATTAAAGCAGATTCTGGCCACGCACAAGGGACCGGTATTGGTTCGACTCTTTGAATTCAAACCAGCCAAACCAAGTCTTCCAAAATTGCTCATGTTTCTCATGAAGGGTAGCAGTGAGATCTTCCATGTATCTTATCTGGTCCACCTCCCGCAACCACTCTAAAATGGTGGGGGGGGGGGTCTGAGGTTTTCCATTTTTTAGCTATCAAGGCCCTAGCTGCGTTAACTAAATGTCTCGTGAGCATTTTTTTTGTATATACGAACAGACCAGGTATTATGATGAAGAAAAGAGAAGGCTGGTGAGTCTGGTGGAAGAAAGTCAGTCATTACGTGCATCAAGTGCCTGACCAGAACTGTGTGATCTTACTGCAGAACCATAATATATGCATTAATGTCCCTGTATCCTGCCAACACCTCTAACAAAGAGAAGATCTTGGAAACATTCGATGTAATTTTGAGGGTGTAAGATACCATCTTGTGAAGAGTTTATACCCAGCTTCTTAATTTTTAGAAGAAATGGAAGATTTATGAGAGAAGGTGAGGATTTTTCCCCATTGTTTGTCTGAAAATGTCAGGCCTAAGTCCTGTTCCCATTTCTCCCTATCAGCTGAGGCAGGTGCTTCGGAGTTGTTTAATAGCGAGTATAGGAATGACACCATACCTTGCATTGGGCCTTCTCCTTGGCATGTTTGTTCAAATACCATCAAGGGTCTAGTAATATAGGGTTTTTTTAAATAATTCAGCTCCAAATGGATGGACCCAACTGAGTGTGATGGGCTTCATCCGCACCCTCTAATGTGAGCTTCAAGTTGCCTCATTGTTGCACACTTCAGAATAAGCTGTTTTATAAAAAGTATATACATCTAAAACAGAAGGTGAAGAAAACAATGCTACCAAAAGAACCAAGGCCTTCCCCCTCCTAAAAGATTTGTAACGTCTATACCAGGGGTCTCAAACTCGCGGCCCGCCGGCCATTTGCGGCCCTCGATACAATATTTTGTGGCCCTCGCCGGCAAAAGCTTCCTTATAGTTCACTTCAGTGCTCCCAAGTAATCCGCCGCATCCCCGCCGCTAAACGAGGGCTGCAGAGCCCCCAAATCGCCCGGGGAAGGGGCAGAGCTTTCAGCTTCAGCTCTGCCCCTCCTGACGTCAATCGCTGCCCCTCTCTGTGAAGGAAGAGTGAGAGGGGCGGGCAGAGGCGGCGAAGCGCCGCGATTGTGAAATTCCTTATACGGCCCAGCCTCATCCTGACTTTGCCTCCTGCGGCCCCCCAGGTAAATTGAGTTTGAGACCCCTGGTCTATACAGTTAGATGTACTCACCTATTGCGCGAATAGTTGACCCGGTCTAGATTTCCTTCTCGATACAAAAATTTAGAGATCTGGTACGGCCTCATGGTTAGGAAGAAAGGTGACCAGGTTTCCTGACGTTCAAACAGTTCAGAGTGGTTACACACCTGCAAGACAGCAGACAGAACACAAAGGATGAGACTATATAGGAAGGTAAGAATTATATTTGCCAGTCTTCAGAAAGTCCGACAAAGTTAAAGTACTCTTGTAACCAATGGACACCACAAGTTTTTTTTTTTTTTTTTCTTTAATACAGATGGGACTGAGATATGTGCTAGTTGAACTTGATGGATGGATGTTAAATGCAAAAAACAATTTTTTTTTTGATTAATAAATGAAAACTAAAGATCGCAGAAGCAATCAGAGACCACCAAAAGAAAGCTCTTTTAGTGGGAAGAAAAGGAGGTAAAATCAATTTGGGTTGTATGACCGAGCAATAAACTGTTGTGAAGTGCTGAATTGTAAAAAAAAAAATCGCCTGGTCACTGGGGGGTATAAACCTCTGGTCCTCAAGTGGTTAAAAGCCCTCAAGTGGTTAAAAGCCAGCAGTTGGGCTAGATATGGCCAGTTTGCTTCAAGGTTGAAAAATTTGGTGAATTTATTAGATAGTGTATGTTAATTGGTAAAGCTCAGCACCATTAACACTGCCACTCAACGTTAAAGATAGGCTGCTGTGGCCTCCATGGAAATGGGAGCTTAATTTTGGCGCAGCGCTTAAGCTATGAATACCAAAAACATCGGCAGGTTAGCTGCACTAGTTTCTTAATGTTGGTGCACCTTTCCGATATTGTATAACCAATGCATTGGTCTTTGCAGACTATGGAAGGCGAGTATTGGTTAGGGTTAATGGCGATGAGATGAGGAAAGTAGCCAGTAGGGTAGAGGGAGGTTTGATTAATTTGTTAGGGCTAACCATTTGGGGGGTGATTCGAGAAAGGATCCATGTAGTAGTAAATGTTAGGACAATCAGCAAAAATAGCATAAAACAATAGCGAAACAGAGACATGTGGAGGAAGAATGATAGTAACAACGTTTCCATATCATGTGCAGCTTACCTTTCGGAACTGCATGACCAGATTCATAAGGCTGCTGGTGGTGTTCTGTGCTTGCTGCGCCGTACCCATGGAGGACTGAAGAAGATCATCAATGGAGATTTTGTTCTTTAGAGCCTGATAGAGAAGCTTCTGCCGACTGGTCAAACTGCAGTACATCAGTATTTCAATCTGGAATTGCAAATCAAAATATTGGGATTTATGGGCCTATCTTGAAAAGGTAGTAGAGTACATCAGCACACCAGTCGCCCTTGCTCATGCCTTGAGAAAGGGGGACCCTGCGTGGCCCCCGAAACAATTGTCGGATTATTTATGTGGAATAATGCACAATAAAATGTGCGTTGCATCTTAATATGCAACTGGTGTGCTGATGTACTCTAATACGTTGTGATTGCCAGTGAAGTACACAACTCCAATCAGTCAAGATATCCACACGTTAAATCACCATTGAGTGCTGCTCCAATATTACTCAGGGATCAGAGTAAAAAGGACTGGTAAAAAACAGAAAAAAAGAAGAGAGGAGAGCTCTCTGGTGTATTAACCTTTTAATTGTGCTTCTTAGCGCAAGGCAATAAAATAACACTTACAATGTGTATATAAAATCAAAGCTCATCACATAAATGTAGTACATCACGCGCCATTGCGTCATCAGATGAAGGCGTGGAACGCCGAAACGCGTCATGACGCAATAGACGCAGGGCAGCTGCCGAGTTTCCGTGTCCCAGATCCCGACGACGCTTTTCAATCCTAGGATTCCCCGCATTACTGGCCATAGTGTGGAGGCGAACCAGGCGGTTGAGTTTACATCAGGACGTGGTGACGCACTACATTTATGTGATGAGCTTTGATTTTATATACACATTGTAAGTGTTATTTTATTGCCTTGCGCTAAGAAGCACAATTAAAAGGTTAATACACCAGAGAGCTCTCCTCTCTTTTCTTTTTTTCTGTGATTGCCAGTAACACTGCCTTGTCACCACACCAAGCACCCAGAACTGGATGGAGTGCCTGCTTTATCTACTTCATTACCTATCTTGAAAAGGGCACAGATAATAAATCAACAGCAATTGGTAATATGCAACAAAATGGATTCAAATCTTCAAAATTCATTACGGTATTTTTTTTTAGGGCCCGTTTCCACTTGTGCTGGCGTCCATCTGCGAGACAGACATTGGTACTTGTGCTGATGTGATTATGCATCCAAATAACTTTAGTCATGCCATACAATGCTATGAGGATTCAGATGCGTCATCTGAAAAAAGTCTGCAGGCACTACCCTTTTCCCCCTCAGGAGAATTAGGAAGCAGGCTATTGATTTCAATAGACTATAAATTTCCCATCCGAATTCATATGCGGGGAAATGCTGCAAATCACCCTGAGCAGAAACGAGCCCTTCGAGTTTTCTTTAAGATAACAGGTAAGCAACACTACACTGAATGGAGAATTGGTGAGTGGGAATTTCCTTCTCTAAACTAACCTGCTAACCATACATGCTTATCCAACAGATTTTTTTGAGACAACATGGAGGCCTTGTGTCCATGTTTGGATATATCCCCTTTCCATTCCTATTATTATTTTTTTTTTTTTTTTTACAGAGATCGTCAGTTGAGATAGGCAGAACTATTATTATTATTAATAGTATCTCACCTGTCCCTGTTCCAATGATTATCACAATACTCCCTTGTCTACACTAGTCAGACTCCTCTGTGGCATGTAGTGGGCTTTAGCTCTAATGACATCTGGATCTGGTATATACAAGCTAGAGGAGGTCTGGCTGCAATGCCATACACAGGAGAGCCAAAACTGTCACTGGAACCACGGAGAGGTGAGATACAACTTTCCTTAAAATCACTTCTGTCTGCTGATGTCTACATTGGGGAAAAGGGTACAGACGGACTTCACGGACATCTTCCCTGATTAATCTTTGAGCCCTTTTTTCCACGGACTGTTGATAGGCAGTGAAATGCCTCTCAAACTCTCACAACTGCTCATTGCTGCCTAGTAACTGCTTGTTGCTGCCTGGTAACTGCACACTCATGGGCGTCCGCAGAAAATTTTCCAGGGGGGGGCAAAAAGTGGGGAGTTAAAAATTTGGGCTGGTGTTGTGTGGCGCGCGTAGCGCGCCAAAAAATGGAGCTACGTCATGCGGCGCGCGTAGCGCGCCGCGCCGAAAAATGGGTGTGGTCATGAACCAGAATGTGGGTGTGGTCGTGGGTGGAGACAAGTTTACATGAACTAAGCAATGGTGGGACATTAGATTAGGACAATGGTGGCGAACCTTTTGGAGGTCGAGTGTCCAAACTGCAAAGTCACTTTACTATCACAAAGTGCCAACAGCAATTTAAACTAAATACAAACGTTTTAACTCATACATGAACATTATGGAAAATTAAGTTGAAAATAAACTGTGAAGATAAACAATTTCATCCATCGTACTCCTGAAAAAAATTATTCATTTTTTTTAGAACCTCCCAGTTTCATTTTCTGTTTTAAAAAGCAGAAAAAGTAGGTTTAATGCTATTGTCTCATATGATGATGATTCAGCTTTTTCCATAGTCTCGCAGTTAGCAATCATGTGACCCCCAACAAGACAAATTCAGCAATCATGAGGCCCCCCCCATCAAGACAAATTCAGCAATCATGAGGCCCCCAACATGACCAACTCAGCAATCATGAGGCCCCCAACAAGACAAATTCAGCAATCATGAGGCCCCCAACAAGACAAATTCAGCAATCATGAGGCCCCCAACAAGACAAATTCAGCAATCTTGAGGCCCCCAACAAATCATGAGGCCCCCAACAAGACAAAGTCAGTAACCATGAGGCCCGCAACAAGACAAATTCAGCAGTCATGAGGCACATAAATAGACAGCTTTTCACATAAATAGGCAGAATGCCCCCTTAATATGTAGACACCTCTCACCTGGCAGCAGTTCCCCAAAATACACTCAATCTGACAGCAGTGGTTCCCCAAAAATAGGTAGCCCCAGGTCTATAGGTGTCCCCAGAATAGGTGGCCAGCGGTATAGATGTCCCCAGAACTGGTAGCCAGGGGTAGAGATGTCCCCAGAACAGGTAGCCAGGGGTATATGTGCCCAGTATATGTAGGCACGGGTATATGTCCCAGTATATGTAGGCAGGGGGTATATGTCCCAGTATATGTAGGCAGGGGTATATGTCCCAGACAGTATATGTAGGCAGGGGTATATGTAGGCAGGGGTATATGTCCCAGACAGTATATGTAGGCAGGGGTATATGTCCCAGACAGTATATGTAGGCAGGGGTATATGTCCCAGACAGTATATGTAGGCAGGGGTATATGTCCCAGACAGTATATGTAGGCAGGGGTATATGTCCCAGACAGTATATGTAGGCAGGGGTATATGTCCCAGTATATGTAGGCAGGGGTATATGTCCCAGACAGTATATGTAGGCAGGGGTATATGTCCCAGACAGTATATGTAGGCAGGGGTATATGTAGGCAGGGGTATATGTCCCAGTATATGTAGGCAGGGGTATATGTCCCAGACAGTATATGTAGGCAGGGGTATATGTCCCAGACAGTATATGTAGGCAGGGGTATATGTCCCAGACAGTATATGTAGGCAGGGGTATATGTCCCAGACAGTATATGTAGGCAGGGGTATATGTCCCAGACAGTATATGTAGGCAGGGGTATATGTCCCGGTATATGTAGCCAGGGGGATATGTCCCCAGAAAAAGTGGCCATGTGTGCAGGAGGAGGGGAGCAGCGGAGAGAAGAGGGAGAGCTATGGGCACTCACCTTAGGGGGCTCTCCCTCCCTCTCTCGCTCTCCCCTCCGGAGTCCGGAATGAAGTGTGCAGCGGCTGGCAGCGGTGGGCGGAACTTACCTCCTCTCGTCGCACGCGCCGGATGGATTAGCCGCTACTCTGGCCTGATCCAGACCAGAGTGCGGCACCAGAACTTCCGGCGCAGGAGCGAGAGGAGGTAAGTTCCGCCCACCGCTGCCAGCCGCTGCACACTTCATTCCGGAGGGGACAGCGAGGGAGAGAGAGACCCCTAAGGTGAGGGAAGGGGGGGGAGACGTCCGCCCTTCCCCACTGTGCCCATAGCGCTCTCTCTCTTCTCTGCGTGTTCCCCTCCTGCTGGCTGCACGGGCACGCGGCCAGGGGGGGGCAGCGGGCGGCCAGGCTCGGGCAGATGCCCGGTTTTGCCATATGTGCGGACGCCCATGTGCACACTGCTGCCTGGTAACTGCACACTGCTGCCTGGTAACTGCACACTGCTGCCTGGTAACTGCTTACTTAGCACACAGTTCAACAGTCTGTGGAAAAGAGGCCTTAAAGATTCCCCTTAGGAAATGAGCACAGGTGCGTGTGTTGTGCTGATTGCAGCTACAGACTTATATTTGCATTCTCCTGCCAAAACCGATCACCAAGAGAAAATAGATATACTGTAGTGTCAGCAGGAAGTAGCTAATGATCGTTGTCCTTGAAGCATTCACCTATTGGTTTGGATATTGGATATTGTCCCCCTCATGTTGACAAAGGGAGTGTAGAGTGGTACTGGAAGCAAAAAGATTTGTTCCAGGTTTATAAATAGCTCCAGCTTTTGTCAAACAGCAATAAAAAGGTAAAAACAGGAGAGCCAGCAATACTATCCACCTCCCCGTCTACTATTAATAGGAAAAGCTTGCAAAAAGAATAGAATCAGGATTCCTTGTTAACACTACAAAACACAAGGCTCACAGGAAAAAATACAGCTTTTTTATGTGTACTTTTAGGGCTCAGACACACTATAAGCGCTTTTCTGAGCGCTTTTTGGCCATCAGAGCTTTCTAAGAGCTTTTTAAAAACATTCCCAATGACTTACATTAAAATCGGGTTAAACTCGCGATCACGGTAAAATAGGGCAATTTTACCACTATTGCAATTTTACCACGATTTTAATGTAAGTCAATGGGAACATTTTTTTAAAAAGCTCTCAAATTGCTCTGATGGCCAAAAAGCGCTCAGAAAAGCGCTTACAGAGTGTCAACAAAAATACAGCATTAAGGGAATTTCTGATTCGTAGAGAGTCACATCACAGTAGCAGGACTGAAATCATAGGATTCATAGTATAAAAATAAATGTCCTTGTGACTGGCAAAATGCATGTGATTGTGAAATCAGATTGAAACGCGATTAGTGGGAAAGAGGCCTAAGTGAAGAGATAATGGTTCGGCAGATGATCTTATTTACAAAAGTGGTGATCAACTTACATGATCACTATTTTATCAGGCATGGAAACTTTTTACACTCACCACTATTGCTGGTAATTCTTGTTTGGGAATTCCCAAACTGATGTTTGGATATCACACAAAGTCGATATAAAAGGACAGAAGCAAGTACTATTTAAGTAAAAGCCAAGTCAATTAAAAACATAACATCCTAGCATACAACAAAGCCATGGTTGTGACAGTGTTTAAAGTAGGAGTAAAGAAAGAAAGGTGGCATAATAGAGTATTAGAATTACTGCACACCGGGAAGAGCTAGGAGGATAAATAGAGAAACTCCCAGATCACTTATATGCATGGAAAATACTAATTCCTGCACATTATGGCTCACCTTATCAGACAGCTCATTCTCCACATCCTTCTTGATTCTCCTGAGCATAAAAGGCTTTAAGATCATATGTAACCTAGATAGCTGGTCTATAGAATAAAACAAAAAGAAAAATTGTTAGGCAGCTGGTAACTACTTCTCTGGGACTCTTTCAGAAGCAGAGCAATGCCAAAATGTTGAGCATATTAGTAAAAGTTAACTGAAGGTCAGTTTCACACAGTAAACTGGCGGTATCAGTGCAATGTGATCGGAGTTGATTTAAGCATGAAATTTACTGGAAATCATAGCCCTGCCACCTCCGCCTGATGAACCCCCTATGTATGTCTTTTCCCCTCCCTTGGCCTGTGGCATCATCCATGGAGCCTCCTCTAGTGTCTCCTCTGCGTGGCCATGATCACCTGTACTCTGCCAACCTGTCTTGTGTATGTTATTGTCAGTACATGAAACAGGGCCGTGGGGTACAGGTACCACCAGCAGCAAGAAGGTGCTAGATGAGTACAGGACTTGTGCCGGTGGACAGGTGAGCTACTTTCACACTCACCACCTTCCCAGGGAAACACATTATGTTTGGGGAAGACCCACGGAGGGTCTGTCAGGTCTGTTGCTCCTTGGAATATCAAACTATGCTATTGCCATGCACCTAACCAAGCCCTTGTTTCATTTAGATAAATCGGACAGCCATATAGCAGAATCAATCTCTGCTAGATTCAATCATTATGAGCTAATCGGCTGGATATCGATGTTGCATGTTGAGTAATGAATAGCCACCTATACATTTCATTAGATAATTTGCAAAGACCTTTTGGTGGGATATTTGAACAGTTACACTTCCTCTTTAAAGCGGACCCAAACTAAACATTTTTTTAAATTCAAAATATTTAGTTGCACCACTCTGACACATACAAAGATAAATAAACACTCCTTCAAGCCTATGAGCATTTCAGTGCATGCTTTTCACCCTTCTCTTTTCATAACTAGGGTTATACAGGTGGCAGCCATTAGCAATTCCTCCTTTGCCGGACACCTCCTACTCCACCAGTCTGCCAGATTCTGTCCCGGCAATATGAAAGGTAGGGAGGGGTTCCTCCAATAAATGTAAAATATTTTATATTTGTCATCATGCAGCTGAAAAAAGGCTATTTATTATTATAATTTAGAAATTACATTTTATTTCTGAAATCTTGTATTTTTAATTTGGGTCCACTTTAAGTAGAGTGTCTCTTAAAAAAAATAAATTGTGAGATCTGTGAAAATGGAATAAAAGCAGAGCATGGTCACAAGTTACATGATCATAGAAAAAAACATTGCTTTCATTTTTATATTCTACTTTCCTAACAAACAAGTATTACATTAAATGTATGCAGATCCTACAAAGTGACAATGATATGGTCAGGGCACACCCAGGGCCGGATTTAGGCCATGGCCTAGGGCACCACAGGAGCAAGTGCACCAAAGCAGCAGGCTAAACTGGTGCAGCATTTACAAGTTTGCAAATTTTGCGATGCAGGGAGATCAGGCGAGTGACTGACCGTGGTACTCTGCTGCTAGCTGCCTGTGCAGCGGCCGCCCTGCTCTCTATGCACATTCGCACTGTGGCTGGCAGCTATGGACTTGGGCAGCATTGGAGACAGAAAGGAAGATGAAGCTTCTGCACTGGAGACGAGTGGAGAAATGAGTGACACAGATGGCTGCTGCAGTGTGAAGGCGAGCTGGCTACTTATACTGAAAGAGGGGGGGGGGGGGGATTAATGGAGTCATCTGGCTACCTATACTGGAGGGAAAGGGGGAGCAGTCATCTGGCTACCTATCAGGCTACCTATACTGGAGGGAAGGGGGAGCAGTCATCTGGCTACCTATACTGGGGGGTCATCAGGCTACCTACACTGGAGGGAAGGGGGAGGGGTCATCTCGCTACCCATACCGATGAGGGTCGGCTGGTGACAGTGGCCTTGGGCGGTAAAGAGTACAAATCCGGCCCTGGGCACACCTATTTGCATTTGGGTTGGGGAGATGATATCTTTCATTCTCATCAAAACTGAGCAAAGGTTTCAGCCGGTTTATCATTCAAAAATGTAATCAATGCTGAAAGCACTCATGCAAATGTAACAAGCAGCTGTCTGTAATTTTCAGCTTAGATCAGGGGTGCCCATTGGGTGGACTGTGATCTACTGGTAGATCACAAAGGACTTCTTGGTAGATCCTACACCGCCTGCCTGAGTGACGTATGTGTCATACTGTCTCTTTGACTTGGATGAGGTTAGTTAAAAAGTTGCCATATTCATTTCCTTTTAAGCAATACCAGTTGCCGGGTTGTCCTGCTGTTCTTTCTGGCCACATGCCTGAGGGGATAAAGGGAACCTTTTTTTGTGGCTTTCTGTGGGTGCTGGCAGACTTTGAAATACTTACCGAGTGATGTCTGGCAGTCTCCCTCTTATCTCCCCACGGGCTCCTAGCGGCTTCCGTCAACTGTGTACAGAAGCTGGAGTGTCACATGACCTGATGCGGGTCAGCTGACACTCCAGCTTCCATGCACTGGCGAAACCGGAAAAAGCCGCTCCAAACCCGCAGGGAGATAGAGGGAGACTGGCAGGCATCGCTGGAGCCTTGGTAGGTAATTCAGGGAGGAGTATGGCACTATTTCGACTGGTTGTCAAGCAACCGGCAAGTACATGTATGCAGCATCAGGCGATCCCCGCCGGTGCCGGATAACGGGGACTTTGCAGTATATGGATAAAAGGATTAGAGGCAGAGGATTAGCAGAACAGCCATGCAATGTGCATTGCTTAAAAGGAAAAGTGTTAGCCTCCTTATGTCTTTCCCCTCGGGTTCCCTTTAAGAACCCAAGTTTCATTAGTAACCCGTACCGCTATCTGACCACACACAGGCAGGAAAATAAGCGGGAGGTGGTGCTTCTGCAGTCATGGTCATATATAATAATAGCTGTAATGTTGGAAGACACGCTTCCAGCTTACTGTGCTAAATTATTTGGGCAAGTAAAAAGTGATAGCATCTAGTGAAGAGCCTCTAGGCCAGCCTTTCTAAACCAGGGTACCTGGAACCCCGGGGTTCCTTGACTACTCTGCAGGGTTTTCTTGGCATTTTCCCCATCATGGGGGGGGGGGGGGGGAGGGAGTATAATAGAGCACATTATAATAGGGGGTACTGCAAAAAGAAGCACTAAATTGGGGGTCAGAGTAATAATGAGCACATTAATAAAAAGCTCTAGGATAAGGAGACAGTATAATGAGTGGCAGTGTAATAGGAGGTAGTGAAATAAACAGCCTCATTTACTTTTAACCACTTGCCGACCGCACACTCATAACGTGCGTCGGCAAAGTGGCAGCTGCAGGACCAGCGACGCAGTACTGCGTCGCCAGCTGCAGCCTAATTAATCAGGAAGCAGCCGCTCGTACGAGCGGCTGCTTCCTGTCAAATCACGGCGGGGGGCTCCGTGAATAGCCTGCGGGCCGCCGATGGCGGCTCGCAGGCTAGATGTAAACACAAGCGGAAATAATCCGCTTTGTTTACATTTGTACGGCGCTGCTGCGCAGCAGCGCCGTAAGGCAGATCGGCGATCCCCGGCCAATCAGCGGCCGGGGATCGCCGCCATGTGACAGGAGACAGCCTGTCACTGGCTGCACAGGACGGATAGCGTCCTGTGCAGCCCGGCTTACCAAAGGGGGCCAGGTAGGAGAGGGAGGGGGAGCATTTCGCCGCGGAGGGGGGCTTTGAGGTGCCCCCCCCCGCCAGCCACTCGCAGGCAGCAGAGATCAGACCCCCCCAGCACATCATCCCCATAGGGGGGAAAAAAGGGGGGCAATCTGATCTCCCTGCCTGCACCCTGATCTGTGCTGGGGGCTGCAGAGCCCACCCAGCACAGATCAATCAAACTAGCGCTGGTCCTTAAGGGGGGGTAAAGGGTGGGTCCTCAAGTGGTTAAAGACCATGCCACCTGCAAAATAAATGCAGGGGTTCCTCGAGATCAAAACATTGTTTGCAGGGGTTCCGCCAGGGTAGAAAGGTTTAGAAAGGCTGCACTAGGCTATAAAAGCCAGAACTGCCAGTTGGGACCTTATAGGTAAAAGGTCCTGTTTGTGTGGCATAACACATGTATATAACTACAGTTAAAGGGGAACTGAAGAGAGAGGTATACGGAGGCTGCCATATTTATTTCCTTTTAATCAATACCAGTTGCCTGACAGCCCTGCTGGTCTATTTCTCTGCAGTAGTATCTGAATAACACCAGAAACAAGCATGCAGCTAGTCTTGTCAGATCTGACTTTAAAGTCTGAAACACCTGATCTGCTGCATGCTTGTTCAGGGCTATGGCTAATAGTATTTGAGGCAGAGCATCAGCAGGGCTGCCAGGCAACTGGTATTGCTTAAAAGGAAATAAACATGACAGCCTCCATATACCTCTCTCTTCAGTTCCCCTTTAAAGCAAACATACTGGTAAGGCTGTTGCCTTTAATGTGGGATTTGAGCCTTTGACCAGGGTTCGAATCCTGGCTCAAGACAGTACATAAAACAGTAAAGAGTCTTCGTGCAAGGCTCCCTAATGATCCTGGTTGTACATGGGGTAGCCCCAAGTGGCTACAGCCTTGAAGCGCTTTAAGTCTGCCAGGAGAAAAGTGTGATGTAAATGCTCTGTATCTTGTCTAAAGGCAGAGTCTGTTGTCAGAGGCAATGGCTTTCTGTGAACTTATGAGGATCACATGAGAGAGACACAAACAGAAATGACATATTTCATTACCCACAGCTCTTTCTACTCTGCTGCTTTCCCACGTGTGTCATGGCTGGTGCAAATAGCTACACTGCCATTATTATGTGGAGAGAAGGACAGTTCAGGCATGAGCCGGTTATGGGCATGTAAAGAGAAACAGAAGTTCTTGTGCACTTACTTTCATCAATGGCAGACCTGTTCTCAGCATGGCTTTCTATGTCCTTGGAGAACCACTCATTGAATTCATCATGAGAGTCAAACAGTGTGGGCATGATAAAGTGCAGCAGTGCCCATAGCTGGAAACAACATTATATATTCATTTTCAATATTTTTTTATTGGAATTTCCCAAAAAAATTTAACAATATGCCAAGACATATTAAAACAATATAAAAATAAACTTACTTTTTACATTACAGCAGTCCAATGAGAAATATACTGTTGATTTTTCAAATATACATTCAGTTTCAGTTATATATAAACAGTGTATAATAACTTTCCCTTATAAATCAATGGCTAGTATCTCTTAAGATGATTGCTGAGTTTAGTATACTTGTTGCTATTTAGTTCTTAAAAGGTTAAATATGTGCATCTCTACACTTTAATAGTCATTCAGTACCTTTACGCAAGAATACGCATAACAATACGCGTGAGTGCAACCCAATGAGGTTTTACGCATAATAACGCGTAAACGCGTAAAAAACGCGTCAAACGCCACTTAAACGCGCGAAAATGTGCAAAAATCGCTAAACGCGTAGAAAACGCCTAGTAAACGCGCAAAAAACAATAGCGCGTAAATATGCAAATAGTGCAAATTTCAAGAAAAAATGTTTAAATCAATTTTAAACCATAAATTTTTAAAGAAAGGATTGTTTATTTATCTTTGTAGGCCTAATAGCACCTATCTTTCCAAAATAACCTAAATGTCATTTTTGTTATTTTAAACAGTGATCCTGTTAGTTACATTCTAACGAATTCCTAAAATGTATTGTTAATTAAGGTTTAGTAGGAGCAGTACCTCTGGAGAATGGGGGCCTTAAATCCTCCCTACAGAGACTCCAGAGGACGCATCCTCTTTAAGTATTATTCCTATATACTTGCCGTCCCCACAGGATCACTGCTATCTCACTTAGCTGTTAAACTACATCGAGTTGGGCTACATAGAGTACATGTAGATATTTTGGTATACGTCTTGCTTTCCCAATTCCAATTAATTATTCAGATATTAATGTTATGACTTAACTAATATAATTAAACTAATTCTAAACTAAACAACATTATATATTAGAGCGCTTACACATAATGTCACTTCATTTCACTACACAGCTTTACAGATGAATGATATCCTCTGTCCCCATATGAAAGGTTAAATAAAGAATTAGTCAGGAGATGGTAGCATAAATCATAATATATTAACCCAGTAAAAAAATATGCAAAGGGATAAAGGTGCACCATGTTGCAAGAAGTAGTGTGACAAGGTGTACATTTTAAAACGTCACACGCTAATTTGGGCGCAGACGTAATAAAAAAAAAATGGTTAAAGAGACACTGAAGCGAAAAAAAAAAAATGATATAATGAATTGGTTGTGTACTATGAATAAATACTAGAAGATTAGCAGCAAAGAAAATATTCTCATACTTTTATTTTCAGGTATATAGTGTTTTTTCTAACATTGCATCTTCTATAATATGTGCAGATTACACAACACTCAGCATTCAAAATGAGTCTTTCAGAGCAGTCTGTGAAGTAATGAACTCTCCTCTGGCAGAGGAAAAGTAAACAGTTCAATTACAGTTGAGATAATAAAAGTCAGATAACAGCCCTCTCCACGACTAAAGGTGGCCATACACTGGTAGATTTGCCATCAGATTCGACCAACAGATAGATCCCTCTCTGATTGAATCTGATCAGAGAGGGATCGTATGGCTACCTTTACAGCAAACAGATTGTGAACCGATTTCAGACTGAAACCGTTCACAATCTGTTGTAGTGGTGCTGCTGCTGCCCCCGCCCTTCCGCATACATTACCTGCTCCGCCGGCGCGACTCCAGTCCCCCGGTCACCGCTGCTCTGTCTGCGTTCTGGTCTCCAGGTCCGGCATGCCTCACTTCTTCTAGCCCGGCAGGAAGTTTAAACAGTAGAGGGCGCTCTACTGTTTAAACTTCCTGCCGGGCTAGAAGAAGTGAGGCATGCCGGACCTGGAGACCAGAGCGCAGACAGAGCAGCGGTGACCGGGAGACTGGAGTCGCGCCGGCGGAGCAGGTAATGTATGCGGCTCTATTGCGTCGGTCGTCGGGCACTCGAACGCCGCTAGCGATGCGCTCTTTACCCGCGGGCGATCGACGGTTATTTTCCGCACAGCGCGATCGACGGGATCGGACGAAATGGATCGAAATTTGGCGTGTAGCATGAACGATTGGCAGCAGATTCGATCCCAGTGATCGAATCTGCTGTCGAAACGGGCGCAAATCGGGCCAGTGTATGGCCAGCTTAACTTAGTCGGAGAGCTTAATAGCTTTTTTGCATAGAGATAACAACTGGAGTTTCTCAACTCTTCCTGTACTGGAAACAATTAGACTGATGTATCGGATCTTAATGTTTTATTTCTTAGCTGTACTACACATACAAATAATATCATCATTTTTTTTCGCTTCAGTGTCTCTTTAAGGGTGCATTTTATAGCGGTAGTACAATATCTGTAAATTTACAGATATTCTACAGCCTAATTGATGTAGTGATATATCAGCAATATTTGCCGATATTTCACTATGAACTAACCTAACTCCCTACTCTCACACAGAATCCTCCCCTGGGGGGCATCTAATAACCCTCCCCTGGTGGGCAACTAATAATCCCCCCCTTTCCCGGGCAAATAATAACCCTCCCTACCCCTTTCCCGGGCATCTAATAACCCTGTCCTGGTGGGCATCTAATAACCCTCCCCTGGTGGGCATCTAATAACCCTCCCCTGGTGGGCAACTAATATCCCTCCTCTGGTGGACAAATAATAACCCTCCCTACCCCTTTCCCGGGCATCTAATAACCCTCCCCTGGTGGGCAACTAATAACCCTCTCTACCCCTTTCCCCGGCAACTAATACCCCCCCCCCCCTGGTGGGCAACCAATAACTCTCCCTTGGTGGGCAACTAATAACACTCCCTCCTTGAGCAATTAATACCGCCCCACCTAACCCCCCCGGTGACAAAAATGGTCGCCTACTATGGAAACTGCGACTACTATTTAGTGCTTGCCCATTTTTGGTGGTGCTGCAATTAGCTGCTCTGGTGCCAAGACCCCTACCCCAGTGTCCCCAGGGGTACACATCAGGTAATCCATTAATGGGTCAGCACCACTGGGAAGAGTAAATATAGCGCTTTATTGCTTGCAAAAGGTTGGCAGTAGTAAGACCGTCATTTCAGGTCAGAGACCCTTTCTCAAACTGCATTAGTTTGCTAATGTACTTTGAGAAAGGGTCTCTGACCCGAAAACAGTGATCTGTCAATGCTGCCAACCTTTTAAAAAAAAGAGCTATATATACTTTTCACAGTGGTGCCGACCCATTTATTAATTGCCCAATAATAACATAGACAAGTCAGGATCAAATGGAGGTTTCCATTTTTCTATGAAAACTTAAATAACTTAATGGCCTCCTAGATTTGAGAAGATTGCACCATCAAATACAGCCGATATACAAGTAAGAAATGTACATCAGGTAATTTTCAACTTTCTGCATTATTTGTGCTTGTTAAAGAGGAACTCCAGTGAAAATAATGTAGTAAAAAAAGTGCTTCATTTTTTACCATAATTATGTATAAATTATTAACTCAGTGTTTGCTCATTGTAAAATCTTTCCTCTCCCCGATTTACATTCTGACATTTATTACATGGTGACATTTTTACTGTGGGCAGGTTATGTAGCTGCTCCTAGCTGTTTTGGCTGTTAGAGACAGCTGTAAACAGCTAATTCCTGTCTGTGAACATTGTTACATTGTGGCAGTTTGCCCAGAGTACCGCGGTACTCAGAGCTTCTTGTGGGAGGGGTTTCAGCACAAAATCAGTCATACAGCGCCCCCTGATGGTCTGTTTGTGAAAATCATTATATTTCCCATGTAAAAGGGGGTATCAGCTACTAATTGGGATAAAGTTCAATTCTAGGTTGGAGTTTCTCTTTAATATGCTTACAATTTCTATAGATACAATGAGGCACATTGAAATCAAACACTGCTACCCTGTGTCGGCTGGAAGTCAATTGAAAATACTTTCAGGCAGCCACATTGGATTGCATTATTATCAGTGGCGTAGCAATAGGGGGTGCAGAGGTAGCAAGAACATCAGGGCCCTTGGGCTAGAGGGGCCCCAAAGGGACCACCCTCTATCACAGTATTAGCACTCTATTGGTCCTGTGCTTGTCATAATAACTTCTATACATGCTTTAAATAGTAGTAATCCTTAACACACTGTTCCCCATCCCCTTCTTGCACCTCTGACTCTGTGGTTGTCCTTGGCAGGGTTTGGTGTGCCATATTAATTGTTATATGTAGAGTGCTTGGGGGGCCCCATGTAATACTTGCACCGGGGCCCATAGCTCCTTAGCTACGCCACTGATTATTATGATCGAATCTGCCAGAGATGGATGTCGCAAATCACGTAATGGGCAACTAAAGAGTGGTAAGGATATTCTTGCTCTCTCACTGGTCAGCTGGGTCACATGACATTTCTATCATCATGTGACTCACTCCAGCCAATGGGGAGGTGGTAGCCACAGGAGGAATGATGCTGCACATCACAATGTTGTTGTTCCCCTGCAAAAATACATTGTGGAGATCTATGCTCACTTAGCAATAGCAAAAACAATGTCAACATCAGTCAATGTAAACAAGGAGGAGAAGTACAAAAGGCTGTTTATATAAACATGGTGTGGGACACTAATCAATCATATCTGGTGCAAATACAGAGAGGGAAGTTTCACGGAGAACTTGTTTGTACAGAATGCTTTTTCTGAGGAACTGGGACGGTATCCATCACATGATGCAGTAAATGTGCCTCAGACAAACTGCTCCTACTCTGCAGTTCCTTCATTGTGAAAGAATTGAGAGCTTCTTCTTGAGCGCAGCCCCACTCACATAGCATTCAGATGCCTCCACTACGTCCTATGTATATGCCTCTCTATGTTTATACTATTGTAACGTTATTTGCTGTACCCTCACCGACCTTGTATATGCCAAAAATAATTCAGTTGTACTTGGCAAAATAAATATTTCTGATTCTGTTGTACAGCAGTTCATATGGAAAGCAGCCAGGACAAAATGTATAATACTGCACTGCCATCTAGTGGTCATTCAGGTTTATCGAAAGAATAAAACTGAATGAACAGATCTGTGTTCTACAACAGTGTTCTTACACAGGGAATACACCATGGGCTTTTTTTGGCAGATAGATGGTTCGATAGATAATTTCTTACAAGTTGGATCTGATTTTCATTCATTTTTCTGATCAATTTCTCATAGAAGTGAATAGAAATCGATCAGAAAAACGATTCCAATCGGAAAATCGATCCGACAGCAAATCTGCTGAAAAATCTCATTGTGTATTCCCAGCATTAGACATGTGTTTCTCAAGGGTGCTTGCCAAATATCCTGTATTGCCAAGAACACAGGGCAACACTTTCAGATGCAGCCCACAGTGAGCTCCTGTGCAAATCTTACTTGGCCCCTCAACTATCATAAAAGCATTATTTAAAAAAAAAAAAGGAATGGCACAGGTTTGCTATTGTACTGGTTGGGTTAGCATCATATTATAGCCACTACACCGAACAAGCGGTAAACCAACCATCCGTCCGGCAGAGATAGCTGCATTCAACTGGCACTAGTCTCTGCTACTTCAGCCAGCAGCTGGGGCTGATTAGGCTTGAGGGGTCTTCCCTCCTTGCCTGGTGCCAATCCACTAAGTGTGGGGAGGAGGGTGGCGAAGCTAATAATTATCTAAAGACGTAATGTTAAGATTCTTTGCAAACCTAGCAATCAAACCTCCTTTTGTACTTTATTTGCTGAATGGTGTTGGTGAAAGATAACAACTTGGCACTTATAAAAGTAAGACTTAGAAATGTTATATTTTCTGCTACAAAAAAGGACTTTATTCTTTGATCCTCAGAAGGGTTTTTTGCACATGCATATTTTCCCCTCACTGCAGTAAGAGTGTATGTGAGGACCTGAGTGTTGATGTACAATGAGATAACTAATTAATAATATTGTTGTCACTGATCTGACACTTTGTGGTTGGGGTGTAGCTGCATAATCAGAAGAGCAGCTGACATTTAATTTTAGTGTCTCCGGTGCCAGACTGAATTTTTATAAAATTTGCGGAAGAAGCTGACAACTTCCTTCTGACCACGGAGAAGGGGTGCCGCAGCTGAACACTGGCTGGTGTGTTAAGGTGGAATCCAGCAAAACACTTGATACTATGGCAGCTATGGAAACGTTACTTGAATCTGCCAGGAATCAATCCTTGTGAGGCAATCAATACATTGTAAATCGATTTTTGAAAAGTGTATCAATTGAAACCATATTTGAGCATACAGATTAAACTGCAAGGGATTTGGTGGCTACATAGCTTTTGGCATCAAGTGATAGAACAGTAACAGGGGCAACAGTGTGATCAGGTCTCAAACAGATTTCTACTAAAATCTGATTAAGGTTGGCCGATTGTTAATAACTCACTTGCTAGATCAGGTTAATAATGATGTTACAAGGATAACATTAGAAGAAGTAGCGGTAAACATTATGTCATCATTCCTCTCACATTAGTTTACAAGTGGGTTTTAGTATTGTTCTTACTTAGAATATTACTTTGGAGAGGGTTGTAGATAGGGCAGTGGCGTGGCAATAGGGGGTGCAGAAGCTATGACTGCTTCGGCCCGTGGACCAGAGGGGCCCTCCCTCAACTGTAGTATTAGCTCTCTATTGGTCCTGTGCTGGTAATAATCATTTCTGTAGATACTTTGAATAGTAGAAATCATTAACTAACTTTTCCCCATCCCCTTCTTGCACCTCTGACACTGTAGTTGCCATGGGCAGGTTTTGGTGCACCGTATCGCTACGCCACTGAAATAGGGAATAATAAACAGGAATGGCCCAGAGTTTTCCTTCAATTAACCTGATCCAGCACATCAACCAGTGCCACTCATTCAGCTTACCTCAGCCATTGTGTTTTGAATGGGTGTGCCAGTTAACAAAAGTCGGTTGCGACACTGGAACTGGAGCAGGATCTTCCATCGAACACTAAAAACATACAGAAACACATTGGATGTTACTATTAGGAAAAGAGTCATCCTTTAATTCCACTTCATAATAAACTGAATCAACTCTGACATATGAGACAGTAAAGGAGGGCGTAAAAATGTACAATATGAAAGCAAAATGATCTTCTGAATATATATAATTTTACTCTCTAATCATATACCTCAAAGCAAACCTGCGAATATGTGAGGCACCAAGCTCACGGTGACCAGATTACAGATACTCCTAGAATATTTGCCTGTGGAAGCAGGTGTGTTCTGTGTGTCACAAGTGGAGTTTTCGTCTAAATAAAGCTGTTTTTTAAATACACCTTTTGTGTCTTCTACTTGGAGGTAAGTCCACCACTAACTCCCTTTTAAACTGTTTTTAGTGTATTTTAACCGCTTCTGGACAAAGATAATTGAAATCTACACACCGTTTGGGACCTGTTATTTCTGTCAAGCCAATCACATTGGCTCACAGTGATCACAGGGTCAGGAGCCAATAAAATCTGCTCCTTACCGGCTCATGGAGCTCTACAGTCATAGCGACGGCAGAGCAAGTGAGCTTCAGCAACAAGAGAGCAGTACAAATGGAAAGAGCGACGGGTCCATGCGGTGTGACCGGTAGGCCACGTTTTTTTTGTACCGGGGGTCTCTGGTCCTTAAAGAAAACCTGAACTGAAAATTAAAAGTCAAAATAAGCATACACAGGCCATACTTACCTTCCATGTAGTCTACTCCTCAGTGTCTTTCTCCTGTCCCGCGTCCTGTTTATTCACTGTGATCAAGGGAATTTTCCGTCCTCCATTTTGAAAATGGCCATTACCCATAACAGCTTTCTGGTCAGCACACAGTTAAACTGTAACATCGCCCACTTGACCCATAGGGAAACATGGACATTACCTGGTACATCAGTTTTCCCCTCAGCTATAACTGGCAGCAACTGATATTTTACTGACAGCAACTGATATATTTCAGATCTGACAAAATGTTGTCAGAACTGGAAGGGATTATTGTCAGAAGAAAATGGTGAGCTTCTGAGAGGAACTGATGGCATGGTAACTATGAAGTTACCTCATGTGTTTATTTTAAATATTTTTACTCAGTACAGGTTCTCTTTAAAGGGCCAGAGATTGCTGGTACTGAAGTGGTTAAACTTGTTGGTGCCACCTACTACTACACTGACTATTGTCCATACGTGGTGGAAGGGTGCTACCCCTTGTTTCCAGACACTACAGAGCTCAATTCCTAAGGGCCCGTTTCCACTTGTGTGGCGGGAATCGCAGCGGCAAAAAAAAAAATAAAAAAAAAAAAAAAATCGGATGCGGATGCGAATTTCGCATGCGGTTGTATGCGAATTTTCATGCGAATTCGCATGGATGACTATGTATGCGAATTTAACCATGGCAGTGCCTCTGCTTTTCCATTGTTTCTATGCAAAATCGTATGCGAATTTGCATGAAAATCCGCATACTAAAACCGCATGCAAATTTCCTAATAAATACATTGTAAGCGAATGGCATAGAGGTAAGCGAATTCGGATGGCTCTGCTGTGCAGATTTTTTCTGTGGAAACAGTCCCATCCACTTGTATTGCCCATGCGAATTTGCATGAGGGAAGCGCATGCAAATTCACGATAGTGGAAACGGGCCTTTAATCCCTTAGTGGGGTGGGGTTTGTTCTCACCTCCCTGTACAGTGGTTACCTTTGCAGAAATAATTTTCGTGAGTATCATTCTATTTTTACTTAAGACAACTTGAAATTGGAACATACTAAACTATATTGTGCTCCCGGTTTCCCTTTTTGGGTTTCTTCAAACCTACTGAGAGTAATTAGGCAATAGAATTCCTGATTCAGGGCAGAGTCTCACTCCATAAAAATTTGGACAAACATTCCTGCTAAGAATTTAAGTTATGGGGCTTTCACACACTGTTTTTGGCTTCACTACCTTAAAGAGAAACTCCGACCAAGAATTGAACTTTATCCCAATCAGTAGCTGATACCCACTTTTACATGAAAAATATAATGATTTTCACAAACAGACCATCAGGGGGCGCTGTATGACTGATTTTGTGCTGAAACCCCTCCCACAAGAGGCTCTGGTACCATACGGTACTCTGGGCAAACTGCCACAATGTAACAATGACACACACAGGAAATGGCTGTTTATAGCTGTCTGTTAAAGCCAGAACAGCTACATAATCTGCCCACAGTAACAATGTCACCATGTAATACATGTCAGAATGTGAATCTAGGAGAGGAAAGATTTTACAATGAGCAAACTCTGACTAAATCATGTATACATAATTATTGTAAAAATTAAGCAACTTTTTATATTAAATTATTTTCACTGGAGTTCCTCTTTAAGTGATTGGCAGTTATAGATGGTCTATGAGATGCAAATAAGTTGATGCAGATTTCATGCAACTTGTAAATGAACCAATGAAATGCATCCCCTTGTCACATAGGGGTAAGGGCAGGCCAGAAGTGTAGTCACATGGGGACAGGACTATTCTACCCGGTGGAACTCCTGGACCAGGAGAAGAAGCCACAGAAAAAAAAAAAAAAAAAAAAAGGATTTTAACATGGAAAAATGCATTTTTTCCTGTTTAAGTAGAGATTTAACTGCAAATGTCATGATCACTTGCCATGACCCAAGTAACCTACACTGCATGTATGTATTTTCTATCTGTCATCCATGTTCACCTTTACATCTGCTCCCAAAATGTTTTCTACATATTTCCACAGGTCCACACACTGCATCACAACCAACAAAGGAACACGAAAACTCGGTACCTGGAACTACTCTTCAGGGCCTGGGCCTCATCTAGCACCATGTATTGCCATTTCACCCGTTGGAAGTACTTTACATCCTGTACCACCAGCTGGTAGCTGGTGATCACCACGTGGAAAGGAGCTTCTTGCGTATAAAGTGTTTTCTGTGTCATCAAAAGAAAAATGGCAGATGCTGAGAACATTAGGGAAACGAGGCAGTAACTGTTGCTTTCACAGAACTTATAAAACACACACGACAGCAGCACAATAGTCAACATGAAAATAAAATATAGATGGTTTCATGGTATGGCCTTTAAAACCTCAAGGCAGGATAAAACACAGCCAGACAATTACATTACAGCTGCAAGGTATGAAACAGGAAGAACTGAATGTTGGGTATGGTCAATGAGATGCAAATAATTGCAAGTTGAAGCAGGATTATGTAAATTGTGTTTGCAAAATGTATGCATCTTCAAATGGACCAATCTAACCCTGCCAAGGATGGATGCAATTGGTCCTTTTTAACACTGCACAAATTTGCCCAATTTTGCATCAACCTGGAATTATTTGCATCTCATTGACCATCCCTATTCCCAAACATAAGGCGATCATCATGTGTCAAAAAGCTGACACTTAAAGGGGAACTGAAGAGAGCGCTATATGGAGGCTGTCATGTTTATTTCCTTTTAATCAATACCAGTTGCCTGGCAGCCCTGCTGGTCTATTTCTTTGCAGTAGTATCTGAATAACACCAGAAACAAGCATGCAGCTAGTCTTGTCAGATCTGACTTTAAAGTCTAAGCCACTGAAACACCTGATCTGCTGAATGCTTGTTCAGGGGCTATGGTTAATACTATTAGAGGCAGAGGATCAGCAGGGCTGCCAGGCAACTGGTATTGCTTAAAAGGAAATAAACATGACAGCCTCCATATACCTCACTCTTCAGTTCCCCTTTAAGGGCCAAATGCAGCACCATTTTCCTGGATTGAGCATCAGGGACCTATAGGCTACATTAACAAAGTGACACCAGGTGGGAGACATGAAGAATAGGTATCCAATTGGTACAATCAAGTCTTGAGTAACAAGGATGTATGTGAGTGTGAAAGGTTATTGGATGATATCAGACCTGGAGAGGAATATGTTCTGATAAAAACACTGGTCACATCAAACAAAAAGTTCTGAGCAGTAAATACAATTACAATTCACAGATTGATAAATACTGTACACTGATGGCCTTAAGGGTTTAATGGTTGTCACTCACCTGACCCCAAAATTTCCTGATGACTTTTCTTTCATGAGGGTTGCCCCAGTAGGGCAGTACCTAGACAACAACAATAATCATCACTAAATACACTAGGTGTAGAATGAAAACTGCATAATTGAAAGTGCATTATTGTATTCAAAAATGTCAGCTGATTTCAACACAACTTCACTTAAAGTGAACCAGATGCATTTTTTCAAAATAAAAAAAATGACTTAAGTAGGAGGTAAGTATCCAGAGGCTTCCCACTTTCTCCTCAAGATCATCTCCGCTGCCCAGAACTCTTCACAGTAGCACAGATCTGCTCATGGATGAGCGGCTTTGGCTAAGTGCGCCGCAGGTGTGGTCATACTCACTCAGGCACAGTACAGCCACGCTCATAGATAGCGGGAAGTGCGGCCACGAGAACATATCCTACAAGCTCTTGTCAGATATGTTCAGAGAGTCCATGTGCAGCAACGCTGAGGGCAAGAAGGATACAGGAAGCATCTGGTCTATCCAGAGGCTGCCCTCTACCTAGGTAAGAAACTTTTTTTTATAAATCGTATCGGATTCACTTCAAAGTGGGGCAGATGGGACACAGAGGCATGTTCTCTGCCTCATGACAAGCCTCTGTGTCCCCCCCCCCACCGCCACACTATAGCCCCCCGAGATTAGCGACAATATTTGTTGCTATCTTGAAGTTAAACATTGAGGAGAGGGATTCCTTGTTCAAAACGGAGCCATTGGGCAGCTCTCTCTCTCTCAAGCTGCGCCTCCTGCCTCTCTCCCATCTTCTTGCGCGCTGGTGAGAGAATGAATCTCTCTTTCCAGCGTCGTGACCCGGGGTAGTGGGTCATTGTGGCCCACAGGAGCAGCGAGGAGCAGCATTTTTTAAGGCTACTTCATCCACTCAGCCCCCGGGATGACGTAGCCTACATTTTTTTTTTTTATGAGCCCACTTCGGGCTCTCTTTAAGGGGCTGATCTACTATACAATCTTGATTACACAATCTTGTCTGGTTTTGTGTGAGGAACAATAAAAGAAAAGAAAGAAGAAAGAGATACAAAGCCAATAAGGCCACTTGTCACACCCAGCCAAATAGTTATACTATTAGAGCTAAATCCAAGCTTTCCATACCTTCAACATTTTAGTGCATCTCTTAGGATACTCATAAGCTTTTTATTAACCTCCCTGACAGTATTCCCGATCAGGGCTCGGGGTAAAAAAAAATATGCTGTGTTAATCCCAAGCCTGGGTCGGAGCAACTGACGGGCAGGTTACTGCAGAGCAGGCGCAGCGGAGCGCTTTTCATACTTACGTCCCCAATTCCCCGGGATCCGGACAGTCTTCTCCATGTCCTCCAAGGCTCTTGATCCCTGAGGTGAGATCATCGTTGTTCCATGACAGACGATGATCTCATCATAGAGATAGAGCACCACCCTGAGGACAGGAGGAAGAAATGCAGTGCTGGATCCCAGGGAGGGGAGTTCTGAGCAGGAGCTGCAGAAATTCTTTTAGGGGTATGAGGTGTTTTTTTTTGTATTTTAGGGTGTAAAAGCACAAACGAAAAAACTGTACCGCTTTTAGACCCTCAAATACAGATTGCGTCGTACAGCCAAGGAAGTTAAGAAGATGAGAATTAATGCTGGAATTTACTTCTGCTACCCATACTTGGGGCTTCTACAAGTTACAATAATTTTGGCCCCCAGAAAAGGTAGATGGCTTTTTTTTTACTTTGCAGTTGTGTAAAGCAGGGCTACTTGTGTGGTTTTCAGGAAGGTGGGTAAGCAGTAGTAAAGGTCGTGTCTAGGAGGACTCATAGAGAAGCATGTGATCAGCTTGGTCAGGTGACAGATATGCAAGTCTCTGATTTGCTAGTCATGATCATGTGCTAAAGCAGCAAATCAGAGCTTCGCAAATCTATCAGCACATAAACAGAAGAAAATGGAGAGCCAATTTATCAATATGATCACTACCACAATAAAATGGTTCACTTTGGTACCTTAAACCTGGGTACAAATCTTGAAAATTCTTGGTGCCAGTTGTTTAATGTTGAAGCAGGTGAAATGATTAGAAATGGTCCCCAGATGTTCTCTCTCTAAATAAAAGAATATAAATAACATTTGGATAAGTCAAACAGATGATCTGTATTCATATGCATTAGGCCTGCACGATATAGCGTTTTAAAATCCATATTGTGATTTGCATGAAGATGGTTTCCTAATCGTCAAAGTGGCGATTTTTTCATGAGTACAATTTTATGCGTGCGGGATTTTTACCTGTACTATTTTAAGCGTTCCATGTGTAAAATTATATTGGCCGCGCAGTACGTTTTCTCCTTCCGGCCGGAAGGAGTTCGAGCGGTAGTAAGTAGTATAATGGGGCCAGCATGCGGCTTGTGGAGGAGAATGATCTGCACATGAGGTACTCCTATTCTGCACTTACACCCTGTCTCCCCTGGTCACACAGCGTACTATACATTTGCTCACTGCCCAGGACTAGAGATGGCTGGATTTTTCCGATTTTCGGTTCGCGAACCTTAAACTCGAACTTCCGAAAAAGTTTGCAAACCTGCGAACTTTGCGAACCGCAATAGACTTCAATGGGCAGGCGAACTTGAAAAACTACAAACACTGTTTCTGGCTACAAAAGTGATGGAAAAGATGTTTCAAGGGGTCCAACACCTGGAGGGGGGCATGGCAGAGTGGGATACATGCCAAAAGTCCCGGGGAAAATTACGGATTTGATGCACACCAGGGTTATAATTCCTAAAAGGCAGAAGTCACATTGCATTGCTAAATTGGAGGCCTAAAGTGCTTGAAAACATCTTGCGTGTGTATACATGGATCAGCAGTTAGTGTAAGTAGTGTACTGCTTCACACTGACAGACCAAAGTCACTGTGTAACGCACCGCAAACAGCTGTTTGTGTAGCGATGGCCGTGCTGGACTGGTGTGCTCGATGGCGAGAGTTCAGGCGATGGCGGTTTTCAAGCCCATAAGGTCGGGCTGAGGTAGCGCACTGACAGAACAACAGTGACTGTCCAGCTGATTGAATTTGGTCTGTCCACAATGAAGCAACGACCTTATAATCTTGGGTGTGCCCCCCCCCCCCCACCCAACACACTTATATCTTTGGTAGCTGCCACTGCTAGCAGCAGCGGCCATAAAAATTCAGGAATCCACCTGGAGTCCTGGACCCTGTTGGTGGCCGCGGAGGAGGCAGTCAAGCGGCCTGCAGGCAGAGATGCTGTGTGGGGACTGACTTAGTCTTGGGGCAGGCAGTCACACGGCGTGCAGGCAGAAATGCTGTGTGTGGGGACTGACTTAGTCTTCGGGCAGGTAGTAGCCCTTCGGGATCCATGCCTCATTCATTTTGATAAAGGTGAGGTACTGAACACTTTTTTGACCTGACTGCTGGTGGTACAATACAATGTGCAGTTACACAGGTGCAGTGAAAAGGTATGCACTGACTGCTGCTATAATACAATTGTGCAGTCACACAGGTGCAGGGAAAAGGTATGCAGTGACTGCTGCTATAATACAATTGTGCAGTCACACAGGTGCAGGGAAAAGGTATGCAGTGACTGCTGCTATAATACAATTGTGCAGTCACACAGGTGCAGGGAAAAGATATGCAGTGACTGCTGCTATAACACAATTGTGCAGTCACACAGGTGCAGGGAAAAGGTATGCAGTGACTGCTGCTATAATACAATTGTGCAGTCACACAGGTGCAGGGAAAAGGTATGCATTGATTGGGTGTGGTATTGTATAATACAAAGTGCAGTCACACAGAGGCAGTGAAAGGTATGAGCTGAATGTGCTGGGCCTGGCACAGTACAGCAATTAGCAAGGGCCAGCTGCGACAGACAGGGCTGTATATGCAGTGTCAGTGGCGCACACACACACCAAAAAAAAAAAAAAAAAAAAAAAAAAAAAAAAAAAAACACATCAGAAAAACATTAGCTCTCAAAAGATCTGTTTTGGGGTGCTTTTCATCAACAAATATCAGCAAGGAGCAAGCTAAAAGACCTAACTATCGCTTTCCCTATCTCTTCCTTCTCTCACTAAAGGGGGCCATACACTCAGCCGATGTTCGGACGATCGATCTCAATCGCAAATCGATTGACCAATCGATTGATTTGCGGCCAATTTCGATTGATTTCAATCGATCTGACATGTTGGAAAATTTAGGCTTAACTCTTGAGATGGCTTATCATTTGGAATTGGACCTAATGGAAATCTGATGGCAGCACAATGCCATCAGATCGATTTTCAATAGATTTCATACTGAAATCTACTGGAAATCTGTTCCTAGTAAAAAATGTTCCTAAACACATTAGATAGATCAGAAAATCTACTGATGATCTATCTGCTGCTAATCTAACGGGTGTATGGCTACCTTAATACAGCAGCACACAGAGTAAGAACATGGCCGATGCTGCTGCCTTATATAAGGGGAGAGGGGGCTCCAGCAGGGAGTGCAGCCTGATTGGCTGCCATGTGTCTGCTGACTGTGATGTAGAGGGTCAAAGTTTAGCCCAATGATGTAGTATAGGGGGCGAGTCGAACTCGCAACGGTTCGTGGTTCACCGCAAACTCGAACCAGCTAAGTTTGCGCTAACAAGTTCTCCGGCAAACCGTTCGGGCCATCTCTACCCAGGACCTGTTATCTCTCCACTATCCTGTTGAGCAAACAACTTGGATCACTGCCACTGCCCAGGATCTGCTGCGGTACTCCGCTTCGCATTTATGAATAGCTGCTATTTGTTCTGATTAATTCACAATGCAGTAAAATTTATAAACATGACAGAAAATGATCTCATACTATCAATTTGATAGTATTGGTCATTTTCTGTCAATGCATGTTTATAAATGTTACTGTACATTGTGAATTTAATGCTAAAGCTTGATTTGAAGAAAATCGTGAAAAAAAGTCGCAATTCAATTGTTTACTAAAATCGTGCAGGCCTAATATGCATCTAGTACATGACTGCAAAATTACACATACAAGTGAGGGATTTAATTTAAAGGACCACTAAAAAAAGAAAATACATGAAAACACACAAGTAAAAAGTACACTTCTCCCAGAGTAAAATGTGCTATAAATCACTTTTCTCCTATGTTGCTGTCACGTACAGAATGTAGTAGAAATCTGGCAGTGCTGACAGGTTTTGGACTAGTCCATGTCCTCAGAGTTTTCTTTATTTTCAAGAGCACTTAGTGAATGGCAGTTATTCAACTGCTAGAAGAGTGTGCAAACAGATGGGTGGGCGTCCTGCACCTTTATATAGATCCTTTCCAGGGAGGGATTTTGTAAAGAAAAAATTAAATACTGAAAATACTCCATGAAAGGATGGACTAGTCAAAAACCTGTCAGTTCCATCAGATTTCTACTAACTACTGTAAATTACAGCAACATATAAGAAAAGTAATTTATAGCTCATTTTACTGTAGAAGAAACATGCTTATTATGTGTATGTGTTTACATGTATTTTAAACTTAACAATTTTTCGCGAAACAGTGAGATGCATGATGGTGATGGAGCCGAACTGCGTGACTTTGTGGTATCGTGCACTTCGAGTCCGCATCTCTATAAGGGAGGAGGCGAGTAGGTATAAGCAGATAAGAGCTTACTTCCTGTCCGCACCTTCCAATATACTAGACACTGCTGGGACACAGTTGATGTATAAATTTAACAATTAAACAAAAAGAGGGGGGGACTATGTTACACTAATACTCTTGTACTCAGCAATAGGTACATGAGTTTTCAATTTGCAGCTTCATCCAACATGAAATATAGCAATAGATAATGGAAAACTAGAATGTTTACATCTTCACTGCTTGTTATACAGCTGCATGGAATAGGAAAATGTGTCATTTTGATCTAATGACAGCTGATTTTCTTTTTTTTTCTTTAACCTCCTTAGCGGTAACCCCGTGTGTGACACGGGGTAAGCCGCCGGAGGGTGCCGCTCAGGCCCTGCTGGGCCGATTTAAATAAATTTTTTTTTGCCGCGCGCCCGATCGCCGCTATCCGGTGCGGTGCGCGCCCCCCCAGACCCCGTGCGCTGCCTGGCCAATCAGTGCCAGGCAGCGCCGAGGGGTGGCCCGGGACTCCCAATGACGTCCCGACGTCATCCCGCCCCGTCGCCATGGCGACGGGGGAAGCCCTCCAGGAAATCCCGTTCTTTGAACGGGATTTCCTGATCGGAGATCGCCGAAGGCGATCGAAGCGGGTGGGGGGATGCCGCTGAGCAGCGGCTATCATGTAGCGAGCCCTCGGCTCGCTACATGATTTAAAAAAAAAAAAAATTAAAAAAAACTGCTGCGCTTCCCCCTGGCGGTATTTTTCATACCGCCAAGGGGGTTAATGAAAAATGAATTACAACCAAGTTTTCATGAAATAAAATGTCCTTACCTCAGCGAGGTGGGCCAGAAGAGCAATACTCTGCACAGTCTTCCCCAGACCCATCTCATCAGCCAATATGCCATTAATACCCTGAAAGAAAGAGACACAATAGGCAATGTTAGACCTTTATGCTAGATTTCCAGTGGGACATTGTGTTGGGTTCCCTGTATAACAGGAACGCAACACAACGGAACAAATAAGTAGCACTGCACGTCAGTCGACCTTTATGTGGCATACAGTGATGCATATAGTCAATGAAAAGTATGCTTCACTGCCTCTGTTAAAGCACACCTGAACTCAGAACTTCCTCTTTGCTCAAAAAGATAAGCAACCGCATATTAACCTTTACAGAAAAAAAAACCATTTATCTGTTACAGCTGATAGAAATCCTGCAATAAATCTGTGTGTCTACTTTCTGCTTTCATGGAAGCAGACAAAGGGTTAACATCCTGTGTTTACACATTAGCTGCTCTGCCGAGATTACTGTGCTGACAGCTGAGAGATCAAATTACAGTTGTGATTAGTCCCAGATGAGGGGGAATTACACAGGCTAAACTGTCTAAATACTTACAGGGTGGATTAATCTGTGTTTATATTGTGTCCTCTGTATGAGTTCAGGTCTCCTTTAACACATGCGTTATGCAACAATGCACTGCATGCAGTGTGTTGGTATTAGTGCATTGGATCCCAACGCACTGCATACACTGTATAGTTCCATAGACTGAATATTGCAGTGCAACTTTCTGCGTTAAGATGACCCCATAAAGTTGCACCGCAACGTCCCACTGTGAACCTAGCCTCAAAATTTAAACCGTTTAATTTTCACAGTGGATTGTGATAATATAGAGAGAATAAAGAAAGTGGCATACATGTACACAAAAGCTTACATGGCATGGCAAAAAATGGTGAATACAAGAGCTCAATATATATATATATATATATATATATATATATATATATATATATATATATATATATATATATATATATATATATATATAAAGCGCTCTGTTAACGTAAGAAAACCAAAGTAAGGTAAGCACTAATCTTGGGGTTGTCACAGTTTTTTTTTTTTTTTTGGTGGCATTAGTGGAGTTTCACCTCAAGCAACTAGACCGTACTTCGAGAACAGTTCCTAGATTTCCCATGCATGATCCGTAAATAAGTGAATACAATGGCATACTTTTAATGATGGGAGCTCCCATCTGCAGACAGTGCAGCTGCGCCATTTCAGCCCAGTGTTTACACGAGTGAATGAAGGCAGCAGTCTGCAGCTGGTGGATGGGGAGGTGGACTGTGCGCAGCTGCCCTTTGTTCCCTGTAAGCTGGTCCAACAAAGGACTCTTGTTTCTCATCTCCTAACCACAGTCAATGGCCATGTATCCGTAGTATGTAAACACAGGCCTGGGGTGGTTCAGTCACTGTCTTTGTAAATGAAGCCTGCTACAATTATATGCTCTAGATCAGGGCTTTTCAACCTTTCCAATAATTGTACCACTTTTATTGCTTAAAACTTTAAAGTACCACCAGTGTGCCTGCACAGTATTGGACGCGATCGGGCTTGGCTGCTGGAGCATGGAGAGCAGCTACTGTGCATGCGCACACTGATGAGGAGAACTATGGGGCTCCCAGCACTGGATCCCATCTACTGAAGAGGAAGGGGGAAACCGCTTTAGGATACAAAGGCCTCCCCTTCCCTGAGGTAAGTACCTCCCGGGGCACTTTTTTCTTACAAAGTACACTTTAAGAAAAAAAGGCATTTGGGAGGGGAAAGGTAGGAGGCATTGGTGGGGAAAAAGACTACAATTAGATTGCTAGCCTAGATATTGTCAGTATTGGCAATCTAGAGGTAGATTGCCAATATAGGTAGCCATACAAGTTCCACCACCCCCCCCCCCCACACACACACACACACGCGCTTAATTATAGGTAGCCTGGCCCCACCACATGAGAGCTAGGCAGTGACTCACCACAAAGTTCAGATCCCCCCTTGCTCACTCCTTGCTGTGCTGCCCTGCGGAATAGTTCACACCTCAGATCATTGGTAAGCCACCCACAGAGAAGAGACAGCCAGGCAAGCGATGCACAGTGACGGCGTGTATACTTTAAATGAGCAGAGATGTCACTTTCTGTATCTGCGCCATTACTGTGCACCGTTGGCCTGGCTGTCTCCACACTAATCTGAGGTCTGAAGTATGCCGCAGAGAAGCACAGCAAGGAGCGAGGGAGGGGGAGCCAAACTTTATGGAGGCAGGACAGGACCAGGATAAGTGGCAGGTGGACAAAAAAAAGTGGCAGGCAAATCTGGTGTGTACCACCTAGCCAACAGCAAAGTACCACCGGTGGCAAGCGTACCACAGGTGCAAAGCCCTGGTCTAGAGAGTAGTCTGTCTAATTAGGCCTTAAAGGGGAACTGAAGAGAGAGGTATATGGAGGCTGTCATGTTTATTTCCTTTTAGACATTACCAGTTGCCTGGCAGCCCTGCTGATCCTCTGCCTCTAATACTATTAGCCATAGCCCCTGAACAAGCATGCAGCAGATGAGGTGTTTCAGTGGTTCAGACTTATAAGTCTGATCTGACAAGACTAGCTGCATGCTTGTTTCTGGTTTTAATCAGATACTACTGCAGAGAAATAGACCAGCAGGGCTGCCAGGCAACTGGTATTGATTAAAAGGAAATAAACATGACAGCCTCCATATACCTCTCTCTTCAGTTCCCCTTTAACAAGTAAACAGCAAGTGTAAATTAGGGCTGTCAGGTGTGCCATAGTTTGGACTAATATGTAAACACAGGAGGTTAACCCTTTTGTGTTCCTAGGACACCAGAAAGTAAACACTGCAGGGTTTTTGTAAGATTTCTGTAAGTTGTAACAAAAAAAATTTTTCTTTAACGTTATGATGCTGTTGATTATCTCCTTAGAGCAGAGAGGAAGCTCTCAGTTTAGGTCCGCTTCAAAAGCTGACAGAACCAACATGTTTTGGACTAGTCCATCTCCTCAAGATGGAGTCTCAGGGTTTCCCTTTGTTTTCAAAAGCATTTGCTGAACGGCCATTGTGAAGTCTGACTGCCAAAATAGTGTGCGAGTAGGGACGCTGGCTGGTCCTATTTTGGCAGTTAGACTTAGCAACTGCCATTTAGGAAATTATTTTAAAAAACTAAGAAAACTCTTAGTATCCCCAATGGGGAACTCGACTAGTCCAAAACATGTTGGTTCTGAAAGATTTTAACTGCTTACTTTTTCACTATAGTGGTCCATTAAAATGGTAATTTGATAACAACCATGAAGGTCAGGATGTACTGCTGCATTGCTGAGCTTATGTCAGTCATGTGTTAGGCCTGGAACCCACTGAAAACCGCAAACGCAAAACGCAACCGCTAGCGTTTTGTCTGAGCGGTTTGCAAGCGGATTCATGCGCGTTTTTGGTCGTGTTTTGCAACATTATATTTTTTTCCCCAGCGGGTGCCTAGCGTTTTGCGTTTTGCGTTTTTATCCTGATTGGTCCTGTGAATTATTTTTCATTTTGTTACAGTGTGCTGAACCGCAAAACGCTAGCAAAACCGCTCAGTTTAGGTTTTGCTGAGCGTTTCCGCTAGCGGTTCAATACTTTACATTGAAGCGCTAACGCTCCCAAAATGCTGCATGTCCTGCGTTTGCGTTTCTGAGAAACGCAAACGCTCCTGTGGAAGTTGCCCCATCCATTAACATTAGCCCAGCGTTTTGGCAAACTGCTAGCGTATCGCAGTGCTGCCAAAACGCTGCCAAAAGCGCTCCTGTGGGTTCCAGCCCTTACAGACTCTCATGTGCTGTGCTGTGTTCTGACAATAAACTGCTGCATGCATCTCTGTGCCAACACAGTGCTGTCACATTTCAATTAATACTGTCATGCAGAGCAAAACATGTGCCATACATTTTTGTAAATAGAAGTAAATGGTTGGCACTCCAAAAATTGGTACAGACAGATCTGTAATTAATTCTGTAATTAAGATAATCCAAAATTCCAAAGCAACAAAGCACCTCTTTATCAAGAAAAAAACAGTGCAAGTTCATCTGAAAAACAACTCAGCAACAATAAATCACCACAATGCATAATAAATAAATACATTTGAAGTAGCCCAAGAAAAAGAGGGTCACCATTGAGGAGGAACACAAGTACCAAACACTAAGGTAGAGAATGTGTGGACAAGTTTCAAAGGTGGCTAAAAGTGGTAGCCTGGAAAGAGAACCACTATGAAAGTTGAAGCCAATAAATGGGATCAAGATAAGAAGATAAAAAGCCAACATAGGCTTTTTCCTCCACTCCCTCTCTACAGTTATTCATATAATAATTCCTTTTTTTGTATAGCACTTTTCTCCTGTTGGACTCAAAGCACTTGCGAGGCAGCCACTAGAGCGCACTCAGTAGGCAGTAGCAGTGTTAAGAGTGTCTTGCCCAAAGAACTCCTTACTGAATAGGTGCTGGCTTACTGAATAGCAAGAGCCAAGATTTGAACCCAGGTCTCCTACGTCAGAGGCAGAGCCCTTAACCATTGCACTATCCAGCCACCATATCTGACACCTGTCACTGTTAAGCCCCATCTAGACGGAGCGATCCGATTGACTCTTTCGCATCCCCGCGCGTACCCGCCGCGTCCCAGTTTGTCCGCGTGTGCGTCAGATTTGATACCCGCTCGTCTTCCGCTCGATTCCCTGCCATTGTCCGCTCGTGGGGAATGAGCAGGGTATCGGCGGCGGCGAGATCGGACCTGTCGGATCTTATCAATCGAGCCGCATCAGCGGCTCGATTGACAAGGCACAACGGAGCGTGTAGACCTAGCTTAAAAGATAGCCAGTTTTAAATTCTGCAAATCTAGCCCCCAAAACACAAAATGAGGTGTTCAACATTAAGGATCTCAAGGCTTGTGTTTGCGAAATAAATAAAATAGGAAAGGAAGAAGGAAACAATTGGAAAAGGATAGTCGAAAAATGGAAGTTGAAAATGACAGTTGGAAAATAATGGCAGTCGAAAAACAGTTGAAATTTGGCTGTTAGAAAATGATAGTTGAGAAATGGCAGCTTAAAAATGACAGTTGAAAAACAACAGTTACAATTTGGCAGTTGGTAAATGGCAGTTAAAATTTGACAGTTGAAAAATGACAGTTGGAAAATGGCAGTTAAAATGTGACAGTTGGAAAATGGCAGTTAAAATGTGACAGTTGGAAAATGGCAGTTAAAATGTGACAGTTGGAAAATGGCAGTTAAAATGTGACAGTTGGAAAATGGCAGTTAAAATTTGACAGTTGGAAAATGGCAGTTAAAATTTGACAGGTGGAAAATGGCAGTTAAAATCTGACAGTTGGAAAATGGCAGTTAAAATCTGACAGTTGGAAAATGGCAGTTAAAATGTGACAGTTGGAAAATGGCAGTTAAAATGTGACAGTTGGAAAATGGCAGTTAAAATGTGACAGTTGGAAAATGGCAGTTAAAATGTGACAGTTGGAAAATGGCAGTTAAAATTTGACAGTTGGAAAATGGCAGTTGGAAAATGACAGTTGAAAAATTACAGTTGAAAATGGCAGTTAATAATTTGGCAGTTGGAAAACAGTTAGAAAATGGCAGTTGGAAAATGGCAGTTGGAAAATGACGTTCAACTTTTAACTGCCATTTTCCAACTGTCATTTTTCAACTGCTATTTTCCAACTGCCATTTTCCAAATGTCAAATTTTATCTGCCATTTTCCAACTGTCATTTTCCAACTGCCAAATTTCAACTACCCTTTTCTAACTGTCTTATTTAAACTGTCATTTTTCAACTGCTTAAAGAGAGTCTGAAGCGAGAATAAATCTCGCTTCAGACCTCATAGATAGCAGGGGCATATGTGCCCCTGCTAAACCGCCGCTATCCCGCGGCTTAACGAGGGTCCCTTCACCCCCAAATCCCCCTCCGTGCAGCCGGGGAGCGCTTCCGCATTGAGGCAGGGCTAACCGCCGCAGCCCTGCCCCACACGCGTCTGTCAGCGCGTATCTCCGCCTCTCCCCCACCCCTCCTCAGTCTTCCTTCACTTAGAGGGGCGGGGGAGAGGCGGCGATGCACCGCTGATAGATGCGCTGTGAGGTAGGGCTGCAGCCGTTAGCCCTGCCTCCAGCAGCAGTAAAATCTACGACCAATTCGGTCGTTGATTTTACGGGGGGGTGGTTTGGGGGTGAAGGGACCCCCGTTTAGCCACGGGATAGCGGCGTTTTAGCAGGGGCACACGTGCCCCTGCTAACTATGAGCTCTGAAGCGAGAATTATTCTCGCTTCAGTGTCTCTTTAAAGGACCACTACAGTGGAAAAAGTGAGCAGTTGAAGGAGAAATTAAGTTAGAGGCATATTTATTTCCTTTTAAGCAATGCCAGTTACCTGGCTATCATGCTGATCCTCTGCCTCTAATACTTTTATCCACAGCTCCTGAACAAGCACATGCAGATCAGGTGTTCCTGACATTATTGTCAGATCTGACAAGGTTAGCTGCATGCTTGTTTCTGGTGTGATTCAGACACTTCTGCAGAGACATAGATCAGCAGGGCTGCCATTCAACTCATATAGTTTAAAAGGAAATTAATATAGCAGCCACCGTATTCTTCTTAAAAGGAGTTCTTTTGCATCCAAGCTGACACTTACCTGGTGCTTCTATCGGCCCCCTGCAGCGGTAATGTCCCACGCCGTCCTCTTCCGATGCTCCGTTCCCCGCCGCTGGTCCTGGTGTAATCACACGAGTTATTACACTGCGGCTGTGCAGTAAGCTCCTGATGACGCGAGCAGGTGCTAACATTATTATTCTGTTTGACGTATATTAAACCGGGACCGGCGGCGGGAAACAGAGCATCGTAGGAGGACAGCAGGGGACATTACAGCTGCAGGGGGCCGATAGAAGTCCCAGATAAGTGTCAGCTTGTTTGGTTGATTTTTAGAATCCCACAGAACCTCTTTAACCACTTCCAAACAAAGGGGTTTTACCCCTTTCAGCACTCCTTCCATTCATTCGTCTATAACTTTATTATTACTTATCGCAATGAAATGAACTATATCTTGTTTTTTTCGCCACCAATTAAGTTTCCTTTAGGTGGGACATTTTGCCAAGAATTATTTTATTCTAAATGTGTTTTAATGGGAAAATAGGAAAAAAATGTGGGAAAAAATTTATTATTTTTCAGTTTTTTGGCCTTTATAGTTTTTAAATAATGCATGCTACTGTAATTAAAACCCATGAAATATATTTGCCCATTTGTCCCGGTTATAAAACCGTTTAAATTATGTCCCTATCACAATGTTTGGCGCCAATATTTTAATTGGAAATAAAGGTGCATTTTTTTCAGTTTTGCGTCCATCCCTAATTACAAGCCCATAGTTTGTAAAGTAACAGTGTTATACCCTCTTGACATAAATATTTAAAAAGTTCAGTCCCTAAGGTAACTATTTATGTATTTTTTTTAAATTGTAATTTTTTTGTTTATTTAATTACAAAAAAAAATTGGGGAGTGTGGGAGGTAAGGAGTTAATTTTTTGTGTAAAACTAATTTATTTGTATGTGAAAAATGCTTTGGGGTGTAGTTTTACTATTTGGCCACAAGATGGCAACAGTAACTTTTTGATTAATGCGACCTGCAAGCGTCCTTCCGGACGCTTGCAGGAAGTACTAGGAGGCTGGGAAAGTTGTTTTTTTTTCACAATGATCGCGCTGCTTATCGGAGTATCAGCGGATCATTGCGGGGCTTATATCATTGATCGCCGGGCGAGCGGCCGGCGGCGTGTTTACGAGCGGGAGTGCGTGCTAGAGCGAGCGGGAGCGCGGAAAGTACGGATTTCTCTGTCCCTGGTGGTGAAAGGATGGAAAAAGGGACGGAGAAATCCGTACGCGTGGGGGTAAAGTGGTTAAAGAAGACCTAAACTCAAGCACTGCAGTCAAGGAAAACAAATACTACTGCGCATGCGCAAACACCGACAAGGAGAACTTTGGGGCTCTTAGAGCCGGATCCCTTCTACTGTGGAGGAAGGGGGAAGCCTCTTTAGGATACAAAGGCCTCCCCTTCCCTGAGGTAAGTACCCCCCGGGGCACTTTTTTCTTACAGGTACAATTTAAGAAAAGAAGAGGGCATATGGGAGGGGAAAAGTAGGAGGCATTGGTGGGGAAAATGACTACAATTAGATTGCAAGCCTACATATTGTCAGTATTGGCAATCTGTAGGTAGATTGCTAATATAGGTAGCCTTGCAAGTTCCTATCTTTCCCCTCCCCCGCATACATATGAACTGCCAGCCCGGGAGACTTGGGCGCAGGATACAGCTGGTATACAGGTATTGCTGGAAGCCGAATTGCAGTGTTTTAAAAGCAACTTCAGCACTGTCTTCTGATGGCGCTGAAGTTACTGACTGTGCGCCGCTATAGCCGTAATTCCTATTTCGGCCTATGATGGCGCCGGCTGCGCCCAAATCTCCTGCACTGTTATTACAGTGCTCGCCCCCCCGCGCATAATTATAGGTAGCCTAGTCCCACCACCAGAGAGCTGAGAGCTAGGCAGTGACTCACCACAAAGTTCGGCTCCCCCTTTGCTCACTCCTTGCTGTGCTGCCCTGCGGAATAGTTCACACCTCAGATCATCGGTAAGCCAGCCGCAGACAAGTGACAGTCAGGCAAACGGTGCATGGTGACGGCGCGTATACTTCAAATACAGGAAGTGAGCAGTGATGTCCCTTTCTGTATCTGCGCCATCACTGTGCACTATTTGCCTGGCTGTCTCTTCCCCACTGATCTGAGGTCTGAAGTATGCTGCAGAGCAGCACAGCAAGGAGCGAGGGAGGAGGAGCCAAACTTTGTGGAGGCGGGACAGGACAGGACAAGTGGCATTCTTAAAGTGAACCTAAAGTCACCAAAAAAAAAATGAGATTAACTCACCTGGGGCTTCCCTCAGCCCCCTGCAGCCGATCGGTGCCCTCGCAGCCCCGCTCCGATGGTCCAGGACCCGCCGGCGAACACTTCCAGTTTGGCCGTCACCGGCCATCAGGCATGGGAACGCGAGTGATTGTTCGCGTTCCCAGCCTGTATATCGCCCCCTATGCTGCTATTGCGGCCTCCTAGCAGGGAGGCTGAGGGAAGCCCCAGGTGAGTTAATCTCATTTTTTTTTCGGGGTGACTTTAGGTTCACTTTAAGGTGGCCGCACACCATACAATTTTTTAAATATCTGTTCAAGAATTGCAATCATTTTTTCTGACTGATTGTAACCGTTCAAATATATGACCAATGTACCACATGTTAAATTTTTCCCCAATTATGATAAAAATGATTAGAAACTGAGAAAATTGCTAGGGTGTGTATATTAACAAATTGACAAACACACACCATACAAGCTTTAGAAAAGTTGAAGAAAAGTTTCCAGCATTCCGGATCGATTAAAACAAAAAAAAAACAAAAAAACAGGAAATAGAATCGGATTGTTCAGTCAAATGAAAAAAAAAGCTTTCGATTTTTTTCGGGAGATCCGATCATATTTATCGAATTGCTGTAAAACCAGATCATTTTATTGTATTGTGTGTGGCCACCTTAAGACTTTCTTGCTCTACAGCTGCTTTCACTAGTCTCAAGTCTCCTGAACAATGTCTCACAATATGATATAACCACCCTGCTCCTGGTTCTGAAGAAAGTTGCCTCCCCAATCTTCCACCCCACTTGCTCCACTTAAGTCCTGCTATGGTAAAAGAATCACACAAGATCACAAGAATCACAAAAAAATCTACTTGTGAAGCTGAATGCAGAGAATACTTTGGTCTCTGGTGAGGTATCTAACATAATGTGGTGTAAGCTTTCATCATTGGCAGCATATGGCAATGGGAGATGTTACCCTGAAATAAAATGTGTTAACTCACAACAGAACAGATTTCTTTTAAAACACTAATGCAAGCAAAACTATGTAATGTCCAATATCCATGCGAGTCAGAGATCACACCAGATCTGAGGGAGACTCTCCACTGAGAAAGCAAATAAAGCATGTACTACACAGTAAGTGGGGGTAGGGGACCTACATCTTTCTACTGCTGACTGCAGCCATTGAGCTGTGGCTGTACCTAATTCAGACTGCACTGTCTCGCTGCCTCCCACCAGTAAACACACATGCAAAGCAGGGAAATGTTCTTTCCTTGCACAAACATGAGACAAATATTGGAAAATTTGAAGGACAATCTGTGGTGGAGGCAGAAGCTCATAAATCAGAGTACAAAAGGCAGATCTCTGCACCTTTGTAACAGAACTATGGAGCTAACTTAACTCCTCCTCCATCATGTTCTTCATGCAATAGGAACAATATATGGACACCATAGTGTGCCTTGTGTGTAATCAATCAACCAGTTTTTTAAACAGTGGGCTGCTAAATAATATACCTAACCCATTGCAATGGCTGATCGTCGGGGGCGTAACAAGAAATCACTGGGCTCCCCTGCTAAACTTTGGATGGGGCCCCCTCCCTACCTTATTGGGCACTCCCTCCCTACCTTAGTGGCTGGATAGAGTACTGGTTAAGGGCTCTGCCTTTGACATGGGCGACCAGGGTTCGTATCCTGGATAGGTCAAGTACTTATTCAGTAAGGAGTTCAAGGCAAGACTCCCTAACACTGCAGGGTGGCCTCCTGAGCGCGTCCCAGTGGCTGCAGCTCTTGAGCGCTTTGAGTCCGACAGGAGAAAAGCGCTATATAAATGTTCAGATTATTATTATTATTATTATTATTACCTTACTGGGCACTGTACACAAGACCCTTCTGCATTCTGAACAAGGAAAGTCTACAAATCTTGGTTTACAAAACGTTGTATGATTCCTTCTCAGTGGCTAAACAGATGCAGTCATAACAATTGTGCAGAGAGCAGAACATTTTTTTTATCTCCCTGCCCTTAGATATCAGTCTCTTAAGACAGGTAAAAGAAACTTCTCCCCCCTGGGCCCCCTGCGGCTTCTGGGCCCCCTTGCAGGGTCTATTATTACGCCCCTGCACTGATCGTGGCTACAGCTGTGCATATACAGTATAGGCCTCAGATTACTAGCGAGCCAGTAGTTGCTTTTCAGCAGGTTTTAAATCAACAATGTTTACAACTTCTTCCCAGGAGTACAAATCTGTGTACTCACAAGGGGGATGCTGTGCTGACATAGTGACTGAAGTGAAATCCCAGCCAACTTTCAATAAATTGTATTGAATATGGATGACTGTACAGTACCGATTATGGATGAATGTACAGTACATAATATGGATGAATGTACAGTACAGATTATGGATGAATGTAGAGTACAGAATATGGATGAATGTAGAGTACAGAATATGGATGAATGTACAGTACAGAATATGGATGAATGTACAGTACAGAATGTGGATGAATGTAGAGTACAGATTATGGATGAATGTAGAGTACAGATTATGGATGAATGTACAGTACAGAATATGGATGAATGTAGAGTACAGAATATGGATGAATGTAGAGTACAGAATATGGATGAATGTAGAGTACAGAATATGGATGAATGTAGAGTACAGAATATGGATGAATGTAGAGTACAGAATATGGATGAATGTAGAGTACAGAATATGGATGAATGTACAGTACAGATTATGGATGAATGTACAGTACAGATTATGGATGAATGTACAGTACAGATTATGGATGAATGTACAGTACAGATTATGGATGAATGTACAGTACAGATTATGGATGAATGTACAGTACAGATTATGGATGAATGTACAGTACAGATTATGGATGAATGTACAATACAGAATATGGATGAATGTACAGTACAGATTATGGATGAATGTACAGTACAGATTATGGATGAATGTACAGTACAGATTATGGATGAATGTACAGTACAGATTATGGATGAATGTACAGTACAGATTATGGATGAATGTACAGTACAGATTATGGATGAATGTACAGTACAGATTATGGATGAATGTACAGTACAGATTATGGATGAATGTACAATACAGATTATGGATGAATGTACAATACAGAATATGGATGAATGTACAATACAGAATATGGATGAATGTAGAGTCCAGAATATGGATGAATGTACAGTACAGAATATGGATGAATGTAGAGTACAGAATATGGATGAATGTAGAGTACAGAATATGGATGAATGTACAGTACAGAATATGGATGAATGTAGAGTACAGAATATGGATGAATGTAGAGTACAGAATATGGATGAATGTAGAGTACAGAATATGGATGAATGTAGAGTACAGAATATGGATGAATGTAGAGTACAGAATATGGATGAATGTACAGTACAGAATATGGATGAATGTACAGTACAGAATATGGATGAATGTACAGTACAGAATATGGATGAATGTAGAGTACAGATTATGGATGAATGTAGAGTACAGATTATGGATGAATGTACAGTACAGAATATGGATGAATGTACAGTACAGAATATGGATGAATGTAGAGTACAGAATTTGGATGAATGTAGAGTACAGATTATGGATGAATGTAGAGTACAGAATATGAATGAATGTACAGTACAGAATATGGATGAATGTAGAGTACAGAATATGGATGAATGTAGAGTACAGAATATGGATGAATGTAGAGTACAGATTATGGATGAATGTACAGTACAGAATATGGATGAATGTACAGTACAGAATATGGATGAATGTACAGTACAGAATATGGATGAATGTACAGTACAGAATATGGATGAATGTAGAGTACAGAATATGGATGAATGTACAGTACAGAATATGGATGAATGTACAGTACAGAATATGGATGAATGTAGAGTACAGAATATGGATGAATGTACAGTACAGAATATGGATGAATGTACAGTACAGAATATGGATGAATGTACAGTACAGAATATGGATGAATGTACAGTACAGAATATGGATGAATGTACAGTACAGAATATGGATGAATGTACAGTACAGAATATGGATGAATGTACAGTACAGAATATGGATGAATGTACAGTACAGAATATGGATGAATGTACAGTACAGAATATGGATGAATGTAGAGTACAGATTATGGATGAATGTACAGTACAGAATATGGATGAATGTACAGTGTAGAATATGGATGAGGTGGGGAGGCTAGTGAGAGGTGAACTAGCAGCAAATGGACCTTCATCCACGGGCAGAATAAACTCTTATAAACCCAGCATATGGACCTGCCACTATTCTAAACCTATCACTCCTCATTCCCACCTCTCATATGTGACTATCCGTTAGAGAAGGATACTAAAATGCAAATAATTTGAGGCAAATTATATGCAAATGTATGCATTTTGGAAATAGGCCAAATGCATTTTCAATTAATTTCACTGGTCCATTTCCAAATGGCATATATTTGCATAAAACTAGCATATCAACTTTGGATCTATTAGCATCTCAATGGCCATCAATCCCTATTATCCATTTTATATGAACTCTTAAATTACATTGTGGGAGAGCAAAATTACTGAAAAGTGCACATGCACACTCATCTCTCCAGCAACAGCTAAGAGGCAGATGCTGATGAAGGGGGTAACCCCGAAACATGTTGTGTAACTGCTGAGATTTTATATACTCAAGTTAAATGTCATTAGAATGCCTCATTATTCATTGTGTAAGGAGTGTGGAGTGGTGGACCACAGGAGGATCGAGCACCGGCTACCTAGGTCTAGCCAGGACTAAGGAGAGGTTAGTCACAGCAAAACTATACTTGTGGCTAAGCTGCAGAGACCACCAGGCAGGAGGGTGTGCCATTTCCACGGTAACTTCCACTCCCTAGCCGTCTGAATGTTCTTTGCCATCATTTGCTACATTTTCTACCATAGTGTGGGGATATGGGGAAATGTAGCCTTACATCTAGTCCTTCTACTTTAAGTGTCACATGGTCACCCTTGACCCTGACCCTGCACTACTAAAATGTATCATTACTATTGAGGTTTTTGTTATACATTTCATCATGTTACATTTGTCACTACGTCTACCTATTCTGCATTTGTACCAGTGTCTATATTTGGTGTTTACCATTGTCTGTATCGTGTCCCATGATTGTTTCTTACTTACCACAAAATATGTTGGCACTTTATAAATTAATAATAAAAAATCTGAATGTATTGATTTTGAAAGAGAGATTCACATACTCCCTGACATGTAACTGGCCATATAAAGTGCATGTAACCTCTTTAAATAGGGGCAAAAACTGTAAAACAAATCAAACATAGGTTCCCATCCTGCCCTGCTGTATTCAAAACTTATAAAACTGTCTGGCATTCTGTTTTAAAGCAATCAGCAATGGTATATTACCTGTTCGTAAAGATTTGCCAGCCAATTCATGCCCTTTAGCTGGTAACCCTTAAGTTTTCCACAGAACATAGTGGGTTGTGGAATATCTTCTCCTGCTCTTATGGAAGGATTAGCCAGGCTGTAGCTCTCTCCGAAGCAGGCTTCGGCCACCCGTAGAGCTGCTGCTCTGCTTTCCTTGGCATCTTCATCAAATGACCTCGTCTAGAACCAAGCAGACACATGTCCGAATAAGCACAGGGGATATAGAAACTCTAAACTCTGTATAGAGGGCTCTAATGGATAAGACTACTAAACAGGGGAGCACATTTCTTGGATGATTCTAAACACCATTACAGACTATACTTGCAATATGTAAAATAACATTCTTGGCAGAAAAAACAATAACTACAAGACTAGACATAAACTTGTAGATGTGCAATAGATCAGGTAAATTATATCAACCTGGTAGCAAAATAAGTTTTTTATTACAAAGATTGCCAGTCAAACTGGGAGTCAAACATTATACACTCACTTTGTTACTTTCACATTAAAGCAGACCTAAAATGAAGGAATTTGGGCAGATTAACTTATCTGGGTCTTCTTCCAGCCCCCTGATGTCCTCCTGGTCTTTCGGCATCATTCCACATTGCCACTGCGAATGCAAGGCCCCGGCTGCGCACCTCCACAACTGTGCTATGCACAGTCGAAATGTTTACATATTGCGCAAGTGCAGAACGCTGCCAACCACAGGAGAGCGAAGGTAGAGGCAGTATGCAGCATGAGGGTGAGGGACCAGGAGGACTTCACGGGGCTGGAAAAAGCCACAGGTAAGTGAAAATACACACTTTTATTACACTTTAGGTTAGTGCTACATGAAGAGATGCACTATAGTTGGCCAAATTAACTAAACAAAGGCCATAAAGTCTTACTTGTGCCTGGTGTATCCTAAAGGCTTCCTCTGCATTCTTCAAGGCTTGGGATTTGAAGTAGTCACTATCTAAAATACAAAAAGAGGATAAAATGTATCCGACCAATTACTTTGTAATAAGTACACAACTAACCTGACACTATGAGATAAACATGTGCATGTACTGCCCCAATCCTACATAGAAATAGACTGTGATCCTTTTTTTAATACCATAAGGGTTAAGAATCCAGGGCCCATATGCAATACATTTTTTCTCCTGAGTTTTCTCCTAGGTGATATTTTTAAAATTGTCAATAAAATGCCACCAGCAAGCAATACAATACTCAAAATAATTTTGATAGTACCTTTTAACCTACTTTTTGGTACTTTTTCGATTTACAAAATGCTAAAAATGAATTTTAAAAAGACGTTGAAAAATGATCTCCAAGGAGAAAAAAAAATCAGGTGAAAAAGTGAATTGCATATGGCCCCATGACTCTACATCACACTTTCTCTGCAGTGGGACTGTAGCCTGTCTGTATAGTCTGTATAGGAGCTGAATAATATTAAAGTTTTGATTATCTCAGGTACATGATTTTTCTTGTTGTTTTTAAACTTTTTTTTTTTTTACCTTTAAAACACAAAATAGGACTATGAAATCCTATTTAGTATTAGGACTATGGTCACAATTGTTTATCTTATTAATTTATTCTTGCTTCAGGTTTGCTTCAAGAGGGTTAACTACTTACACAGTTCAAAGCACATGACACATTATGTGGCACAAAATACATTGCACTAAATACACAAAGCATGATATAACCCACCACGCACTATATGTACAGTATATCATCATGCGCTAATGTTATACTGAAAGGAAGGGAACTGGCCTGTGTGCTGATGATCGCTGTTCAGCTCACTGCTTTGTAAGAACTCCTTTTGACTCCACTATTGTAAAACATCCATTCTCTACTTTTGCTCATCACCATGCAGATGCTATTAGCACTTCAGCATAAATTGGGCACTGGACTAAAAACTATTGCAAATTATTTTATGAAGTAAATAATCACAACAGTAAGTAAACAGTAACAATACATTAACCCTTGGACTGCTGCCAATGTTCATTGGCGCTACTGTGTTTCTGCATCCATATGCCACGGACATCTTAAGGTGTTTTAGTGTCCCCATGTTCCTGCGCCACGGATGTCTTAAGGCAGTACAAACTTTTGGGATGTAAAAAAAAAAAAAGCTTAGAAATGTTTTTTTCTCCACAATAATGCCTCTTGTACATAGTCTTATTTTCTTTTGGGAGACATCTATGCCATTCCCTGTCAAAAAAAATACTTGCTGGTTGAAAAAAAGTAACTTTAAGTCAAAATTTGCCAGGGGTATGAATAATTATGGGCAGCACTGAAAAGCATCTTTTTTTTGGTTTATTTTTGCTTCAGATTCACAAAAATATGCTTCAACACACAACAGAGGCTTTTACAGTGGTAAAAGTAATAACATTCTAAAAGTAAATACTACTTAAAAATCAAGCAATATTTATACCATAGTCTTCCTGCTTGATACTCAAGGATGAACCTCCTATTTGTGGAAGGATTGAATTGTCATCCAGCTTTCGTAAAATCTCTTCCTGAATCTCATCAGGACCAGAGTCTCGCTTGCGGCTGACGAAATGTGCATAGAGCTCGGTCTGCGTTATCAAGAAGTTCAGCTTCCTCTGTTGCCTTTTAGCCTTTTTGTATGACAAGATGAAAGGGGAATTAAAATACAAAACCAAATGACACTGTAATCACATTCCTAAATAACTCAGAAAAGTTTACAAAATTAAAGTTAGTTTAAAATGGACCTAAAGTGTAATTTCCAAACTGAAGCCAGAATGATTACTATGATGTCCCCCCCACCATTTTATTTACGCATTGCAGCAATAGTTGATTTTTGTATTGAGCAGGAGGGAAGCACTGCAGCAGCTCTGGTATGTGCCATTGTGCGTCACTGGGAATCTTGCAGTTGGTAGTACATTCCTTTTCTCTTCCCCTCCTCTCTTTGATAGACTGGTTTAGTGGCAGAGGAGTCCCTGAGTTGCTGTAACAGCCACCTCCCGCCCTTGTATGCCACATTGTTTAGGAATCCTTTGCAAGGGCAGAAAACTGCCATGGCAGATTTTCAGTAGGGGGCCTAGCTAAATAATAAAACCTGTATTTTCTGCCACAAAAGGGGAGTTTTTAAACATGTATTCATGCTACCCTATTATAACTTCTATGAACTGTGCTGACAGTGTGGAATTTATTAGGTTGATTTACACTGTAATATTTAAGGGAACAACTTATGTAGTATAGAGCTGTTTATGGCAAATAAGAAGAAATATCAGTATATTTCCTATGGCTTGCCATTTTAAGAAACCACCAAAAATGCAGCTAACGTTTACCACATTTACAAATTACCTCATACTTACAAAAATTAAAAAATTTGCTTTTCACCAGAAATATGGAGAACAAGTCAGTTACTTCTTCATATTCCTGAAGGTCTCGAAAACCATTAAAAAAATGGAAGGGTAGTCTGAGCAACATTTTTTATCCAGGTGGACCCAATATCTGTAATCTCTAATTTCACACAAGCTATAGACTACCATGGTAGCAAACTAACAGTCCCTGATAACAATACGATGAATGAACGATATCTGATGGCAAAACAGCACGTTTGCATTCAATGATGGAACAACAACTGACAACACAAACTACTGTATTTTTTGGACTATAAGACGCTCCAGACCATAAGACGCACCTAGGTTTAGAGGACAGAGACCAGGGGAAAAAATATATACTAAACCTGGTGCATCCATGGTGAAGGGGCACATTGTGGATTATGTCCCCTTTGTATCTCAATGCCCCCTTGCACCTCTTGTGTCTCCCTGTGCCCTTCTCTGTCCCCCTTGTGTCCTCCTCTATGCCCCTTTGTGTCCCCCTTGTGTCCTCTGTTTGACGCCGTGTTCACCTCTGCATGGGCAAAGTACAGAGAGTCCCTGACATTGCGGCGGTTTGGAGGTTTGTATTGGCAGACATTTACAAATCAGGAACTCCCTACATTTGGACTATAAGACACAGTGACTTTTCCCCCCACTTTTAGGGGGAAAAAAGTGAGTCTTATAGTCTAGAAAATACAGTAATTTCTTCCTGATACTGCATACTTGGGGATCACTCTGCAGCTTTATGATATGATAATATATATATATATATATATATATATATATATATATATATATATATATATATATATATATTTTAAAACACAACATGTATAATGATATGTTTGGAAAGGTATTAAACTCATTTATCAATCCAATTTCATTCCAAAAATATTCAGACTTTTACCACCAGAGGTCCAAAGGGATACAAAAGGATGCTCAGGCAATTCACCCAATAAAGGGTCTTTATAAAAGGGATGGTCACAAGAGAACTTATGTAAAATGCCACAGCTTACTGTCCCTCCTACAACAAACATTACCTAGACAACAGGTTTACATCACTGTGTAAACTCTTCAAAGGGAGAGGGGAACTGAATTACCTACTGATCATAGTGTCCTTATCTTATACGAGATAGGAAGCTTTCTATTATTTGCATGCTGAGATGAGCTTGTTACTGTAGCTAAGGGGGAAAAAAACTTCCCACAATCCAGCTGCCACTACAATGTTCCTGCACATCAGGCAAAGGCACCCAGACCAGGTAAAAAGAGATAAAAAGGGGGGGGGGGGGGGGGGGACACATTTAGGAACCTTAAAAAAAGGAGATTACTTATATTTTTGAGGCACTTACTATTCTTTAGCAATTGTTTATTTTGGGATGTTAACCCAACTCCCTTTCACGTGTTGATCAGCCGATCGCCATATTTTGTAGTGCTGGCAACTTATAAATAGCATTTGTCAATTTGACAGTGGAGGGCAGGTGCTATTAATGCCTCTGAAGCTGAGTGAAGAACTGGGTTTTTTTTTTTTTTATAATACCATATCCCAGTTTTGGCACAGATAGCCAGTGTGAAAAGCGGTAACCCACAGCTTCAGCTGAAGTCAATAGATGCCATCCTCCCTAATCCCTTTCTTTTTTTATTGGTCTGTCTGTTTCTTTTGATCTGGGGCTGCATTCAAGTGAATGGGAGCCACTGTAGAGTAATTACGATAGGCAACTCTACACATTCCTAAATGTAAAAATTCTAGCACTTCCTTCACCTCTCTCATTTCCTCATCCAGTTTGCGCTGCTCCAAGGCTTCTTTTTCCGCCCGTTTGCGATGTTCTTTCTCCACCTTGTCATATTTCTTCCAGTACAGCGACATTTCCTTGGTTAGCCTGCGTGCTCGCGGAAGCGTCTCTTTGCAGTTCTTCTGTGCTTGGATGGCAGCTCTGCGAACTTCCCGCATGCATTGATGTGCGAGCTGAAATAAAGGGAAATTCAATGTGCTTAATTCACAAGGTTGTGCTGAAGCTACACTGAAATATAAACAGCAAGTAGTCTTTTGGTTTCTTTACATGTGTCTCACAGACATTGGATTGCATTCAAATCATTTTATACATGTCCGATGTGCATTTAAACAAGTATTTAGACTGCCGATGTTATATACTGAGGGGGGAAAGCATGTTCAAAAACCTGAAAATGCATTGCTGCAAAAAGAAAATGCATACAGTTTATATGCAAATAAACACAAGATGTGGGGCGCTCAAGCCTTATTACCAAAGCCAATCGCCACTCCTTCTGGGAACCATTCATCTGAGAAAGCAGGGGATGCCCACAAAATGCGTTGTCAGGATCTATTTCTGTTCAAGAAACTTTTTGAATTCTATTGAGTCAAACAGGCTGCTATAGTAAAGGTAAGCCAATCATTGCCTCCCCTTTTTAAAGTGATCCTGAAGGGAGAAAAATGCGCCTGGGGGTTACTTACCAAGGGAGGAGGAAGCATCTGGATCCTAAAAAGGCTTCCTTCATTCTCCTTCACAGCCCCATTCCAGAGCTCCGGCAGAAATAGCCAAGCCCGATTAGGTCCGATCTACCGTGCAGGAGCAACCCATCTGTGCCTGCGCAGTAGAGCGGACCCGATCAGGCTTGGCTATTTCCGCAGGAGCCTGAGCAGAAAGGTGCTAGAGCGCTTGTGCAGGCAGGCCAATGTAAATATTATTGTGGCTGCTTGTTCTGGGCTGCCAGCGCTGGATCGGGCTGGCTGAGGAAGATGGGAAAAGCCTCATTAGGATCCAGAGGCGTCCCCCTCCTGAGGAATCAGGTTTTTTGGTTTAAAAGTCAGGTGTATACTTTAAACTTTTTATTATTATTATTATTATTGTGTACTTTTGGGCACGTCCACCTTACGAGCACAACCAGTGAGGATCCTCGCTAACCAGAGCAGTGGAGGGAAATCCTCTGCAAGCCTTATTGGTGGTCAGGAAAGTGTGAGTAATCCTCTTTACCTAAAAATCCCTTGGTACTTTGATATACTGCACTACTGACTCTTGGGTATTTGTCCCTTTTGTGTTTTTTCGGTCCCTGGAATCCCCGGGTCCATCCTCCCTCAGCAAGGCGAGGAAAAGACCTCCAAGAAGTCTGCCTAGGTTTCTCAGGGCTTCAGCACTTACAATTTATTCAAGACATTGCATCTACCAAGAGTCTGCCTTTCCTCATGTCTCTTGTTATCACCTAAGTAGCTGCATGACTATGACAACTGAAAGGCTGACTGTTGGAGAGTTTGCAGGGGCTGGTTCCACAGGAGGACAGTGTGTTATGTAAAAACCAATGGAAGTGAATAACACATGCTCAGATTTTAGATTAAACTGCAGTCAATCGGTTAACTCTAAAGACTGAAGAGGAGTCAGATCCACAAGCAGCAGTGGGAGACTTTGGATGAGTTTTTCTTATAGTGGCTACAATTTGGGGATATGTGTAAATTTCATTTATAGTTTTGGGACTCTGAGGAACCCAACTAAAATCAACTGTTTTCCTCCATAGCTCTCACTGCCACGTGACTAGTAAAGATGGTCAATGAGATGTGGAAGATCCTGATATATTCTACTGTGAAAAGTGTACCAGTGCTAGAGTGATGTGTAACAAGATTACGAGAGGATCTACACCAACTCATAGCAGAAGATATATATTGCTGTATCTTGGTGTGTTACCCCGCCCACCCAATGAGATTTCTGCAGCACTGCACTCTGGCAGATCAGTTGGCATTACTGCTCACTACATAGATTTGAGTGGGGGTGGGGGATTCCAGTTATCCACCTTGGCAGCAGTAAAGATGAAGGCATCACTGATACATTCAAGAATGTAAATGGCTGTAAGGTAAGATTTTACAATGGGCAAATGTTGATTGAATCATGTATAAAGGAATATTTAAAAAACAAGCAATGTTATTAATCAAGTTATATTCAGTGAAGTTCCTATTTAAGTTAACGATTTACCTTCTTGCTGTTAGTTAACAGTAAGTTGCGTGCTGAGACCTTTTGTTTGTAGGCCTGGAAAAACAGAAAATAGTCATGAAGTTACATTCCTTATTTTATACTCTTCCTTCCCCCGCTCCCTTTTCCCCAGTGCAAACCACAAAAACAACATGATATGATAAATTGGCTGAGTCAAGCAACCGCACTGTGTACTATTACAGTTTGCACAACTCAAGCCAAAATGTTTAGTACCGCTTTGGACAGACTGAGTGAAGAATACGAATACTTTAAAGAGAACCCGAGGTGGGAATTTATTATGCTAGTGGGGCACAGAGGCTGGTTGTGCACACTAACACCAGCCTCTGTTGCCCCATGGTGTGCCTCAAAGACCCCCCTGCGCGCCGCTATAACCCCGCAGTGCTGGCGACACGCAGCGTGTCGCCAGCACAATGTTTACCTAAGCGCTGTCTGTCAGCGCCGCTCCGCCGCCTCCTTCGTATTGGCGCTACCCACCCGCGTCACTTCCCTCCAATCAGCGGGAGGGAAGGGGCACAGGCGGGTAGCGCGGATAAGGAGGAGGGGGGTGAGCGGCGCTGACAGACAGCGCTTAGGTAAACATTGTCGCCATCACTGCGGGGATATAGCGGCGCGCAGGGGGGTCTTTGAGGCACACAATGGGGCAACAGAGGCTGGTGTTAGTGTGCACAACCAGCCTCTGTGCCCCACTAGCATAATAAATTTCCACCTCGGGTTCTCTTTAAAAGGTACCCACACACTATTACATTTGTGGCAGGTCAGGTAAAAAAAAAAATATCTTCTAGATATCGATCATTTTCCTGTCTCACCACTCTACTGTACTGGATATTAGACAAGATTTCAGCAGCAAAATATGCACTGCCTGATGCTGTACACAACTAATAGTGGCCATACATGGTACAATTTTTCATTTTTTTCGAATAAGATAATTTAGTTCGATTATTCCGTTAGATTGAATATAAAGATTTTTCCAGCGTGTCCAATCTGATTTCTCTCGATAAAACGGTATAATCGTTCAAATTTCTTGATCGAAAAAAAATGTATATTTTCAACTTTCATTTGATTCGATCATTTAGATCGAATAAACGGGATAATCAAATGTTTTTATTGTACCATGTATGGCCACCATAACGCATACCTCTACTGCGCGCTACTGCTGTCTATGAACTTCTACAACCTGCCAGCATGTGGAAGGAACAAGCATTTCCGATCTACATATGATCAATATTTCAATCATGATCACGATTGAAAATGTTATAGTTTCATTAGCTTTCCTTAGGTTTAATGTTTCAAATCTGATCTCTAGTCTACTGAAAAAAAAAATCCAATAGCGTATGGGTACATGCAGTCCTTTATTTTTAGTGACAAGCAGCGTCAGATCAGAAAATAAAGGATTCTCTTAAATTAGTTAATGACAGCTTTGAAGGTTTTTTTACCCCTTACTTCCTGCCCTTGATGACAACAGTCACTGAAATAATGGTCAATCTCTCCAACAAGCATCTAGACAAAATACCGACCTGTCAGTGGATTTAACCCTTACGTAGTGTAACCAAAGCCAAAATAAAAGTTTATTTGAAGGAAATACGAACTTAACCCTGTAGGTTCAAACGACAGTATAAGATTCTTTAGTTTTTACTCTGAAATCGATAGCTTAAGATGATTGCATTAAAACATATCCATGGGTTGCCAGCATTACTCTTACAGGTCCAGCATCAATACGAGTGAAGGAGATTTGGGCGCAGCTGGCTCCACCATAGGCGGTAGGCCATACAATCAAAATCAGAATTGTTTATTTCGCCAAGTACACGCTACAAGCCGGCTCTGGAGGGTATTAAACCAAGAGCCTTTGCCCATAATGTTGCAGCCTCCGTAGAAGCGCTATTCAGCGCGAAACGGCCGTCAGGCATCCTGTGCCCAGCACCCACCACCACCCACGCCTCCTCTCACAAGGGTATGTGCTTATTTTATGCATTTTGCAAGATGTTGCACGTTTGCACTTTACGAATGCTACAATAAATTGAACACTTGCAGCAGTGCCAGCTTTCTTGCTTCCTTCATTTGCTTACTACAATGTGAGTTGCACCCGGAATTGATTTTGGCACAACAGGGTCGGTGGTGGTACAGTACAGAAATAGGACATTTAACATACAGTAGATACACGGTAGCGGTGCTCAGTGAGTAATTTGGGCGGCATCAAAAGACGGAGCACAAATTAGTAGAAACACACTGTAATTTGGCCGTCAGCAATATCTGAAAGCCAAATTATATCTTTCCCCTCACTATCCACAGCGACCTGGATGGGGATTTGTAATTAGCGCCACTGGGACTTTTGCAGGAGCAGGGTGAGCCGTTTATTGGCGTTACCCTGCACTCAAATCTCCCAGCGGCCGAATCGTATGTGTGCGCATAAGTAGCTTGTTTCACACATAAAAAGGTATCCTGCCCTGTCAGACAGTTTGCATCAGTTTTGTATGTGTTTTTATGGATGTGTTCACACAGAAATCTGTAAATTTCTGGTCCAATTCAGTCAGTTTTGTATCACTTTTGTATTGGTTTTCTATTGGTATGTTCACACATAAAAGATGTACATTTCGGGTCCAGTCAGGTAATACTGATAGAAAACTGATAGGACAGGACTGAACCAAAAATGTATAGATTTATGTGTAAACTCTCTGACACTAGCGGATGACAGGTGGTGAATTCCGTGCCTGTCAGCTGCTCTCTTGCACCAGCTGGGCGTTAGTAAAGGTGCTGGACAGACCCTCCCAGCCCATGTAGTCACATCTGAGCATGGCCGCAGCCATGCATTGATATAACACATCGCAGTTATCTGTCACCGGGTAATGCCACTACAAGTCAAGCGCTGACACACCTAGTGTTACAAACACTACCATTCAGCTGCATTTTTATTGCACTAGAATGGTGCTTGTGGGCGGCAGACTGGATGCAGAAATGCTCAGCAAGTGTGTAGTTCAGTTGTCCATCTGAAAGAGGGCTAATGTTGTTGGCATTGACTGTAGTACTATACAGCATGTTCCATGAATCAAGGGAACCTGAAGCAAGAAGTATATGGAGGCTGCCATATTTATTTCCTTTTAAACAATATCAGTTACCTTGCAGTCCTGATGATTTATTTGTCTGGAGTAGTGTCTGGATCACACCAGAAACAAGCATATAGCTAATTTTGTCAGAAAAAAAAATGGCAGACACACCTGATCTTCTGCATGCTTGTCCAGGGTCTATGGCTAAATAATTAGAGGCAGAGGATCAGCAGGATAGCCAGGCAACTGGTATTGCTTTAAAATTAAATAAATATGGCAGCCTTCATATCCCTCTTACTCCAGGTGTCCTTTAAAATGGCCTGTGACTATCCCTTTTTCCCCTTACTGATACAGGCAGATATGTCATATCTGATGCGGTCTAATCACTGAGCTTTTGGTACTCCAGAGGGACAGACATGTATTGACACACAATGCTCTAATTTACTTTATTCATGTCTGCAAGTACACCTCAACTATAGGAACCTCTGACTGTCAGATTCCACATTACAAATATAATATCCAGGTACTCTAGGTGGCGATAATTACTATTCCCCCTCCAGGCCGCCATGGATAGTAGGGAAAGATGTAACTCTGATGGAGTTCTATCGCCACCTAGAGGATGCGCCCGGCTAACGGAAAAGAACCAATATCCAGCAAGGCCATGCCTCATCACTGTCTGCATGCAAAGTGATTCTCTTGCAGAAGGACAGTTCCTGTAACTCCCGATCTTTGCAACATAATGACAACTATTCAACAAGAAACAAAAATATCAATTGAGAGGATTGATTGTAACAAGTTCATGGGCCCCCCCACCTGAGCAGGAGTACTCTCTGCGATACACATGTCTCATCAAGAACCTAGCATACAGATTCTGAGACACGGGCCGATTCATAAAAAAAAAAAATGTGGTCGGGAAAATACCACATTCGGTATTTTAGACTTTTGTGTGCTAATTCATAAAAATTTTCACATGTGCGATAGAAGTTCGGTAAATTACCGAAGCCCATTGACAAAAACCTGTTTGTAACAGCAGAAGAGAGTGCAGTGTCTGTGTGGTTGCAAGCTGTTCCGTGCAGTGAGGGCATTACAATAGTATATGTTTTGTTATACTACCTCTACTTGCTCTGAATATGTCTATTAGTCTTTCTTAAAGGTGTTATCAGGCAAAAATAGCCCAAATGGGCTTTACTCACCTGGAGCTTTCTCCAGCCCCTTGCAGCAGACTGTCCCACACCGACCGCTCCGCTCCCTGCCGCTGTCCATGTTTCCGTATTCAGGCTGATCGCGGAGTCGGCCTTACTGCGGCTCCGCAAAGCGCCGCTGTCAATCACGGCCACGTGGGCCGCGGCGAACTGCGCAGGCACAGTAGTTCTGCACCTGTGCAGTTCGCCGCGGCCCACGTGGCCGTAATTGACAGCGGCGCTTCGCGCAGCCGCAGTAAAGCCGACCCTGTGGTCGGCCTGAATAAGGACACCGGAGACTGGTACAGCGGCAGTGAGCGGAGCGGTCAGCTGCAAGGGGCTGGAGAAAGCCCCAGGTGAGTAAAGCCCATTTGGGCTATTTTTGCTAATTAACATTCTACTTAATTTAACTTCCTATTGTTTTTAACTTCCAAGAAACTTTACACATGCCATGCTTAGGTGATTATCCTCACTAGCTCCTACACATCTTCAAACAGGAACCCAAGAGGTTAAACAGCCAAACAGCCTCAGGTATTCAGGGGAATCCTGTTCTGATCTCTGTTCTCGCGCTGCTGCTGCCTGGGGGGTTGAAAAGCTTGTGCCGCCTGAGAGGGCTGTGGGTCCTATTAGATTCCATCATCCAGACTTGCAGAAGACAGGGGCTGTTTCTATTGGCTCCCTGCTCCTGTCAGTCATAGCTACTTCTGTTTCTGCGTCACAGCCTCCAGCACAGTCTCCTTGGACAGACTCGCACTCTTTTCACTACTTCAAAGCAGACAGTATTATTTTGTGGCTTTACCTCATGGTGTAGGCTTTATGAATTGACATTTACTGACATGTGTTGAGGTATTTACTTCACTGCTCGGTAATTTCAGCTTTTCATGCAGTAACAGCCTTTATGAATTGAAACTTTCCTAAGTGCTTGGTAAAGTCAGCTGTTTTCTGCATTACTGAATGTGGTAATGCTTTATAAATCGACCCCACAATGGCATTATAGTCAGACCACAGTCTTAGGCCCGGTTCACATTAGCGTTCCAGGTCCAGCTTCCCCGGACCCGGAACTCTCCGTACACAGCGGATGGTGAATGGATACATTGTTAATCAATGTATCCATTCACACTCATGCGACCGTCCGGATCCGGATCCGGGAACGCAGCTCCGGGACGATCCGGCTTTTTTCCAACATGCTCCATTTTTGCCGTACGTCCCCGTGCGGCTGCGGACCCGGGCCGGATACTGGCCCGAACATGCGGCCATGCTGTGCAATGAGAAACGGATGTTTCTCATCACACTGGCAATAGGACCGGATGCTTCCAGCACCGGTCCTATGCCACTTGGGGGGCCCGGACTACACGCCGGTATCCCCCATGCTTGCAGTGCCTTTCTGGCTACTTGCCGGAACTGATACATTCCGGATCCGCAACTTGTGGCCACCGCAGAGACCCGTACGGTCTCTTTGTGGCCCCCGGACACTTGCGGACTTGAACCGCAAGTGTGAACGGGGCCTTATTCTCATCCACTCAGTGTTCTCCATCCCTTGGTGCAAGGTAACTAAATCACAACATAGTCCAGGGTAAGGGTGCATACACACATCAGATCATAGTCTTTGGAAAATGAAAGATCACAGACCAATTTTACCCCCTTCCATGTAGTATGAGAGCCATACCTACACAGTCTATTCTATGGAGTTGAACTCCCCATCAGACAGAAATCTTTGCAAGATGCTGCACACAAAGATGCTGCAGACATTCAAAAGATCAGTATCTGCAAAAGATCTGTTCCTGCAAAAGATCCGTTACTGCAAAATGCATTCATAGTCTATGAGATCTGCAGATCATCATACACACCTTGTTTAACAGATATTCATCTGCAGATCAGATCCACCAGGATGGATTTTCAGATCTGCAGATGATTGTCTGATCTGCAGATGATCTTTTGTGTCTGTACAGCATCTTTGTGTGCAGCATCTTGCAAAGATTTTTTTTCTGATGGGGAGTTCAGCTCCATAGAATAGACTGTGTAGGTATGGCTCTCATACTACATGAAGGGTTGTAAGATTGGTCTGTGATCTTTTATTTTCCAAAGACTATAGTCTGATGTGTGTATGAGCCTTAAGAGCCAATGCTCCACATAATTACCTTTGGCAGTTCTTTCTTCACAATAGTGAGCCAAACTTTTCTGCGGCGAGCATTAAGCTGTTCCACTGTCATGTGCTTCTTCTTGCCCATAGGGGTTGGTGCATCATGGGAGAATTTTGCAAATACTTTAGCGTGGTGGTGCCTATGAGGAGATTCATCTTCAGACAGATCTTCCTCTCGCCGCCTTCTTTTCTTTACTTTTTTAAGCTTGGCTTTAGAATACAAAGGACAGAAGTTTTAAAACAGAGAGACATTATGGTACGGTTCAGGATTTTATCCAAACACTACTGATTATTTAATTCAGTAAACAATGTTGCTGTGGGAGTGCACACATCAGTAATTCAACCATGGAACCATTAGGCCACATGGAAATCTTCAGCACCAGAGTTATATACAGGGCTGTGGAGTCGGAGTCATGAAGCCGAAGCAAATTTTGGGTGCCTGGAGTTGGAGTCGGGAAAAAATGCACCGACTCCGACTCATAATGAATTTGTAACTGTAATTAACATAGAAAATATGATAAAATGTTCTATATCTCAGATAGTCATTAAAAATAATGTATATATACAGTATATATACAGTAATAGCTGTGTTCAGTCCACAAAAATGAAATAAACCAATCAAAATTAGTTACTTGTGCTGCTTCAATAAAGCAGTCCCCGTATTTTTAAACTCAGATATACATATCTGATTGTGACTGTACAGTATACATGATGTGTACACAGGAATCTATTATATACACGAAATAACATCTATGCTGTAAGTATAAAGCCTGATGTGTAGCCGTGTCACTAATAGAGATGGTCAATGAGATGGAAATAATTCTGCATTGATGCTGGTTTATGCAAATGTACTCTTTGCTCATGAAATCAAATAATTTGATAAGTTGTTAAAATTTGGTTTGGTGACTACAAATTAAAGGGTACCTGAGACGGATGAAAAGAAAAGTGTTATACATAACTGGGGCTTCTTCCAACCCCCTTCAGGCTAATCAGTCCCTCGCTGTCCTCCTCCGCCACCTGGATCTTCTGCTATGAGTCCTGGTAATTCAGCCAGTCAGAGCAGTCTGGCTACGTGCGGCTTCCACAGCCAGGAGCATTCTGCACCTGCGCAATAGTGCTGCGCAGGTGTAGTACGCTCCCGGCGGCGGAGTGTGTGCATGCGCACTACACCAGACTGGCTCAAGTACCTGGACTCATAGCAGAAGATCCAGGTGGTGGAGGAGGACAATGAGGGACTGATTATCCTGAAGGGGGCTGGAGGAAGCCCCAGGTATGTATAAAACTTTAATTTCATCTGTCTCAGGTTTACTTTGTTACACAGTAGTACTATACTCTACATATGCACTCCCCACAGAGCTGCAGGGAATCCACTGAGAATGTTGTGCACATTGAACAGAGAGGTGTTGTCTGTCACCCATAAACCTTGTTCAGATTGTGCATGAAGAATGTGTAATAGAGGAAGAATCTCCTCATTCCCCTGCAGAGTACCTGCACATCATTCTTACATGTACCCACAGTTACATTGCCTAGGACCTGATAGATGTTCTTTGTTCCGGTTTGTACCTTTTACAAGTACTCTTACCAAGGACTAGTTTTAGTCTAAAGGGAATAAATATAGTAGTCTACATATCCTTCTCACTTCAGTTGTCTAAAATTCCTAAGCGTTGGCAGTTAAGAGACGAATTTCACGTTACATACTGTTAATCAACAAAATTGTAATATGCAAATTAGAGGAGTCGGAGGAATCCTAAACTGAGGAGTCTGAGTCAGTGGATTTTTGGACCGACTCCACAGCCCTTATATTATATATGGACACAGCGGTTGTCTGGACAATGCGGCGATACTCAAAAGTGATGCAGTGATGATGCAGATGACATCACACACTTTGAGCGCTCGGTAATGGTCGAAGCCGGCTTTGCGGGATCCGCTTGCACTAGGGTTTTGAAGCAGGTGCTTAGCTCCGCCCATACCCCCACTGACTGACAGCCACTCAGACCTCCAATTGCAAGGGTAAGTGGCACTTGGTGGCATTGTTCACACTCAGAATGCTGGGCATAAGTGACCTGGGATCATGCACAGTTATAAGTAGCATTGATGGCTCGGATTGGCATTTAAAGGTACATGTACCTATTGTTTACTGGTGATGCATGGTTATGGAAGAGGGATGATCCCTCCCTGATTGCCATGGGTGGATAGCCACCATTATGTTATACACTGTCCAAAAAATTAGAGACAACCCTTATTTGAAACTAAACCAGTCCAACAGTGAAGCAGAGTGACGTAACAATGCAGTGATGATGTCAATACATTGCAAAGTGAGAAGTTAAAAAAATAGAAGAAAGGTCAAGAAAAGATTAATATTTGCCATGTCATTTGTTAATATTGTTTGATCCACCTAGTGGTCACCATGGCAACTGTTGCTATGGCAACCAAGGCATCTGTTGCCATGGTAAGCAAGTGGTCGCCATGGCAACCAAGCATCACACCATGGCAACCCTCGTCATAGCAACAAACTGGTCGCCATTGCAACCAAGTGGCAACAATCACCATGGCAACCAAGTCGTCATGGTAACCGTCACCATAGCAACCAGGTGGTCACCATGGCAACTAAGTGGTCTTTATGGCAACGGTTGCAACGGCAAACCAAGTGGTCGTCATGGCAACCATCGCCATGGCAACCAAGTGGTCGCCATGAAAACAGCCACCATGGACACCAAGCGGACAACATGGCAACCGTCATAGCAACCAAGTGGTCGTCATGGCAACCAATTGGTCGTCATGACAACCATCACCATGGCAACCATCACCATAGCAACCACGTTGTTTTCATGGCAACCGTTGCCATGGTAACCAAGTGGTCATCATGTCACCCTTCACCATGATAAACAAGTGGTCGTCATGGCAACAGTCACAAGGTAACTGTCACCATAGCAACCAAGTGGTCACCATGGCAACGGCCACCATTAATAACCAAGTGGTCGCCATGGCAACATCACCATGGTAACCAAGAGGTCATCATGGCAACCAGCACCATGGGAACAGTCACCATGGTAACAAGTGGACATCATGGCAACAGTCATCATGGTAACCAAGTGATCGCCATGGCAACCAATTGGTCGCCACGACAACTGTCACACCATGGCAACTAAGTGGCCATCATGGGAACAATTGCCATGGCAACCGTCGCCATAGCAACCAAGTGGTCACCATGGCAACTAAGTGGTCTTTATGGCAACGGTTGCAACGGCAAACCAAGTGGTCGTCATGGCAACCATCGCCATAGCAACCAAGTGGTCGCTATGGAAAAAGCCACCATGGACACCAAGTGGACGACATGGCAACCGTCATTATAGCAACCAAGTGGTCGTCATGGCAACCAATTGGTCGTCATGGAAACAGTCACCATGGCAACCAAGTGGTCATCATAGTATATCATGATGGTATATCACCATAGCATCCAAGTTGTTTTCATGGCAACAGCCACCATGGCAACCGTTGCCATGGTAACCAAGTGGTTATCATGTCAACGTTTACCATGGTAAACAAGTGGTCGTCATGGCAACCGTAACCGTGGTAACCAAGTGGTCGCCAAGGCAACTGTCACCATAGCAACCAAGTGGCCGTCATGGCAACATCACCATGGTAACCAAGAGGTCGTCATGGCAACCAGTACCATGGCAACCAAGTGGTCATCATGGCAACAGTCGCCATGGTAACAAGTGTACATCATGGCAACAGTCATCATGGTAACCAAGTGATCGCCATGGCAACCAATTGGTCGCCACGACAACCGTCACACCATGACAACTAAGTGGCCATCATGGGAACAATTGCCATGGCAACCGTCGCCATAGCAACCAAGTGGTCACCAAAGCAACCAAGTGGTCGGCATGGGAACAGTCGCCATGGCAACCAAGTGGTCGCCATGGCCACGGTCCCCATGGCAGCCAAGTGGACATCATGGCAACGGTCGCCATTGCAATCATGACCAAGGTAATGGTCGCCGTGCAACCAAGTGGTCCTAGCAATGGAATGGTCACCATGGCAACCAAGTGGTCACCATAAGCAAACCGTAGCCATGGCAACCAAGTGGTCACCATGGCAACAGAATGGTCAAGGCAACCAAATAGTAATGACAACTGAATTGTAGCCATGGCATGGCAACGGAATGTTCACCATGATAACCAAGTAGTCATTATGGCAACAGGTCGCCATGGCAACCAATGGTCATCATAGCAATGGAATGGTCGCCATGGCAACCTAGTGATTGTCATGACAATAGTTTCCATGGCAACCAAATGGTCACCATGGAAACTAAATAGCCATTATGGCAAAGGAATGGTAGCCATGGCAACCAAGTTGTCCTCATGGCTACGGAATGGTCACCATGGCAACAAAGTAGCTCATGATGGCTACGGAATGGTCAAACTTGTATTCTGGTAAAAAGCGTTGGTCCAGAAACTCTTGCACTGAAACACCCAAAGAGGTGGAATAATACAGGAGGCCCCAAGACTAGGGGAAGTAATCAAGAACAGTGTTAATGTTCAAATTCAGGTTATTGAAATTCGGAAACCCATATTCGCTCGTCACTACGCTTCACCACCCAGAAATGTGGATGGGTCAGGGGTAGTGCACTATTTACACTTCACAAATTTCAGTGTGTTGAAGTGTGGTAACAAATTTGGGTTTCCACATTTCAATAACCCAAATTTGTACACTAATCAAGGACAATCCCAGTGAGCTAGGCAGAAGTTTTAGAAACCGGCATACTGGCCTTTTTTTTTTTCCGCAAATGTATGCAGTCTATCTTAATTCATTGCCAAGAAAGCAGATGTACGTAAAACATTAGAAACTGTCCATACATTTTAATACTGATAAAGTTTACTTCACAACAAAAACATTTGGTCGATTTCAACCGCTCACCTTTAAACTTCTTTTCATCTTTGATTTTTTTCTTTTTTGGCCCAATGAAATGACGCTGTTGTTCATAAAAAGGATCATGGGTGGAGAGGAGTCCAGCGCTGTAATACTGGTACTGCTGCAGCTGAACCAGAAAACAAGAGAAGATTACATTTTACATAAATATGGTAGATTTAAAGGTTTTCCTAACCCTACCACTACCCGTTCTGGAAAGAATACAATATAATAATATTTGTAAAGCGCTTCTCTCTCATAGGATTTAAGGCGCATAGATATGTTTCAGATCAGTACATAGTTTCAGGGTGGACTGTGCTAGTCAGATGCCATACAATACAGGTGGCTTTTTAGTATGGACTTAAATGTTTCCAGGGATGGAAATGTCCCTCATTAGGTGTTGCAAGGAGATCAAAGGTGTGGGGGTAGCATGACAGAAGGCTCTGGCTCCAAACGTTTTGACTTGGACTCGTGGGGTAACCAAGTTATTAGATCTTTTTGATCTAAGATTGCGGAAGGTGTGATGCAGTGTCACCACAACTGTGTAATGAAAGATTCCATACCTCTTTATCCTTGTGGTATTTGCTCTGGTGAAGCTTTCGGTATTTGTGCATTCTCAGCATGTCATACAGCTCCTCTTTAGAAAGAGTACAGTCATCCTCTTCCTCATCGCTCAATGAATCAGAGTCAGTGCTGTCATCACTTAATAGGATGCTCTGAAAATACACACGAGGGTGAAGATAAAGTGAAATCAATGCAATCCAGGGAAACAAACAATAGGGTAGTATCTAAAGTGTGGGTTAGTAATATGGATTCTCTTATATTGTTGTATCCAGGAAGCATCTTGACTTGTGGGGGAAAAAAGGAGACAATGTTCTGCAGTGAATTGGTCAGAAAAAGTGAGTCATTGATAGACAACGCATACAAAATCCAGCAAAGTGAAGCAGCTCTGTGTTGTATACATTGCTGGGTATTAATGCTGACATACTTTGTGGGTTGAAGAATGGGGGATCGCAGATCACTTCAGCTAGATTACAACCTTTTATTTTTTTCAAGGAAGCATCAGACTATGCAGCTGACAGGAATCAGACATAGTGGTGTCAAAAATGGTGTGTAAATCCATTAGTTGCTTTTTCTGATGATGCCTTAAAGGAAATAAAAGCTTGTACTATAGACCCGCTGACACTAACCTTCTCGTAATCTATGCAGGATCAAAGCAACAAGTTAAAAATGCATGAACTACCTCTTCCTTCCCTTGATCTCATCTCTGTCATATTCTACATACGGTACCTAAATAAAACTTAGTTCTACGAATTCATGTTTGCCTTTTCATTTTGCTGCAGAGTTGCAGAATGTGTTGTCACTGTGTCATGGAGGTTGCCATCATCCTCTCTGAAAATGACACTTCCTGCATCTGATACCATGTATCTGATTTTAGGTAAATAACTTCTTACTCTAACTCATAAATGTAAAAATCTGGCCCACAGTGCCATCAACTTGTCCCCATATGGAGCACCTGAGAATTAAGCCTATATAGCTAAGCGCTGAAACTATGAAGCCACATGGTAAAGGGAGAGGCAACCACTAGACACCAGAGAACTGTAAATGGGGGGAGGGGGGGGGGGCATTAGGGAGCTGTAGAAGGGATGGAAGACCACAAGACAGGGAACTGTGTAGGGGTGTGTGCGTGTGTGTGTGTGTGGGGGGGCACTAGACACCAGGAAACTGTATAGGAGAGGGAGGGGGGTCACTAGACACTAGAGAACTGTACAGGGGATGGAGGGGGGCATTGGACACTAGGAAACTATAAAGGGGAGGGAGAGGGGCATTAGCCACCAGGGAACTGTATAGGGGAGGGAAGGGGTAATCAGATACCAGGGAACTGTATAAGGGAGTGAGTTGGCCACTAGACATCAAGTTTGGCCTGTGACTTGGTCACAGTTTTCAAATTTGGCCCAGTGTGTGTTTGAGTTTGACAGCCCTGCTCTAATTTCATACACACTTTCAATAATAATCACTGAAAGATCTTTGTACAGACACAGCTACACAGCTTGGCTTATTGTTCTGTTCTATGAAGGGGGAGGAAAGGGGATGACTGATACGTGCCCTGTTGCATTCACTACACTGAAATAACAATAGAGGTTGGACATTAGTGACAAATCAGTAGTACCAGCCTGAGGGTTGGGGAAACCTGTATTCACACTGCATTACAGAACAATCTTTCGCAGATATTCGACAATCAGCTCCTCCCAACCTATCTATTAAAAACAGACAGGAGGTGAAGATTAAAGCCGGTTTATATTTTTAGTGGTGTTCAACAAAAACAACAAATTGGAAAATATTTTAGACTCCTTAGTGACATACCACTAAAATGCACTCATTCTGAAAAACGAGACTACGGGAAGCCCTGACAGGTCCAGCTACATTTGGGTTTCTCACCATAAAGGCCCAGTAACAGCAAACATAGCCACAACCCCTCCATTTTACCTGACCATACTCCTGCCTCTGCAAAGGCACAAAGGTTAAACTCTAGGAGGCGTAGCTAAATAGGTTCCCACATGACTATAAGCCAGCCTCTTGCACCAATGGCAAGGTCAGTTTATGGTCAAGAGGGATTGAGGATGAATTCTGCAAGTGGGCTTCCATAGGTAGATGAGAAGATGCACAAGGATCAATCATGGCTCTCTGCAGCATCAGTTTTTAAAATTAGTGCAGCATAGAGAGTGGTAAGTTTGCATAGTCTTCAGCTTTAAAGAGGAACTCCAGTGAAAATAATGTAATAAAAAAGTGCTTCATTTTTACAATAATTATGTATAAATGATTTAGTCAGTGTTTGGCCATTGTAAAATCTTTCCCCTCCCCGATTTACATTCTGACATTTATTACATGGTGACATTTTTACTGTGGGCAGGTTATGTAGCTGCTCCTAGCTGTTTTGGCTGTTAGAGACAGCTGTAAACAGCTAATTCCTGTCTGTGAACATTGTTGTGGCAGTTTGCCCAGAGTACCGCGGTACTCAGAGCTTCTTGTGGGAGGGGTTTCAGCACAAAATCAGTCATACAGCACCCCCTGATGGTCTGTTTGTGAAAAGCAATATATTTCTCATGTAAAAGGGGGTAACAGCTACTGTTTGGGATAAAGTTCAATTCTTGGTTGGAGTTTCTCTTTAACCTTAGTTTTCACTGTATCAAAACTGACACAGGTCTGCTTATTCATAGTTTTTTCACCCCACTCCCATTCTAAAGAAATGCACTGTTACCACAAACAATTATTGGTCAACAATAAAGACAAGGATGTACTAAAAAACAAAAAGCCATATTATTAGTGTGTTACCATATTTGGAATGAGGTGCTAAGACATGAACAACATAAGCAGACAATTCTACCATTGCTCACCTTCAACCACTTCCGGCTTTTCTTTAATTTTGAAAAGTTATATAGATTCCCACGCTCATATTTTGGTTCTAAAAGGAAAAAAAAATTGATATGATAAGTCACTGATATAATGCATAACATAATCATAGACAAGGATGTAACAACAATCACCTGGGCCCCTAAGGAAAATTGTCACGAGTCCTTTTTTAAATACCCCTGCGCTTGGTCTAACACACAACATACACACTATAGGACAGCGACAGATCGCATCTATGCACAGCTGTGGCTGCACTCAGATGTGACTCCAGAGCGCTAGTAAACGCCAGGACGGTGCATGAAGCAGCTGACAGGCAGTGAATACACCGCCTGTCAGCTGGTTGTCTTAAAGAGGCCCAAGAGCAGTGGAACAGTGTAATATTTTACCTGTTCCAACACTGCATTGGGTATCCTCTTCTTCCTGGCAGTCACTCACTCTCTGCTGCATACCCAGCTCCCCATGCATGTCACATCGGGAGCCAGATATGCAGCATAGAGGAAGTGGCTGCTGGAAAGAAGAGGAAACCTGACACAGCGCTGAAGCAGGGAATATTACGCTGCTCTGCTGCACTTACGCTGCTGAAGCGAGAGGAGTGGGTCCTTGTGGGTCACCCACCTACCCCAGGCAACTATTATGCCACTGATAATGATGGCAATAGACTATATCTCCGGAATGGCCACAAAGGGTAATCTCTTTCAGGACAGTGGAGTTAAAACAAGGAGAAGGTGGATGAGGTCAAATGATCTGCTTTACGGGTGAGGAAAGAACTCCCCCTCTGCTAAGAACAAGAAGCTAGAGGATCCAAGGCAGGAACCAGCAGCCAAGTATTTTAAATATATTTACTGCATAAAGTACAGAAGTGCAGCACACAGTACTTTATGCATAGCTAATTAATGCACATTTACTCATTATTTTATTATGGTTGTACATTTCTTCCAAATAAATATTGGATAAACCAGCACTTCCTTAGTGGTATTGTGCTTTATACAGATATAAACCATGAAGCCAACGTTTCAAGACCATGAAGGGTCTCTTTGTCAAGACAAAAAGGATCAAAAGCCTAGTCTGTCTGCAGAAAAACAGCACATTCAGGCAAAGGGAAATCCCCTAGGGTGAGGGAACACCCCTATACACTCACTGAACTGAGGCATGTGACATGCAAGCTGCTGCAGAATGCCACAATAGGGATGATATCCCAAGACTTAGAAAGATAACCAATATGGCTGCTCCCATCACACAAATGTCACAAAAGTAAGCAAATTATTTAGCGATTTGCAGGTATCAGAAATTATTTTATGAACAGTTTGAATTTTTTAACAACTGTGATTTTTAATCTTTCACAGAACAGTGCAGGCCTACTTAACACTTTCTGTACAGCTATGCCATCAAAGATAGCGACATTATATAAATAATAATCACGCTATTGGCCAGATATCACAGAAAGGGATCACAGCTTAGGAAGGTGGCGACAAACCTGTTTGTAGAATTCCATTGAGTGAGTGAACAGCAAGCAGCCCAGTATTCCCTTCCACTGGCGCCTCTCCAAGCAGAGGTGACATGGGCTCCTCCTTCACCTGCATGGAAGGATCCTCAGACTCGGTAAGCATGGGGGTCTCATCCAGGCCATCCTCGCTTTCATCACTGATTGTGGATTAAATCAAAGGAAGAACTTATATTATATGAAATAAGCACTGTATATACATTACATACTGTTACAGGGTAACTATAAAAAATAACCAATATTCTACACAAAAAATTATTAAATTAGTAAGCCCTTGGTGCAGTAAGTGAACGTGAAGGAATTTTCCACATCTCCCTATGTCTCACTTTATATGTAGGTGTTTTAGCAGAAAGATTTTTTTTACAAAGTGCTGTTGAAGGCATTTTTGTGTGTGTTCTGGATTTAGAGTATACTACTGAGCATGGAAGCACATACATTACAGGGTGTACATTAAAAGCGTGTGTGGTAAAGTGCATATATTAAGGCCCCTTTTACATTTGTTTTTTGCAGCGAGATGCAATGCACCGGCCACATCCTACCACAATGCAAAAAGGGTAATGCAATGCAGGTTTACTCTGCAAGTGAAAGGGCTGGATCACACAACAAGAGCTTTTCTAAGTGCTTTGTGATTTTAAAGAGACTCTGTAACAAAATGTTCAGCCTTATTTCTTCTATCCTATAAGTTCCTATACCTGTTCTAATGTGGTCTGTCTTACTGCAGCCTTCTCTAGTTGCACAGTGGCTGTATTATCTCTGTTATATAATATAATCTTTTTTCCTCTGACGGCTTTGTCGGGCTCAGGCACTCAGGCAGGAATGTGCTGCTCTACTTGTGATAGAATAGAAGCTATACACACCCTCTCCACGCCCCCTGCAGGCTCTGTGTTAGCCACAGACTGAGCTCCTCTCAGCCTTTCACACTCTGGTTAGCAGCCATGTCTTTTGTTTGTAAACACTGCCTAAAACTGTCAATTACAAGCCAGGATCGCAGCAGGGAGTGGCAGAAACAGCACAGAGGGGCCCAGGAGAACATAATGAATAGAATGGTATGCTTTCTATTGTAGGAATTTTAGAGTACAAATTCTCTTTAAAGACCATCCTATTCATTATGTTCTCCTGGGCCCCTCTGTGTGGCTTGTAATTGCCCTTTAAGGGCCCTTTTACACTTAATCAGTTGCTCTCAGTTAAAACGGAAAGAAAACTGATTTTCAAAGTAAGTCCCATGTTTTCCTATGGCACCTTTCACACTTAACGCGTTTTAACTGAAATCTTTGTCACAATGCACTGCTATGGAAAAAAACCCGTACCAACGCGTACTAACGCACACCAACTGATTAAGTGTAAAAGGGCCCTTAGGCAGTGTTTACAAATAAAAGACATGGCATGTGATAGGCTGAGAGGAGCTCAGTCTGTGACTCACACAGAGCCTGCAGGGGGCGTGGAGAGGGTATGTATAGCTTCTATCCTATTACAAGCAGAGCAGCAAATTCCTGCCTGAGTGAGGAAAGAAGATTAGATTATATAACAGAGATAATACAGCCACTGTGGAACTAGGAAAGGCTGCAGTAAATAGGATAGTATAGGATAGAAGAAATATGGCTGACAATTTTGTTACAGAGTCTCTTTAAAGGCTCTTGATAATGTAATCCTACGTGACTGTTCTCACTGGAGCAATGTGATTCTGTAAAAATTCCCAATAGCATTGCATTAGCAAGAGCTTTTCAAATCACTAGCGCTTAAAAAGCTCTTGCAGTGTGAACCAGCCCTAAAAGGGGCCTGAAGGAAATTGGCTTTCAGTGTAAACCTAGCCTATATCTTTCATGGAGACAGCAAATCAACAACACAAAAAAAAGGTCTTGCGTGTTTTTGTGGGGTAGTAGCCTCTTAATAGCCTGTTTGTTTATTGAAGGGATTGTGCTGTGACAAAGAAGCATCTGGACTTGTGCTATAAATGTAGTGGCCAATGAAGAGTTATTTGTAAATGTATGTAAACCTTGTTTGTATCACTGTAATTACAAATAGCCAAGATGATAAGACTATATGATGAAGATTATATAAATCTATAATAATACTATTGAAGTTCTTCAGTGAGATAAACTTGATAATTTCAGAATAAATAGCTTCAAAAGCAATGTGATGTGGGTACCTGGAGAGGTTTCTGTTGAATATGGCAGAGGTTTGGCGAAGAAACTGGTCCAAACGCAGGGCACGCTCCAAATACTGAAGGTAGAGGGGCTTTGCGAGGTCTGTGGAACAGCCATCCTCTGTGGCTTCTAGCTCTGTGGCCATAGACTCAACCTCTCTTCATACAGAATGTGAGCCTCACAGAGCTCAAGGCTGAAAAATTCATCAAGCAATAAGCTGTATTTAGAATGGCAATTAAATGTCTTTCCTTTACCATAAAAGCATTAAATAAACAAAGCAACACAAATGAGGAAGTCTAAACGCGGCCCCCTGTCCATCATCACATTTGTGCGATACCCCTGCGCCAATCAGACTTCATTTAAACCTCCCAGCAGTGCCATTGTGTCATCTGATGAAGTCAGAGTTCTGCTCTCCGAACCACAGAATGACGCAACTGGCACACTGAACGGTCGGGCCATCCTATCCTCAGTGCGGAAGTACCTAAGAAACACCTGAAAGCTACGCTGCTTGCCACAGTAGAGCGAGGGGCAATTGCTTGGATCCAAACGCCAAAAGGAGACCCTGATCCAGCACATTTGTGTGTGATATGCTTGATGTTTGCAACTTTCTTTTAAGTGCAATTTTAAATACCCTTTGGTGAATAAAAAGGTTTAATATACACTATAGAGCGCTCCATGTCCGCATCTTTCTCCAGATGGCTTAAATATTAAACCTACCAGAGCCAATGTTTAAAAAGATGTGTACTAACTACCTGCTCAGGAGCTATTGAGTCGCAATATTGTATCAGAGATTTCCTTTAATTTGTGTGGCTGGATAGTGTACTGGTTAAAGGGAACCTGAGACGAGAAGCGTCTCAGGTTCCATACTTACCTGGGGCTTACTTAAAGTGAGCCGAAATTAAAAATACAAGATTTCAGAAATAAAATCTTTTTTCTAACTTATAATAATAAATAGCTGCCTTTTTTGCATGATGACAAATATAAAATATTTTACAAAGTTAAGGAAAGGTGGGGGGGGGAAAGGCTGCGCATCCCTAAACACATGCATACCCTGCATCCAAGACAAGTGCTAACATTTATTAAACTAGGAGGTACTTTAGCTTCCAATATGGTTTGCATGCAAAGTATATTATACTAGACACTTGCGTCACAGTGAGGCAGACCTCCGGGCAAGTGACCTAACCTAAATTTAAAACCTCGGGAGCAGCTAAGCAAGAAAAATGTGTAACTTACATTTGGTAGAACAGCGAGGAGAACGCCAGCGCATACCACTAAAGAGAACCCGAGGTGTGTTTAAAGAATGTTATCTACATACAGAGGCTGGATCTGCCTATACAGCCCAGCCTCTGTTGCTATCCCAAACCCCACTAAGGTCCCCCTGCACTCTGCAATCCCTCATAAATCACAGCCATGCTGTGAGGCTGTGTTTACATCTGTAGTGTCAGTCTCAGCTGCTCCCCCGCCTCCTGCATAGCTCCGGTCCCTGCCCCCATCCCTTCCCTCCAATCAGCAGGGAGGGAAGGGATGCAGGCGGGGACTGGAGTTCTGCAGGAGGCGGGGAGAGCAGCAGACTGACACTATAGAGATAAACACAGCCAGCGTGGCTGTGATTTATGAGGGATTGCAGAGTGCAGGGGGACCTTAGGGGGGTTTGGGATAGCAACAGAGGCTGGGCTGTATAGGCAGATCCAGCCTCTGTATGCAGATAATATTCTTCAAACCCACCTCGGCTTCTCTTTAAAGTGTACCTTAAGTGTCCCAAAAAAATTGAGTTTTACTCACCTGGGGCTTACCTCAGCCCCCTGCAGCTGATCGGTGCCCACGACGAGTCGCTCTGATGCTCCGGGTCCCGCTGGCGGCCACTTCCCGGTTTCGCCGTCAGGACCCGTCAGGCTGGGGAACGCGGCTGATACTACGCGTTCCCAGCCAAAATAGCACCCCTATGCGGCCATATGTCCGCATACGGGTGCCTATGCGGACATATGGCCGCATAGGGGTGCTATTTTGGCTGGGAACGCGTAGTATCAGCCGCGTTCCCCAGCCTGACGGGTCCTGACGGCGAAACCGGAACTGGCCGCCAGCGGGACCCGGAGCATCAGAGCGACTCGTCGTGGGCACCGATCAGCTGCAGGGGGCTGAGGTAAGCCCCAGGTGAGTAAAACTCAATTTTTTGGGACTTTTAAAGGTACACTTTAAGGCTGCATCTGAAATGACCACCAGCTCAGTGTGCAGCACCTATATAGACTCTCTGCACACTTCGCATTCAATTCAGATGCAAATCATATGCAAACCTGCTACTACTTATCATGCAAACAGGAAACTCAGGAGGAGTTTTATATATAATAATTTATAAATGTTAGCACTTGTCTTGGATGCAGGGCATGCATTTTTCAGTCTGGCAGAGGCGGTGTATGCCTGTGCGATTAACCATTCAATTGCAACATGTGTTTAGGGATGCACAGCCTCCCCCCCGACACCTTTCCTTAACTTTGTAACTATGTAACTGTCAGGTTAGCTGCTCCCAGCCCCTCCTCCTGAGTTTCCTGTTTGCATGATAAGTAGTAGCAGATTTGCATATGATTTGCATCTGAATTGAATGTGAAGTGTGCAGAGAGTCTATATAGGTGCTGCACACTGAGCTGGTGGTCATTTCAGATGCAGCCTTAGTGGTATGCGCTGGCGTTCTCCTCGCTGTTCTATAAAATATTTTACATTTATTGGAGGAACCCCTCCCTTCCTTTCATATTGCCGGGACAAAATACGGCAGACTAGTGGAGGAGATGAAAAACAAAACAAAGGCTGCTACTGATGATGTCACAGGGGAGGGGATCTCAGCTTGTGTGAGATTTCACATAGACAACGCCCCTGTGAGGGAGGGTAGCTGATGACAAACACACCCATGATCTAAAACCCCCTACTAAGCTCAGAAGTAATGGCTGCCACCTGTATAACCCTAGTTATGAAAAGAGAAGGGTGAAAAGCATGCACTGAAATGCTCATAGGCTTGAAGGAGTGTTTATCTTTGTATGTGTTAGAGTGGTGCAGCTAAATATTTTGAATTACTAAATATTTTGAATTAAAAAAAAAAAGTTTGGTTTGGGTCCGCTTTAAGCCTTGTTAGGGCCACTCGTCATCTCCCCAGGTAGCTCCGGTCCTCGGCAATGCAGCCCGAAAGCCTGGCCGAGTTGCCTTTTATCGCACATGCGTGGCCTAGCTCGCTCCTGTGTCGTGATACCGTCCCTGGGAGAGTTCTGCGCCTGTGCAGTACTACGGAACAGGCGCAGATTGCTCCCAGGGATGGGAGCACCCTGGCCCCGTGCCGGTGTGACGAAGGGCTACCCGGGGAGACGTCGAGGGACGTGCGGCCCTAACGGGGCTTAACGAAGCCGCAGGTAAGTATGGTACCAGAGACACTTCTCGTCTCAGGTATACTTAGAGGGCTCTGCCTCTGACACAGGAGACCAGGATTTGAATTTTCGCTCTTCCTGTTCAGTAATCCAGCACCTATTCAGTAGGAAACCTTGGGCAAGACTCCCCAACATTGCTACTACCTATAGAGTGCATCCTAGTGGCTGCAGCTCTGGCACTTTGTGTCCGCCAAGAGAAAAGCATGATATAAATGTTCTGTGTCTTGTCTCCATTTAAAGAAGTACAATCAATTTTTCTGATTGTAACATTTCAAAAATATGATCAATGTAACACACATATACAGTGGGTTGCAAAAGTATTCGGCCCCCTTGAAGTTTTCCACATTTTGTCACATTACTGCCACAAACATGCATCAATTTTATTGAAATTCTACGTGAAAGACCAATACAAAGTGGTGTACATGTGGGAAGTGGATCGAAAATCATACATCATTCCAAACATTTTTTTTACAAATAAATGCAAAGTGGGGTGTGCGTAATTATTCGGCCCCCTGAGTCAATACTTTGTAGAACCACCTTTTGCTGCAATTACAGCTGCCAGTCTTTTAGGGTATGTCTCTACCAGCTTTGCACATCTAGAGACTGAAGTCCTTGCCCATTCTTCTTTGCAAAACAGCTCCAGCTCAGTCAGATAAGATGGACAGCGTTTGTGAACAGCAGTTTTCAGATCTTGCCACAGATTCTCGATTGGATTTAGATTTGGACTTTGACTGGGCCATTCTAACACATAGATATGTTTTGTTTTAAACCATTCCATTGTTGCCCTGGCTTTATGTTTAGGGTCATTGTCCTGCTGGAAGGTGAACCTCCGCCCCAGTCTCAAGTCTTTTGCAGTCTCCAAGAGGTTTTCTTCCAAGTTTGCACTGTATTTGGCTCCATCCATCTTCCCATCAACTCTGACCAGCTTCCCTGTCCCTGCTAAAGAGATGCACCCCCCGAGCATGATGCTGCTGCCACCACATTTGACAGTGGGGATGGTGTGTTCAGAGTGATGTGCAGTGTTAGTTTTCTGCCACACATAGAGTTTTGCATTTTGGCCAAAAAGTTCAATTTTGGTCTCATCTGACCAGAGCACCTTCTTCCACATGGTTGCTGTGTCCCCCACATGGCTTGTGGCAAACTGCAAACAGGACTTCTTATGCTTTCTGTTAACAATGCCCTTCTTCTTGCCACTCTTCCATAAAGGCCAACTTTGTCCATAGGACAACTATTAGTCATGCACTGTACAGAGTCTCCCACCTGAGCTGTAGATCTCTGCAGCTCGTCCAGAGTCACCATGGGCCTCTTGACTGCATTTCTGATCAGCACTCTCCTTGTTCGCCCTGTGAGTTTAGGTGGATGGCCTTGACTTGGTAGGTTTACAGCTATGCCATACTCCTTCGATTTCTGAATGATCGCTTGAACAGTGCTCCTTGGGATGTTCAAGGCTTTGGAAATCTTTTTGTAGCCTAAGCCTGCTTTAAATTTCTCAATAACTTGATCCCTGCCCTGTCTTGTGTGTTCTTTGGACTTCATGGTGATGTTGCTCCCAATATTCTCTTAGACAACCTCTGAGGCCCTCACAGAGCAGCAGTATTTGTACTGACATTAGATTACACACAGGTGCACTCTATTTAGTCATTAGCACTCATCAGGCAATGTCTATAGGCAACTGACTGCACTCAGAGCAAAGGGGGCCGAATAATTATGAACACACCACTTTGCAGTTATTTATTTGTAAAAAAATGTTTGGAATCGTGTATGATTTTCGTTCCACTTCTCATGTGGACACCACTTTGTGTTGGACTTTCATGTGGAATTCCAATAAAATTGATTTATGTTTGTGGCAGTAATATGACAAAATGTGGAAAACTTCAAGGGGGCCGAATACTTTTGCAACCCACTGTACACACACACGTGTTAAACGTTTCCTCAATTAATGGAAAGATTTGCGGGAGTTTACCGCGGATCACCAAATCGCAGACTATCACTAGCGCCTTTACAAATGCTAATGCCACCACAAAATGCTAGCGATAATCTGGAATCCCCAGTTTGAATGGGCCCTTAAAGTGGAAATTGGCCTCCGGAGTTTGAAGGTTTAGGGAGGCTCGTCAGAGGGGCTGAGTATTTTAAGAAGTTTACCCGTTCTGAATATTTCTTAAAATTACACTGGCAAGTCTAGTTCCAGCTAACCGAGTCAGATGTTTTTATGAGATCAAGGCTCGGAACAATGCTTCTAGGCACATACATGTTCAGTGTTCTCCCCACACATTTTTTCCACGCGGGTGGCATGAAAAAGTAGCTGGGTGCGGCGAGATGAGAGAATGAAGGGCCAGTGCTTCTCTGCACAGCTCTGCTTATAGCAGAGGAGGAGGTGAGCTGATGCCAGCCGGTGCTCACCAAAACTAGCCGGGTGCAGCACCCGGCTAAAAGTGCCTGGGGAGAACACTGCATGTTGAATAATATTTAGAGCTAATCTGACGCTGGTGCTTGGCAATGCAATGCGATGCTTGGCCATTCGGTATGAAACCTGCCCGGACCAAGATCAGGCCAGGTGTTCATGCCTGCTTATCTAACCATAATCAAATTAGAATAAACCTTATCATTAGTAATGACGGATAGTTCTCTGGAGGTTAGAGATCTGTTCCTCATTACTGTATATTTTACACTTTTGTCATCATTAAGCTTTTCAGTGCATGTACATATTTTTGCTGGTGTGATTATGGTACACAAGTGGTTGTATGGCACTGAGCATGAAGTTTTCTTCAATGTATTGGTTCTATTTGTCCCCTTAAAATGTACATTAAAGGCTATGTAGGTACATGGTCTGGTCCTTCAGGTCACAAAAGGGCCTTGGTACTACAATGGGTCAGATATAGCCTCATACATATGTAAGAGTACTGTTGCCTGCAGGGATTGGGACTTGATCCCTTAGATGACTGTTTAGGACCGAGAGCTGTACAATTGCATCACTAGCACTAGCCCAGAGGCTGTTGCTATGAAGGGAGGACACGTTGCGTGAGGAGAACAGCACTGGGTCGGGTCGGTTAGGCATGACATCGCTAAACATGTGGGATGCCAGATATTTAGGCTATGTCAGGAGGCTCCTGTACGAGTACTAGATTCTCAGTTGAAACAGTGCTTAATAGCCACCTCAGCCAAGTGTAATCCAGAGTGTGTACATAGCTTTAAAGAAAAATAACACAAACGCCTTCATTTTCCCCATTTGCTCTTCTGTTCTCTATGATTCACCAGTGCAGTGACCATTGTTCTAATAAGTCAGCTATCATTTTACATAGTGACAAACCAAAAACACAACAGCAGTCTAGTTTAAAGCTCATGTTCAGGTATATATGGAATAATAAATATGTAATGATATACAGTATGATATATATAACATTTCTGCATTCCCCAAAACAGTGATTTTTTTAAGACCTTAGATGGACCTTACAAGAAACTTTTAGTGAGCAGAACATGGAGGCAGCCATCTTTGGTCCACTTTTTAAAATACCAGTACCAGTTTGCTGGCTATAGTTATGACCATTTGATTAGGGCTGTGGAGTAAGTACATAAATCCTTTGACTCCTCCTCAGTACTGCTAACTCAGTCCAACTCCATTTTTCCATGTTGTCTGAAAGAAGGCAACATACAAGGCATTTAATTATTGCCAAAACTCTAATTCTACAGCTTAACAAAGATAGTGTCTGTTTTAGACAATACATCAAAGTACTAGCTAGGAAGATGACACTACTCTGTTGACCAAGACTGTCATTGCCAACATAAATCTGGCTTTCTGAATCCCTAAACAACTTCAGAGTAACCAAGCAGCTTGGTGTGACCACTAGGAAAGTATAGGGGACTAAAACAGACTGAAAAGCTCTCCTACTAAAAAGCAATGCTTGGTGTGATTTGCCTTCTTAAAACAGAAGGTACTTGTGATAATTCAGCTTTAACAGTGGTTACCCATAAAGCACCGCTACTGAATATGCAAATTATTGATGTGGCTCTGTAAAATGTAAAGCTATAGGTGTGCTATACACTAGCAGTGCTGGGTGCAAGCCTGGCTTCAGGGGCATGAAGAGATAATTTGCATATTCAGTAGTGAAGCATTGTGGGTAGGCCTGAACGATTTTAGGAAAAAATTGAATTGAGCGATTTTTGTCCAAAATTACGATTTCGATTTGATTCACGATTTCCTTCAAATCAAGCTTTGTTCCCCCCCTTTGTGCCTGTCTGTTCCCTCTCTGTCCCCGTCTCTCATTGTGCCCCCTTTGCCTCTTCATGCCTCCTCTGGGTCTCTCTTTTGCCTCCTTTGTGTCTCTGTGCCCCCTGTGTCTCTCTTTGTGTCCCCTCTGTGTCTCCTGTGTCTCTCTCTGTGCCTCCTCTGTCCCCCAAGTTGCATCAGTACAGGACATAGCTTCAAGCACGAGTCCAGCGATGCCCATCTATCCACTTTGCCTCCTGCAGGCTCTAATGCACGGCATACTTCCTGTATATCATGTGACATACAGGAACCCGAAGTGTTACCAAGCACAAGAGGCGGCAGAGGGCGATAGAGGATGGAAGATATGTCCAACACTGCGGGCACTGGGACTTTGGGAAAGTTTGAAGGCACTTCTTCAAACTTCCTCATGTGGAAATGATGTGATCGCGATATTCGTCGCTTTGACGATTCTGAAATTGTGATCTTGGTGATCGCGATTTCGATTTAAATTCGATTTATCTTTCAGGCCTAATTGTGGGTAACCATTGATGTAACTTAAAGCTGAATTATCGCAAGTACCTTCTGTTTTAAGAAGGCAAATCACACTAAACAACTTCAGGGGACACTTGTACACTAGCTAGGTTTTCCCCCCTCCCCCCGAGATGGCTCTTCAAGGCCTTGTCAGCTCAGTGTGTGTGCGATCCAACATGTTCATGTCATACAGTTTTGTCACAAGATTATATCTCAAAAGCCAAGGAAGCCAGATGGGCCATGCAATCTACGTGAAGCAGGGTGTGGAGAGGGATACATGTTCCTCAGGATCAATAACTCCTTAGCACTCACACTTTGAAACCAAAGATTCTTCCAGATATTAGACGTGCTGTGTTAGCATACTGCATTGCAGTGCTTCCTGTGTATTTGCACTGCCTGTACACCACATGACCACTTCTGTTTTTAGAAATAGTATACTAGTATTGGGTGAGCTTTTCTTTGCCCTCATTTCCTCCTGGCATGGATCCCCCCAAGACGCTTGTGCTGAAAACATTCCTTTGAGCATCTGTTCCATGATGACATTATTGCATCACCAGTTCCTGCAGATATGTAAGCTGCATTTATGCTATGAATTCCTGTGCCATCCCCATTGATGTTATGCAAGCGCTTGGGTCTTTTGCACTCCTCGGGCAGCCTTCAGAACAGCTTGAATGAGCGTTTTATCAGAACTACTCGGGAAGGGCCGAAGAGCTACTTGACTTAGCAGGTCAAACTACTTCAACATGAGACGGCACAGAAACAACAGGATGGACCAAGAACCAGGAAGGCCCTATGGTATCTAGAACCTTCCCTTTATTTAAAGGGACACTATTGATTAACCCTTCTGGGGGTATGAAAAATTCCGCCAGGAGGCAGCGCAGCAGTTTTTTTTTTATATCATGTAGCGAGCCCAGGGCGGGGGGATGCTCAGCGGCATCCCCCCGCCCGATTCGATCGCCTTCGGCGATCTCCAATCAAGAAATCCCGTTCAAAGAACGGGATTCCCTGGAGGGCTTCCCCCGTCGCCATGGCGACGGGGCGGGATGACATCACCGACGTCGTGACGTCATTGGGAGTCCCGATCACCCCTCGGCGCTGCCTGGCACTGATTGGCCAGGCAGCGCACGGGGTCTAGGGGGGGGGGCCGCGCGTCGCGACAGCGGCGATCGGGCGCGGCGATCGGTGTGCTGGCGCAGCTAGCAAAGTATAGCTGCGTCCAGCAAAAAAAAAAAAGTAAATCGTCCGAGCAGGGCCTGAGAAAACCTCCTGCGCGGCTTACCCCGAACCGCCAGGAAGGTTAACATGTTTTTTTCAACTGAGATAGGAAATGTTTGGGAAGTGCTGCTAAGTACTGGTGTATATGTTACGGCCAGAACCTGAAGTCTGGCCACTTCGGGTTCTGGCCGGTCAAAACGCGAAGTGGCCGTGCACCTGCGGCCAGTTAAATGAATGAATTCACCCCTGGCGGCAATGTAACAGATGAAGCTCCCTCTTCGGCTCTGCCTCCTCCCCCAGGGTCATTTGTTGCGGCAGGGAATCCTGCCGTTCGTTCTTGCAGAGCGGGTGCTGCAGAAGTAATGTATGAAGCCTCCCCGCTCTGCTTCCCTGCCGCTATGAACGACTGTGGGGGACACGCGTGGTTCCCAGCTGCCAGAGCTAGAGAGGGGCAGGGGGTGGAAAGGAGGCATTGGCCTCAATTCACTAAGATCATGCTGGAGATAATAAGGCAAGAGAAAACTTACCTCCACACAGTGAGAGAGTTATCTTAACTCTTCATTCCTTAAGTTACCTCCTCTGTAGTTAATTTACCTCCTCTGTAGTTAATTTACCTCCTATGTAGTTATTTTCGCATGCAGTTAATTAACAGCCTGTCTTTTACTCTGGAGTTATTTTAAGGATTGAAGAGTTAACTTAAAGACAGAAGAGTTAACTTTAGGTTTGCCTGAGGTAAAATGTTTCCTGAATACTACATGCCTTATCACCATGGTAACAACTCTAGAAGAGTTATTAAAGACAGGAGATAATCTTAGTGAATTGAGGCCATTGTCTAAAGTTTAATCTGAAATCACACATACGAAATACTGAAAATACTGAATTGTTCAGCAGTACTGAATTAAATCTTTTTTTTAGCTTCACACATGAGCACAATTAAAACTGTAGAGAATTACTGTTACATTGCCGCCGTTACAGTATTACTGTTACATTCATTTAACGCCGACGGGAGCCTGGAATCCTTTTCTTTTCTAACACTGGCCGCAGGGGCACGGCCACTTCGCATTTTGACTGGCCAGAACTCGAAGTGGCCAGACTTCGGGTTCTGCCCGTAACAAATAAGGTGCGTACACACATACTACCAAATGCAACAGCGGGTCCGCTGGACCCTCCCGCTGGGCGGTCTTTAGCCGACAGAATGTGCGTGTGTACACGCTGTCGGCGAACTAATAAGGCTGTTTCTGGATGATCCTCTGAGCGAAAGACCACCTAGCGGGAGGGTCTGGCAGACCCGTCGTTGCATTTGGTAGTGCGTGTGTACGCACCTATACATTTCACAGCTTATCTATTTGATTACGGTTATCTCATTCCTTTCACATTTTTCTGAGGGCAGTCTGCTGATATCCTGACGGCAGACTCGGCCACGAGGGGAGAAATTTCCTCAGTTTATCTGTTAACTCTGTGTGCAGAGAGCTCAGTCAGAGACAGGGAGCGCTTTCTCTTACAGAGAGTAGAGGAAATGTATCTTATGTGCAACATAAACATTTGTAATACTGTAGTGTGTGAAACCGGATACCTGTTTTCAAATAATCTCCTTCAATATTATACTGTTCTTAGCATGTCGGACTGCAGAGATTTATACCTCTGCAAATGAGACATTCCAAACGTAGCTAAAATCTACACACAGTGAATTAAGACTTTTGCCTCTGATATTTACCATGAATAGTTGGAAAATGTTAACACAGCTTCTTCGACATTATTTGTTCACTTGGGCATTGATAGTATTCCTTTGAAGCAGTATAAAACCCTGACATAATATTCAATAAAAATGTTTTCCTACTTTTTATATGCCATACTGTTAGCATATTTGCTTTTGGGCATAAGTATTATTATTCATTTAGAAATGATACGTTTCTAAAGTACACTTATTTTACTCTGAGAGCTTACTTTGAATTTTATTCATAACTGCTTTATTCATCGTCTAAAAGGTACATACACATGTCGGTTTTGCGCAAACGACCCGTCGTTTGGACGTCAAATCGGGCGTGTGTACAGTCTGTCGTTCGGCTGATAAGACCGGGCTTGAGTGATCCGCTTGCCGATTTTACGTCCAAATGACGGGTCGTTAGCGCAAATCTGACGTGTGTACGCACCTTAACTTAAGCATAAACGATTTCTGATTGTCTCACTGTCTTTAGGAGACCAGGCAGTGTGAGAGAAGGCTTTGTTTACATTCCTCACTTGATACAATTAAACACAAGATAACATTATCTACAAGTTCCAATGCGGCCAGCTCTGCTGGCAGGGAAGCTTCTTAAGGTGCATACACACGCACTACTACAGAGAACGACAGGTCTGTCAGACCCTCCCGCTGGGCGGTCGTTCTCCTGACAGTAGTGCGTGTGTACAGTCTGTCTGCAAACTGATAAAGCTGTTTCTGAACGATCCGCCAGGTCTCGCTGTGCATGTGAGTACATACATGTTGCCGGGTAACATAGTATGGGCCCTGGGAGATCATGGAAGGACACAGGAGGGTGAACACTGGCCAGAACGGTGAATGTCACATGCGCTCCACTGCACTAATACTATGCAGGGGCCCCAGGTAGCTGGGAGGGCCAATCACTGGCGGTAGTTGTGGTTCTAGTAGGATCTGAATAGATTTCAAAGAGAAATCTATTACAAATCTTTTAACAGTCTGTGACAATAAATGTTGAAGGGAAAGAAAAAACAAAAAAAGGAAATTTTTACTGCGCTTTTCTCCTGGTGGACTCAAAGCACAAGGCTGGAACCACTTGGGGTGTCCTCCATAGGTGACCAGGGTCATTAGGGAGCCTTGCCCAAAGAATGCTTACAGTTTTACATGCTGGCTTGAAGCCAGGATTCAATCAGATGTCAGAGAGGGTTCTATCTACTGGACACACGGCAGCTCCCCCAGGACTGCCTAACGGCAATTAGTGTCAAGTCCTGGGGTGGAGCTTGCAGAGGATCGCGCATCCCCGCTTGAATGACAGAACTAAAAGGGGGGGGGGGGGAGGGAGTCACTGTAGTGCTCTGCAGCAAGCCATTAAAGCTTTACATTTATTGGAGGATCCCCTCCCTTCCTTTCAGATTGCCGGGAAAAAATGGTGGAGTAGGTGCTATCCGGCAATGGAGGAATTGCTAATGGCTGCCCCCAGTATAACCCTAGTAATGAAAAAAGAAGGGTGAAACGCATGCACTGAAATGCTCATAGGCTTGAAGGAGTGTTTATTTATCTTTGTATGTGTCAGAGAGGTGCAACTAAATATTTTTAATTAAAAAAAATTTTGGTTTGGGTCTGCTTTAAGAGGTTAGACATTATATCTAAGATACATCCAAACTATTGGTCTAAGGCTGCATTCACAATGGCAATAAAAACATTCATAATGAAATGGAACGGATGTGAAAAGATCCTATGCAAAGCAATTGCGTTAGCCCGCTCGGAATAGGTCTGTTTTGCCCGATGCGGTGAGTGGAACGCAAGTCTGGGTCCCATATGAATTTTCCGGATCAGCCGGATAAAGCGGAGGACGATGGAGGCTGACAAAATCAATGCTAGCCTGAGCAAGAATGGTGTCCATTCTCACTAGGCTGCTTGCCGCATACGTTTTGCAAAATACTTTCCTGCCACCATCCATTCAGACCTCCACCACAGCTGCCGCTGTCCATTTGGGTCCCTGCACACTAGAAACACCAGTATACTGATCCCAGAGCTCCATCAGAAGCATCAAGCTGGTTTGCCATAGACCAAAGGGAATCATCCTTCCCCAGGGAGGATTCTCATTGGTTCACTGAGTAGTGGACCAATGGAAATAATCCCTGGTGAGAGCCTGATGCTTCTGATGGGGCACTGGGATCGGTATACTAATGTTTATGGCATGCAGGGACCTGAATATATGGTGGCAGCAGGACATGGCCATAGGTCCCGAGCAGTTGGTAACACAGAAACAAAAGGGAAACCGGACGTAAAACTGATGCCCAAAGTAACAAACTGATCAGTTTAACAGACACACTGATCAGTTTTTACAGGATCAGTTTTTTATTTGGTGAAGTGAGAACATGGCCTTATAGTATTTATATATCCAACGTGCCACTTTATATATGTGATCTGCACATTATTTATTGTTTATGCATATTTTGCAGTTATATGTCGCATAAAACATGCTGCACTTTTGGAGTTATTAAATGTTACTTTAAACTGCAAGTAATTTGCCCGTTGTCCGGCCATTTCTTCCAGAAGGGAGGCGAGTCCACCCACTTCGCCCTTTTTAACGATATTAACCACTTGCCGACCGCACACTCATACCGTGCGGCGGCAAAGTGGTAGCTGGAGGACCAGCGACGCAGTTCTGCATCGCCAGGTGCCTCCCTAATTAATCAGGAAAGGCCGATCGCACGAGCGGCCGTTTCCTGTCAGATCACGGAGCGGGTCTCCGTGAATAGCCTGCGAGCCGCTGATTGCGGCTCGCAGACTAAATGTAAACGTAGGAGACACGTCTCCTTTGTTACATTGTACGGCGCTGCTGTGCAGCAGCGCCGTAAGGCAGATCGGCGATCCCCGGCCAATCAGCGGCCGGGGATCGCCGCCATGTGACAGGGGACAGCCTGTCACTGGCTGCACAGGACGGATAGCGTCCTGTGCAGCCCCGATCACCGGGGGGGAGCAGGTAGGAGAGGGAGGGGGGAATTTCGCCGCGGAGGGGGGCTTTGAGGTGCCCCCCCCCCCGCAACACCCAGGCAGGCAGAAGAGATCAGACCCCCCCTGCACATCATCCCCATAGGGGGGAAAAAAGGGGGGCAATCTGATCTCTCTGCCTGCTACCTGATCTGTGCTGGAGGCTGCAGAGCCCACCCAGCACAGATCACTAAAAACAGCGCTGGTCCTTAAGGGGGGCTAAAGGGTGGGTCATCAAGTGGTTAATTTTACTCTACCTGGCGCCTCTGTTATCCTACTACAAAATAATTTAATCCACCCTTGGTGGAGGGGTGTATCCCCACTTTTTCCAATCTACAGAGAGCGACTTCTTAGACCTGAGCGGGGTCAGGTTATAATTCTCCCCGTCTGCTCGCCCAGTGGTTGCCTTGGTGGCGACCTACCTTTGTGAGTATAATCACCTTCTTTATCACCAGATACCATTACATTAACATACTACACCATATTGGTCTCTCGGTTTCCCTCTCCTTACATGGTCTTATAGTAAGTGGATATTGGTAAGACTGTACAAAGTTTGTACAGACAGATTGCAGAGTGTATGGAGAGCTTAAAGCGGAATGAAACCCGGCATTTCTTCTTTGCTCTAATAGATTATGTACAGAATATTATATACAACCAGCATTTTTTTTTTTTACTAGAACAGCATACAAAGAGTTAAACACAGGCCTTAGAAACTCCCCTGCAGGGAAAGCTGGACGAATCCAAACTAGAGATAATGTTATCTTGTGTTTAATTGTATTAAGTGAGGAATGTAAACAAACCCTTCTCTGACACTGCAAACTCTCCTGAAGACAGTGAGACAATAGGCGCGTACACACGCCATACCGCAGCAAACGACGGGTCCGTCAGACCCTCCCGCTGGGCGGACGTTCAGCCGACAGTAGCACGTGTGTACGCGCTCGCGGATTATGTCAAGGTTTTATACCGCTTTAAAGTGCACATGAAACAAAAGGGGGGCGGGAATTCTACACACCTGGGGCTTCCTCAAGCTCCCTCCAGGTTTATCACTCCCTCGTCATCTTCCTCCGCCTACTGGATCTTCTGCAACTGGCCCTGAAAAATCCTCCATTTGGTGCAGGCCGGCCGCGCGCACTCCTCCAGCTGGGAGCGTACTCCGCGGGTGCAGTACGCTCCTGCCGATGGGAGCGAGATGGGGGTGCACGTGCCAACAGGGCTTCGCATGCACAATACGCACTGGACCGGAGGACTTTCTGAGGCCAATTGCAAAAGATCCACAAGGCGGAGGACAGCGAGGGAGCGATAAGCCTGGAGGGGGCTGGAGGAAGCCACAGGTATGTATAACTCTCCCCCCCCCCCCCCCTACCCCTCATCTCAGATTTACTTTAAAGGGAACCTTAACTGTACCGGGGGGGGGAAAAGAGTTTCACCTACCTGGGGCTATTACCAGCCCCCTGCAGCAGTCCTGTGCCCTCGGAGCCGCTCTGGAATCCTCCAGTCCCCCGCTTTCACTTAGTTTCGTTTTTGACGACTCACCAGTCGGCCAGCCGCCATGCGTATTATTGGACGCATTCCCTACTGCAATTAGCGCTGTTGCGAGCCGCAATGCGTACAAAAATACACGTTGCCGCATATCTACGCGTGCGGAACGCGGCAACAGCGCTAATTGCAGTACGGAATGCTTCCAATAATATGCATGGCGGCCGGCCGACTGGTGAGTCGTCAAAAACGAAACTAAGTGAAAGCGGGGGACCGGAGGAATCTAGAGCGGCTCCGAGGGCACAGGACTGCTGCAGGAGGCTGGTAATAGCCCCAGGTAATTGAAACTCTTTACCCCTTGTTCAGTTAAGGTTCCCTTTAAGATCATTACAGATGTCTTTTCTCCTTGGTATTGTGTTAACACACACACACATGAATGCTCCATACAAGCCAACTGCCAAAATTTCTACTTTCAATAGAGGTGGAAAAACTACAGTGGTTTGCAAAAGTATTTGGCCCACTTGAAGTTTTCCACATTTTGTCATATTACTGTCACAAACAATCAATTTTATTGGAATTCCACATGAAAGACCAATACAAAGTGTACACGTGAGAAGTGGAACGAAAATCATACATGATGCCAAACATTTTTTACAAATCAATAACTGCAAAGTGGGGTGTGCGTAATTATTCAGCCCCCTTTGGTCTGAGTGCAGTCAGTTGCCCAAAGACATTGCCTGATGAGTGGTAATGACTAAATAGAGTGCACCTGTGTGTAATCTAATGTCAGTACAAATACAGCTGCTCTTTGACGGCCTCAGGGGTTGTCTAAGAGAACCTTGGGAGCAACAAGACCATGAAGTCCAAAGAACACATCAGACAGATCAAGGATAAAGTTATTGAGAAATGTAAAGCAGGCTTAGGCTACAAAAAGATTTCCAAAGCCTTGAACATCCCACAGAGCACTGTTCAAGCATCATTCGGAAATGGACGGAGTATGGCACAACTGTAAACCTACCAAGACAAGGCCGTCCACCTAAACTTACAGGCCAAACAAGGAGAGCACTGATCAGAAATGCAGTCAAGAGGCCCATGGTGACTATGGATGAGCTGCAGAGATCTACAGCTCAGGTGGGGTTATCTGTCCATAGGACAACTATTAGTCGTGCACTGCACAAAGTTGGCTTTTATGGAAGAGTGGCAAGAAGAAAGCAATTGTTAACAGAAAGCATAAGAAGTCCCGTTTGCAGTTTGCCACAAGCCATGTGGGGGACACAGCAAACATGTGGAAGAAGGTGCTCAGGTCAGATGAAACCAAAATGGAACTTTTTGGCCAAAATGCAAAACGTTATGTGTGGCGGAAAACTAACACTGCACATCACTCAGAACACACCATCCCCACTGTCAAATATGGTGGTGCCAGCATCACGTTCTGGAGGTGCTTCTCTTCGGCAGGGACAGGGAAGCTGGTCAGAGTTGATGGGAAGATGGATGGAGCCAAATACAGGGCAATCTTGGAAGAAAACCTCTTGGAGTCTGCAAAAGACTTGAGACTGGGGCGGAGGTTCACCTTCCAGCAGGACTAAACATAAAGCCAGGGCTGTGGAGTCGGTCCAAAAATCCACCGACTCCGACTCCTCAGTTTAGGATTCCACCGACTCCAACTCCGACTCCTCTAATTTGCATATTACAATTTTGTTGATTAAAAGTATGTAACATGAAATTCGTCTCTTAACTGCCAACGCTTAAGAATTTTACAAGACAACTGAAGTGAGAAGGATATGGAGACTACTATATTTATTCCCTTTAGACTAAAACCAGTCCTTGGTAAGAGTACTTGTAAAAGGTACAAACCGGAACAAAGAACATCTATCAGGCCCTAGGCAATGTAAGTGTGGGTACATGTAAGAATGATGTGCAGGTACTCTGCAGGGGAATGAGGAGATTGTAAACAGACAACACCTCTGTGCTCAATGTGCACAGCATTCTCAGTGGATTCCCTGCAGCTCTGTGGGGAGTGCATATGTAGAGTATAGTACTACTGTGTAACAAAGTAAACCTGAGACAGATGCAATTAAAGTTTTATAAATACCTGGGGCTTCCTCCAGCCGCCTTCAGGATAATCAGTTCCTCGTTGTCCTCCTCCACCACCTGGATCTTCTGCTATGAGTCCAGGTACTTGAGCCAGTCAGGCGTAGTGCACATGCACACACTCCGCCGCCAGGAGCATACTACACCTGTGCAGCACTATTGCGCAGGTGCAGAATGTTCCTGGCTGTGGGAGCGGCATGCGGCCGGACAGCACTGACTGGCTGAATTACCAGGACTCATAGCAGAAGATCCGGGTGGTGGAGGACAGCGAGGGACTGATTAGCCTGAAAGGGGCTGGAGGAAGCCCCAGGTATGTATAAAACTTTACTTTTCCTCCGTCTCAGTTACCCTTTAATTTGTAGTCACCAAACCAAATTTTAATAACATATCAAATTATTTGATTTCATCAGCAAAGGGAGTGCATACATTTGCATAAATCAGCATCAATGCAGAATTATTTCCATCTCGTTGACCATCTCTATTAGTGACACAGCTACACATCAGGCTTTATTCTTACAGCATAGATGTTATTTAGTATATATAAGAGATTCCTGTGTACACATCATATATACAGTCACAATCAGATATGTATATCTGACCTTAAAAATACGGGGACTGCTTTATTGAAGCAGCACAAGTAACTAATTTTGATTGGTTTATTTCATTTTTGTGGACTAAGCACAGCTATTACTGTATATATACTGTATATATATACATTATTTTTAATGACTATTATCTGAGAAATAGAACATTTTATCATATTTTCTATTTTAATTACAGTTACAAATTCATTAGGAGTTGGAGTCGGAGTCGGTGCATTTTTTCCCGACTCCGACTCCAGGCACCCAAAATTGCCCGACTCCACGACTCCGACTCCACGACTCCGACTCCACAGCCCTGCATAAAGCCAGGGCAACAATGGAATGGTTTAACACAAAACATATACATGTGTTAGAATGGCCCAGTCAAAGTCCAGATCTAAATCCAATCGAGAATCTGTGGCAAGATCTGAAAACTGCTGTTCACAAACACTGTCCATCTAATCTGACTATGCTGGAGCTGTTTTGCAAAGAAGAATGGGCAAGGATTTCAGTCTCTAGATGTGCAAAGCTGGTAGACATACCCTAAAAGACTGGCAGCTGTAATTGCAGAAAAAGGTGGTTCTACAAAGTATTAACTCAGGGGGCTGAATAATTATGCACACCCCACTTTGCAGTTATTTTTTTTTAATGTTTGGAATGATGTATGATTTTTATTCCACTTCTCATGTGTACACCACTTTGTATTGGTCTTTCACGTGGAATTCCAATAAAATTGATTCACGTTTGTGGCAGGAATATGACAAAATGTGGAAAACTTCAAGGGGGCCGAATACTTTTGCAAACCACTGTAGCTAATTATCAATTACCCAGACGGAAGAAGACAAATGAAGATTGAGGTAGAGCCTGTAGTCAAATGCAGTATGCCCTACTAGAGCTCGTTCAGGTGAGTGCTAGTTCACAATCTATACTAATTACACAAACAAGGTGTGTAACATTTATTTGTGCAATTAATATAGATTGTGAACGAACACTTACCCCAAATGGCACTAGTGGGATATACTGCATTTGACTATAGGTGTTTATCTATAGCACATATCAGCACATATCAATGTCATTCTTTTTAAGTGTTGACTACTATTTTACTATGTATAATTAGAAGTTTTATCCCATTTTCTTATAACCCATTATTGGTCCTTTAGTAAGGAGGTTCCCATGCGCGCTGACTATGCAGCGGTCACAGGGGAGGGAGAGGAGGAGGGTTGCGACACAGACCTAGAGTCCCTTTTTAAACGGGCTTAGGTCTACTAGTTTTTACAGAAGAGGTGTTTAGGTTGCTAAAACATCAGTTGTGTGCAAGCTATTGCAGGGTTTCCTAAGATGCTATACAAGACTTCATGGCAGAGAATAATTTAATTTCTCAGCATCAACATGGGTTTGCTAAGGACAGGTCTTGTTTGACTAACATGCTCAAGTTTTATGAGGTGGCGGATGATAATGTATATTTAAAATGCTGTAGATGTGATAAACTTGGACTTTGCAAAGGCTTTCAATATTGTTCTCCACAACAGTCTGGGGGGTAAGTTATTGCTAGCAGTGAGGTCCCACAGGGGTCAGAACCGGGTCCAGTACACTTCACTTTAATTATTAATGACCAACCAGATGGAGTAGAAAGTACTGTTGCTATTTTTGCAGATGATACAAAGTTGTGCAGAATTATCACACAGGACGATAGTGACATATTGCAGAATAATCTGGATAGGATGGCTATATGGGTAAGTAAATGGCAGATTACATTCAATGCTGAAAAAATGTAAAGCCATGCATCTTAACTCTACCAACCATCTAGCACCATACAAAATAAACGGGACACAGATGACATCAAATTTGGAGAGGAACTTTGGAGTGGTGGTTGACAAGTTAAATTGTATTCAATGTTCAGCAGCTGCAGCTAAAGCAAAAAACAAAAACAGAAAAAAAAATATGGGGTGCATTACAGGTGCAGACACAAGCAACAAAAATAATCACATAGATGGTCTCACTTACCAGAAAAGGTTAGATAAACTGGGCTTATTTAGGCCCCTTTTCCACGAACAGTTGATAGGCAGTGAAATGCCTTTCAAGCTCTCACAACTGCTCACTGCTGTCTGGCAACTGCTTGCTGAGCAACTGTCTGTGGAAAAGACGCCTTATGCTGGGTACACACGATGCGATTTTTCGGTCGATTTTCCGATTGATTCCAGTTTCGATTCTGTTATTTTTTTAAAAATCTTTTTTCATTCACTTCTATGAGAAATCGATCAGAAAAACGATCAAAAATAAGATCGGACATGTCGTCTATCAAACCATCTAACACAAAATTGTATGGTGTGTACCTAGCAATAGTCAGGAGGAAAGAGGCCTTAGAGATTTAATTAACATGTATAAATACCGTATTTTTCGGCATATAAAACACACCTTGGTTCAGAGGGCAAAAATAAGGAGGAAAAAAAAAACACGAAACCTAAGTACGTCTATACTGCAGGGGCGTCTTATTGAACTTTTACGCCCTAAAACTGTCTAAGCTACTCTATCTACACTACACTGCCGATATACAATACGCTAATCCCTACTACCCTAACATCTAAGCTACACAGCAATACAATACACCACACTACATATTAATACACTATGCTACATTACACAATGCTGCACTAACACAACACACCACTTCAATACTCTTCACTACACTACAATGCACTGACTCAAATTGAACACACAACTACACTACACTGTACTGTACTACACTAACGCTAAACTGCACCACAATTTCACATTAAAACTAAACCTGTTCCTGCAGCCGCACTCCTCTCTTCCTCACTCCAGCTGCGATCCTCTTCTCCCTCTGCCCATGCAGTTCTCTAATGCCGCCTCCGCCGCTAGGTCCTACGTTTCTCCTGTAAAGAAGATAAACCAATCATTAGTGGCATTTCCCCCTTCTCCAGCCGCGATCCTGTCCCGTGATGCCACTCACGGAAAGCTGCCGCCGCCTCTGCCGCTGTACGCCGGGCGTTCCATCCTCCTGTCTTCCTACTTCCTCTTTACGGCACACGTGCAGCCGCGTCATGCGTAACTTCAGCGCAACATGGCTGGGGTTACGCATGACACGGCTGCACATGCCGTAAAGAGGAAGTAGTAGGAAGACAGGAGGATGGAACACCCGGCGTATAGCGGCAGAGGTGGCAGCTTTCCATTAGTGGCATCACGTGACAGGATCGCGGCTGGAGAAGGGAGACCACTAATGATTCATTTTATCTTCTTTACAGGAGGAACGGGGGACCTAGCAGCAGAGGCGGCATCAGAGAACTGCACGGGCAGCGGGAGAAGAGGATTGGAGCTGGAGTGAGGAAGAGAGGAGTGCGGCTGCAAGACTGGTAAGAGCTTCCCTGCACCAATTTTTTTGTTTATTTGGCATATAAGACTTGAACTTACATGACTTGGAGAAGAAAAAGTGCATCTTATATGCCGAAAAATACGGTACATCACAAGGCAATATGATGTTGGGCCGATTAGCTTTTTAGCCCCTAGGCTTGTGCAAAAGAATAGGGGACAGGATATGTGCATGGAGGAAAAACGTTTTTTACCATCTATTTAACCTTTTGAGGACCCTGGGCTTACAACCCCTAGTGACCAGGCTATTTTTTCCTAATTAGGCCATGCAGCTTTAAAGAGGAACTGTAACGACAAAACGGCCCCTGGGGGGTACTCACCTCGGGTGGGGGAACCCTCAGGATCCTAATGAGGCTTCCCACGCCGTCCTGCGTCCCTCGGGGGTCTCGCTGTAGCCCTCCGTACAGCCGTGACGCAATATTTACCTTCCTGGCTCCTGCGCAGGCGCTCTGATGGCTCTCGGCGCCGAAGTAGGCGGAAATACCCGATAGCCGTCGGGTCTGCTCTACTGCGCAGGCGCAAGTTTCCGGCGCCTGCGCAGTAGAGCGGACCCGACGGAGATCGGGTATTTCCGTCTATTTCCGTGCCGAAAGTCGCCACAGCGCCCCCGCTGGAGCCAGCAAAGGTAAATATTGAACTGACAGTCGGCACAGTCGCCGGCTGTTCGGAGGGCTGCGGCGAGACCCCCGTGGGACAGAGGACGGCGTGGGAAGCCTCATTAGGATCCGGAGGCTTCCCCCACCCGAGGTGAGTACCCCCCAGGGGAGGTTTTTGTTGTTAGAGTCTCTTTAAGGCCTCACTGAAGGGCTGTCCAACTCAGCACAAGTGATCTCCCCACCCCCCTTTCTGCAAAACAGAGCTCTGTTGGTGGGCTCTGATTGCTGCTGGGGTGTTTGTTTTTTTATTTTTGTAAATATTTGTCTTTTTTATAAGAAATTTTTATTTTATTTGAACAGTTCTACATATGCATTTAAAGGGGGCTTGGATATTTTCTTTGCATTGAAGAGCATCCACGGCTATAATAGGTAATTGCCAGTAGTGTTTAAACAGCAATTTTATAGATTGCCATCTGGATTCGGGAATTATTTTTTCCCCTTCTAAGGCTAATTGGTCAAAACCTTGAAATGATTTTTCGCTTTCACTGTATCAATTGACATATGTAAGGGTACAGGCTGGTAACTGACATGTAAGGGTGCAAGCTAGTGTTGTACCATATTTTGTGCTTGAACTAGATAGACATAGGGTAGGACCGTATGGTCAGATGTTTTGCAATAAAGCTCACTTGAAGTTCCAGTAATTCTGTCTTTTGGATCCCTCCTTTTGGATTCTCTACACATCTGCCCCCATATTTCTCCCTCTCCTCCCTCAGCCCCACCATCATGTATGTGTTTGCCTCTCTACTTCCCCTGCTACTACCTCCCCTTCCCATCTGACAGTCTCCTCCTCTGCCCTGGGCCCTGTGCTAATCTCTCTGTTTGACCTCTCCCATGGCATTTTAACATCCAGTGTTCTCCCCAGGCTCTTTTAGCCAGGTGCACCACCCGGCTAGTTTTGGTGAGCACCCGGCTGTCATCAGCTCACTTCCTCCTCTGCTAAAAGCAGAGTTGTGCAGAGAAGTGCCAGCCCTGCATTCTCATCTCGCCCCACCCGGCTACTTTTTCATGCCACCCGGCTGGAAAAAAATTCTGGGAAGAACACTGACATCCATCTTCAAGTGAGCCATTATCGACCCACTAATGAAGTAACAGTCAGGCTAACACACTAGGCAGAAACGCTAGCATTTTGAAAACGCTGGTCTTGCTGCATATTTTTCCAAAACGCACATAATAAAAGTGAATGGTGACGCAAAGGTATTGTGTTTTAATGTGATTTTTTTATGCTTTTTTTTTTAAACCAAGTTTGATTATGTACTTTTACTTCCTGTTGAATTCCTAGCAATTTGCATAACACATGCAAAACGCATACGCAATTTATATGTGAACCGCAAATGCATTAAAACGCATGCAAACAAACGCATGTGCAGAACAAAAAACGCACTGAAAATGCAAAATGCATATGCAGGAAACCGCTAAAACTTTCACGCACTGCCTAGTGTATTCCTACCCTCACTCAAATACTCCCTGCCCTTCATCTATCGCTCCCATTTCCATATGCCTCCAAACTTGTCTAGAAGCGATTGTCTCAGTTCCTTATAACTCCCTATTTTGACCCCCTTCAATTTGGTTTCCACTTTGCCTACTATACTAAAACCGCATTTACCAACAACCTCATTCTAGCCAAATACAGGACTTTGGACTCCCAACTCCTCAGTTTATGAAATCACTGACTCCAGGTACCCAAAACTTGCTCAGACTCATCAGCCCGGGCCAAATCAAACCACAACCACACCATCCTTCTCGATCTATTCTCCTTTTGACACAGTTGATCAACCTCTCCTTCAGCATATGTACTAATAAGCCACCCGGACAGTCGCAAGCCGAATGATGGCTCATCCTGCTGCCGCTGAGTCACAGGGCAGTGTTAAATACTATTCCCCCTCCGCGCCGTAACGACTCAGAGGGAGAAGTCATTCGGACTAGCGCCGGAACCCTGAATTACCCTTACACATGGTGCGGACTATAGCATTGAAGCCATTTCCGTGCAACATCTGGAGCTACGTACCTCCGTGCGCCCAGATGACCTGCTTCGCTCCTTCAAATCCTGCACTCTATTGGTATCCGTGACTCCACCGTGACCTAGTTCTCCTTCCTATCTGACCAATCCTAGACCTCCTTTAATGAATGCGGTTTCCTCCCAACTCTCTGTAGGAGTTCGCCAGGGCTCCTCACTTGGTCTCAACTACTACCTCTACGTAGACTACACCCAAATCTACCTTTACACCCCTGATCTCACCCCAAGCACTTTGGATAAAATCTCCACATGTCTGTCCATCTCCACCAGGATGTCTGACAGATTTTTGAAACTCAACCTTGAAAAAGACTGAACTTATGATCTTCCCACCCCGTTCATCCAGTCCTCTCACTGATGTCTCCATTACTATTGATAACATGTCCACCCACCCTGTTCCACAAACCTGCTGTCTGGGTCTCAACCTTGACTCAGCATTCTGCTTCATCCCCACATCCATAAAGTCTCCAAGTTAGGCCCGGTTCACATTAGCGGTTGTTTGCCAAACGGACCGGATGACCTGACCGGATCCGGATCGGAACCGTACGGTTCTGATCCGGATCCGATCCGGATCCGGTCAGGTTGCATCAGGTGGTAATCAGGATGCGATCCGGATCCGTTTGGCAAAGTTAACGTAAAAAAAAAAAAAAATGTTGGGGTCAGGGAGGTCAGCAGAAGGGGGACCTGTGGAATCAGGCCCTCTGCTGTTTAGCACTCACCTCCACCTCCGACATGCTGCCAACATCCTGCCAACACCTCCAGCTCGTGCTGCTCCACTCCAAAATGCTTGCCCATGTGTCCCCAGCCAATATCGCCGCAAAAATCCGCATAGGAAGTGGGGTAGAACATCCGGATTTCTCAGCCAGTGTGTTGTGCGGCCTCCGGTTCCCATTTGTTTGTATTGGCCAGATGGTGCAGTCCGGCTCCGCCCCGGATACGGCTGCCGGAGGGGCCGGATGAAAAAATAGCGCATGTTGGAACGGAGGCCGGAGTCCGGATCCGGCCCGTATCCGGTCCGGCTCCGGTTCTGCAGAACGGACCCATGTGAACGGACGCATAGGCTTTAATTGCTATGCCGTGCGTCCGTTCCGTCCGTTCTGCAGGCGGTGCGGCTCCGGCACGGCGATTCCGGAGGGCCACCGCAAGTGTGAACCGGGCCTTATGCCACTTCCATCTCTGCAATATCACCAAAATTTTCCCCAACCTAATTACTAAACTCCTGCTGCATAATGTAATCATCTCTCATCTGGGCTACTGCAATGCCCTGCTTTCTGGATTCCTGAGACTACACCCCAACCCCTGCAATCTGTTATGAATGCAGCTGCCCCACTTCACAATTACCTTCACTGGCTACATTCCCCGCAGAATTAAATTTAAACTGCTCAGCATGGCATACAAATCCATCCACCATACATCTGTGATCTCGTCTAGATACTGTCCAACCCACTGCTCCAACACTCTACAGAGGTCTGCCCCTCGCATCACTTTATCACTCGCGAGGAACAATAAGATGCTAATTTTGTTGCAACTCTAATGCAGATTGAAACTGGACCAATAAAATTCAACAGGTTTCCTCCCATATGCCAAAAACATACAGATCCATGGTCCAGAGATGTATACATCTGATTCTCAGGGCTGTGGAGTCGGTCCAAAAGTCCACCGACTCCGACTCCTCAGTTTAGGATTCCACCGACTCCGACTCCTCTAATTTGCATATTACAATTTTGTTGATTAAAAGTATGTAACATGAAATTCATCTCTTAACTGCCAACGCTTAGGAATTTTACAAGACAACTGAAGTGAGAAGGATATGTAGACTACTATATTTATTCCCTTTAGACTAAAACTAGTCCTTGGTAAGAGTACTTGTAAAAAGGTACAGGCCGGAACAAAGAACATCTATCAGGCCCTAGGCAATGTAAGTGTGGGTACATGTAAGAATGATGTGCAGGTACTCTGCAGGGGAATGAGGAGATTGTAAACAGACAACACCTGTGTTCCATGTGCACAGCATTCTCAGTGGATTCTCTGCAGCTCTGTGGGGAGTGCATATGTAGAGCATAGTACTACTGTGTAACAAAGTAAACCTGAGACAGATGAAATTAAAGTTTTATACATACCTGGGGCTTCCTCCAGCCGCCTTCAGGATAATCAGTCCCTCGTTGTCCTCCTCCACCACCTGGATCTTCTGCTATGAGTCCAGGTACTTGAGCCAGTCGGGCGTAGTGCACATGCACACACTATTGCGCAGGTGCAGAATGTTCCTGGCTGTGGGAGCGGCATGCGGCCGGACAGCGCTGACTGGCTGAATTACCAGGACTCATAGCAGAAGATCCGGGTGGTGGAGGACAGCGAGGGACTGATTAGCCTGAAGGGGGCTGGAGGAAGCCCCAGGTATGTATACAACTTTACTTTTTATCCGTCTCAGGTACCCTTTAATTTGTAGTCACCAAACCAAATTTTAACATATCAAATTATTTGATTTCATCAGCAAAGGGGGTGCATACATTTGCATAAATCAGCATCAATGCAGAATTATTTGCATCTCATTGACCATCTCTATTAGAGACATAGCTACACATCAGGCTTTATTCTTACAGCATAGATGTTATTTAGTATATATAACAGATTCCTGTGTACACATCATATATACAGTCACAATCAGATGTGTATATCTGACCTTAAAAATACGGTGACTGCTTTATTGAAGCAGCACAAGTAACTAATTTTGATTGGTTTATTTCATTTTTGTGGACTAAGCACAGCTATTACTGTATATATACTGTATATATACATTATTTTTAATGACTATTATCTGAGAAATAGAACATTTTATCATATTTTCTATTTTAATTAGTTACAAATTCATTAGGAGTCGGTGCATTTCTTCCCGACTCCAGGCACCCAAAATTGCCCGACTCCACGACTCCGACTCCACAGCTCTGCTGATTCTGGCACTGCTTTATTTGGAAGCTGGCTGAGACCAACAGAATATCAGTATAGGGCTGTATTCTCCAAGTACCTTTCTGATGGTCTCTTTCATATGCATGTTTAAAGGGAATGTCCAAGCAAAATAAAAAAATGAGTTTCACTTACCTGGGGCTTCTGTCAGCCCCATGCAGCCATCCTGTGCCCTCGTAGTCACTCACTGCTGCTCCAGTCCCCCGCTGGCAGCTTGCCGACCTCGGAGGTCGGCAGGACGCATTGCGTACATTTTTACGCATTCCCGCTACTGCAGGAACATTAACACATACATTTTTACGCATTACTGGTTCAATGCGTAAAAATGTACGCATTGAACCAGTAACGCTTAAAAATGTATGTGTTAATGTTCCTGCACTAGCGGGAATGCGTAAAAATGTACGCAATGCGTCCTGCCGACCTCCGAGGTCGGCAAGCTGCCTGCGGGGGACCGGAGCAGCAGTGAGTGGCTGCGAGGGCACAGGATGGCTGCATGGGGCTGGCAGAAGCCCCAGGTAAGTGAAACTCATTTTTTTATTTTGCTTGGACATTCCCTTTAAGACTTTTCCTGTCATTCGGCTCTCCCCAACTAATTCACCTCTCCTTTCCAAACAAAGTTACACTTCCACTTAAACCCCTTCCTAATATCTAGCCCTAACAAACACCCCTTCTTGATATTTACCCCTAACTACCTTACCCAATGTACACCACTTTCTGATACCCAACTCTAATTTCTTAACCCTAATTGTTGAATCTAACATCCATCTATTCCATTCCGTAACATGGCGGTACACATGCTTTAGTGTTTTCAGCTATTTGGACCAATTAGGGGTAATCTCTACCTATAAACTAATGTAAGTAGAGCCATCCCAATGCGTTGCTGAAAGACCCAGTGTCAGATCACCCTGGCCCACCCAATAAGCCACTCTGTCATCCCTCTTAATCCCCTCCCCCCATTTTTCTTACATTACTTAGAAAATCCTTGAGACCCCTTCCCACCATTACATTTATATTTTTCCATAGGCTTCTAAACTTCTTTAGCCCCTAGTTTACAAGCCATTCAAGGATAACAAGGTGACCAATGATCTCACACCCAAGTCACGAAGCAACTTTTCTCACTTTGTTCTTTCATCTGTTTTTGACACAGCTGGTCCACTCCAGACCCTGCACTCTACTGGTATAGGAAACACTGTCTTCACTTTGTCCACATGTTTATGCAAACGATCCTTTTAAATGTTATTTGAGTGTAAATCTTCCACTACTGGTGCTCCACATGGCTCAGTGTTTGGACCTGAACTCTTCTCACCTTACACCATCCCTCTTGCCACATTCCTATCCTCTTGTCATACAATACTATTCCTATGTAGATGACACTTGCTATGGAGGGGGTGAGGAGTGATGACGGTGCTGCACACAATGAAGCAGCTTCCAGTGAGAGGGGTAAAGAGAACAATGTGCTTAACCAAGATTATCCACCACTACGGATCTCTTGGTGAGGTAAACACACAGGGCCAGCCTTTGCTCCGAGCTCCACAATATTCTTATTTGAAGAGGGACTGAAACAGCTGCAAAGCTACTGCCCCCCCCCCCCCCCCCCCGAGATGATGCTACAGGATTGAGCCTAGCCCCAAACAAGCAGAAATATTGGAGGAGTAAATTACTCTCTCCCCTCACTGCCCTACAACATGCAGCACTCTGAACCCCCAAAGCTCCACCAATAACCCCTCTCTCCCTCAGTAACCTGTCTCCCCATTCCCCCCCCCCCCCCCCAGTAACCTCTCTCTCACTACCCCAGCACCCTCAGTAACCGCTCTTTCCCCCCATGCCACGTTACTTCTCTCCCCATCCACCCCCCTCAGCAATCTCTCTCTCTCCACAGCCAGCACACCTCCCTCAGTAACCACTCTCTCCCCATCCACCCAGCACCTCCTCGTTCCCCTTAGCACCCCCCACTCACTGCCCAACCATTGGAGATTTGGAGCCTTAAAATGTATATACTGTATAAAAAAAATAAAGTTAGTAGCCTAGATTCTCACCCAAAGCAGCCATGACCAGACGAGAACCGATTACCATGTGTACTTGGACTGTGGTTTGGTCAGATTAGATTGTAAGCTTGGTAAATGGACAATTGCATTACTTACACATCTAAAGGTGCATACACAAACTAAACTTGTACAGATGCACAAAAGCACGCTCACTGCAGATTTGCTCACGACATGCAATGTTCCATCACATGTCCGTGCATGTCATTCGCATTAACTTCTGTTGTGCATCCAGTCAGTTCACGAATACCACCCCTCCAGTTCATCTGCCGCGGTCACATTCAGTTCCACAGTCTCACGGGCCCACTGCAGAGGAAAAGCACTGGTATACAGATCAGAGCCCCACCAGGAGCATGAACCTCCTTACTGAACTGCAGCTGATCAATGGAAATCCTCCTATCCAGAGAGGATTCTCACTGAACCACCACTCAGTGATCTAAGACGAGCCCTCCCTGGAAAGAAAGGTTTCCTATAGGTCTGTTGCAATCCAATGGGGAGCACTGTGCTTCTGGCGGATCTTCAGTCTTAACCGTTGCTTTCTGTTCTCATAGGCTTCCATTGAGTCCCTTGGCATTCATATCCGACAGTATTCTCCCCGTGCTCTTTTAGCCGGGTGCTCCACCCAGCTGTCCTTGGCTCTCCTCCTCTGTGCTGTAAGCAGAGTTGCAACAGCCCTGCATTTCCCCCTTGCAACCCACCCAGCTACTTTTTCATGCCACCCGGCTGGGAAAAAATTCTGGGGAGAACACTTTCCGCTATTATCATGAGCCGCACAATCTTGCATTACACTCATCCGAGAGGTCTTTTACAAATGAACCAATGCGCACATTGCTTTACGTAGGATCCATTCACAGGTCTACTGATCCATTCCAGGCCAGTGTGAACCCAGCCAAAAACTGCAAGTGTTTATATAGTCTTAGAAATATTGATTCATTAACTGTAGAAAATGTGTCAGTTCCAAATACATTGATAACAGCTAAGCTTTTAGGAGTTAAAAAAGTCATAATATAACATAATAGATACATATATACATTAGACATAAAGAGGGTAAAATATAAGAAGTCACTCAGTAGAGTCATCACAAACTACACAAGTTTCTTTATCGGAATAGTTGATGAGTGGACATTTTTCACAAAAGTTACATTAGTATAAAAACATGTATGTATAAATGAAATAAAACAAATATAAAAAAGGCCTTGAATGAATCCCCTCCCCGGCCTCTCCGCCCACCGGCCCCCCTCCCCGGCCTCGGTGCGCACAGTGCGGGCAGCACCGTCCTTCCACAACGAGTCCCCGCCGCCTGTTCCGGCCTGTGTGACGCAGCGAGCGCGCTGTGTGGCAGCTGCTCCATTTCCTGGCATGAGAAGCCGGCTCGGCTCCTCCCGCTCCCCCTAAGGCCTCACCTCAGCTCTCCTCCCCCGGCGCCTGTTCGGGCCGCTGGATGTCTTGGCTGGCTCGGAGCGAGCCCGGCCTGGTTAGCTCCTGCAGGCAGCGGCCACTCTCTCTCACTGAGCGAGCAGAGAGACAGGGAGCCATGGCGGGGGGGAGCGGCGCCATTACCCAGGCCAAAGTAATCGAGTCGCATCGCTTCTCCTCTCCCCTTCCAGAGACCCGACTGCTATAATAAGAACGACTGGCCCTTCTCGTGAGTAGGCTGCCCCATTACAAACACCGCCGCGGTTGTATTTTTGCCACTTGTGGCAGTTTTCCCCTGGTTTTCGGGTGACGTTTATCGACTAGCTAGGCATCTCGATTGAGCGAGCCTGTTCTGTGCGGAGGAGATGGCTGAACGGCTGAACTGACGTCACTATGGTGAACAAGGAAATCTCGGGCTATCGTCGTGAGACTTCGTGGGGAAGTGACGTAGGCTGTCAAGGTGAACAATCTAGGGCATGTGACGCCAGTACGGCGTGCGACCAGAAGTGCTTTTATTAGGCCCTGTTGCGTGCGTGCGCGCTCCCGGCTGCGTCCTGCACGCGGCACGTACGACTGACCTATATTCATTGTATGCTGTTCAAGAAGGATGGACAGCTTGACAATAAAGAGAAAAAACAACTGTACATCTTGTGGAATATAATCGCAAGCCTTGTCTGACATTCCTTTTTTTTTTAACATGGTGTACAGATCTGTATCAATATTTATACATTAACCTACTTAAAAGAGATTAAACTGTATTAAAGAAATCCTCAAGTGGTTTGTAAAAGAAAACTAAAAGGGTACTTAAAGGGACGCTTAAGTCAAACAAAAAAAATGAGTTTTACTCACCTGGGGCTTCCAATAGCCCCCTGCAGCTGTCCGGTGCCCTCGCCGTCTCCCTCTGATCCTCCTGGCCCCGCCAGCAGCCACTTCCTGTTTCGGTGACAGGAGCTGACAGGCTGGGGACGCAAGTGATTCTTCGCGTTCCTGGCCACAATAGCGCCATCTATGCTGCTATAGCATATACCATATAGCAGCATAGAGGGTGCGAATGTGTCTGGGAATGCGAAGAATCACTCGCGTCCCCAGCCTGTCAGCTCCTGTCACCGAAGCAGGAAGTGGCTGCCGGCGGGGCTAGGAGGATCGGAGGGAGACGGCGAGGGTACTGGACAGCTGCAGGGGGCTATTGGAAGCCCTAGGTGAGTAAAACTCATTTTTTTTTTGTTTGACTTAATTGTCCCTTTAAAGTGATTCTTAAAGTGAATGGAAACCGCATTTAAAAAAAAATGAAGCAAATACTTACCTAAGGAGAGGACAGGGCTCTGGGTTGTATAGAGCCTTCCGTCTCCTCTTTCAGTGCTCTCTATCCTGTGCTGGCTCCCCCCCATTTCAATCCCACGCTGAAAGGGTGTTTGGAAGTCTTCGGGAGCCGTGTCCTCCCAAAGACGTGCGGCTCCATGCTGCACAGGCGTGAGCGTGCAAGAGAGCGTGCTTGCGCAGGCACAGTACAGGGCCGCCCTTCTTCAGGAGGACTCGGGTTGATTCCTCTTTCGGCCGGGTAAAGCAGCATTTGACTAATTTAGTCAAATACTGCTACCGGACGAGCCAGCACCGGAACAACGGGACCAGGAGAGGAGCTGGAAGGCTCTATAGGACCCAGAGTCTTCCCTCTCCTTGGGTATCTAATTTTTTTAAATGCGGTTCCCATTCACTTTAAGGCAAAAACAAAAAATGAGTTTTACTCACCTGGGGCTTCCAATAGCCCCCTGCAGCTGTCCGGTGCCTTCGCCGTGTCCATCAGATCCTCCTGTCCCCGCCGGCAGCCACTTCCGGTTTCGGCGACAGCAGCCGACAGGCTGGGAACGCGAGTGATTCTTCACGTTCCCAGCCACAATAGCGCCCTCTATGCTGCTATATGCTTCATGCTATATGCTTCAGGAGCATAGACGGCGATATTGTGGCTGGGAACGCAAAGAATCACTCGCGTTCCCAGCATGTCGGCGGCTGTCGCCGAAACCGGAAGTGGCTACCGGCGGGGACAGGAGGATCAGAGGGACACGGCGAGGGCACCGGACAGCTGCAGGGGGCTATTGGAAGCCCCAGGTGAGTAAAACTCATTTTTTGTTTTTGACTTAAGGATCACTTTAAAGCTGACCCAAACCAAACATTTTTTTTATTAAAAATATTTAGTTGCACCACTCTAACACATACAAAGATAAATAAACACTCCTTCAAACCTATGAGCATTTCAGTGCATGCTTTTCACCCTTCTCTTTTCATACCTAGGATTATACTGGGGGCAGCCATTAGCAATACCTCCATTGCCAGACACCATCTACTCCACCAGTTTGCCGGAAAAATCCCGGCAATTTGAAAGGAAGGGAGGGGTTCCTCCAATAAATGTAAAATATTTTATATTTGTCATCATGCAGCTGAAAAAAGGCTGCTATTTATTATTATAATTTAGAAAATAGATTTTATTTCTGAAATCTTGTATTTTTAATTTGGGTCCACTTTAAGTTAATAGCGGTAATTCTCACAGGCTTAGGCTACATACACACTTGAGATAAAAGTCTTTGGAAAAGGCAAGATCACAGACCAATTCCATGTAATTTACCCCATTCCATGTAGTATGAGAGCATACTCTACACAGTCTATTCTATAGAGCTGAACTCCCCATCAGATAAAAACCTTTGCAGGATGCTGGACACAAATGCTGTACACATTCAACAGATCAGTATCTGCAAAAGATCTGTTCCTGCAAAAGATCTGTTCCTGCAAAATGCATTCATAGTCTATGATATCTGCAGATCCTCATACACACCTTGTTTAATGCTGGGCATACACGGCGTCAAGGGAGGCTTATCAATCGAGCCTGAAGGCTCGATTGATAATATCCGACGTGTCCAATCACCGCGGGGATCGATTCCGCGCTCGATCCCCGCAGGCGGACAATAGCGGTGAATCAGCCCCCCTCCTAACTAAACTGCATGGGATACTACTGTAATTAAAAACAATGGTGCATGAGCCAGCCTGGGGCCCCGGGAACTCTCACTGCCCGGGGCCCCAGAACCAGCATCTAACGCCATATGTGAGCACAGCCAAGACCTCGGAACTGCCACCTCCAAGGCCTGTCTCCTACTGCTCTAAAACTTACCAGACACACAATTGGAGAACCTCACTCCCAAACAGTTCTCTGCTGCTTTATAAAGCCTGCAGGCTGCTTATAAGCCAATGAAAAGTGCACACATAATACACCTAGCTTGCAGTGATAATCAAGCAAAAGCTGAGCAAGTCAGCCAATTAGTAGGAGAGGGCTTCAGTTGCATATAGACAATGGCTATATGACCAGCAGGGGGCACCAGCGTGCAGGATATTCCCTCTCATCTGCCCCCCTCCTAACTAAACTGCATGGGATACTACAATAATTAAAAACAATGGTGCATGAGCCAGCCTGGGGCCCCGGGAACTCTCACTGCCCGGGGCCCCAGAACCAGCATCTAACACCATATGTGAGCGCAGCCAAGACCTCGGAGCTGCCACCTCCAAGGCCTGTCTCCTACTGCTCTAAAACTTACCAGACACACAATTGGAGAACCTCACTCCCAAACAGTTCTCTGCTGCTTTATAAAGCCTGCAGGCTGCTTATAAGCCAATGAAAAGTGCACACATAATACACCTAGCTTGCAGTGATAATCAAGCAAAAGCTGAGCAAGTCAGCCAATTAGTAGGAGAGGGCTTCAGTTGCATATAGACAATGGCTATATGACCAGCAGGGGGCACCAGCGTGCAGGATATTCCCTCTCATCTGCCCCCCTCCTAACTAAACTGCATGGGATACTACAATAATTAAAAACAATGGTGCATGAGCCAGCCTGGGGCCCCGGGAACTCTCACTGCCCGGGGCCCCAGAACCAGCATCTAACACCATATGTGAGCGCAGCCAAGACCTCGGAGCTGCCACCTCCAAGGCCTGTCTCCTACTGCTCTAAAACTTACCAGACACACAATTGGAGAACCTCACTCCCAAACAGTTCTCTGCTGCTTTATAAAGCCTGCAGGCTGCTTATAAGCCAATGAAAAGTGCACACATAATACACCTAGCTTGCAGTGATAATCAAGCAAAAGCTGAGCAAGTCAGCCAATTAGTAGGAGAGGGCTTCAGTTGCATATAGACAATGGCTATATGACCAGCAGGGGGCACCAGCGTGCAGGATATTCCCTCTCATCTGCCCCCCTCCTAACTAAACTGCATGGGATACTACAATAATTAAAAACAATGGTGCATGAGCCAGCCTGGGGCCCCGGGAACTCTCACTGCCCAGGGCCCCAGAACCAGCATCTAACACCATATGTGAGCGCAGCCAAGACCTCGGAGCTGCCACCTCCAAGGCCTGTCTCCTACTGCTCTAAAACTTACCAGACACACAATTGGAGAGCTGGTGCCCCCTGCTGGTCATATAGCCATTGTCTATATGCAACTGAAGCCCTCTCCTACTAATTGGCTGACTTGCTCAGCTTTTGCTTGATTATCACTGCAAGCTAGGTGTATTATGTGTGCACTTTTCATTGGCTTATAAGCAGCCTGCAGGCTTTATAAAGCAGCAGAGAACTGTTTGGGAGTGAGGTTCTCCAATTGTGTGTCTGGTAAATAGCGGTGAATCAAGCGGAAGATAAGAAGCGTCAACGGGGACGAGTGGGAATCGATCCGGGCGCACGTGCGGGGACGCGGCGGGAGTCGATCAGATGGACCCGTGTATGCCCAGCATAACAGACATTCGTCTGCATATCTGACAATCATCTGCAGATCTGAAGATCCATCCTGGTGGATCTGATCTGCAGATGAATGTCTGTTAAAGAGAATCTGGAACATCAAAACGTCCCCTGGGGGGTACTCACCTCGGGTGGGGGAACCCTCAGGATCCTAATGAGGCTTCCCACGCCGTCCTCCGTCCCTCGGGGGTCTCGCTGCAGCCGTCCGTACAGCGGCGAAGTAAATATTTACCTTCCCGCCTCCTGCGCAGGCGCTCTGGCGGCTGTCGGCTCCGAAGTAGGCGGAAATACCTGATTGCCGTCGGGTCTGCTCTACTGCGCAGGCGCAAGTCTCCGGCGCCTGCGCAGTAGAGCTGAGATCCAGCGCCCCCGCTGGAGCCTGCAAAGGTAATTACTGAATTCACAGTCGGGTCTGTCGGCGGCTGTTCGGAGGGCTGCAGCGAGACCCCCGTGGGACAGAGGACGGCGTGTGAAGCCTGATTAGGATCCCGAGGCTTCCCCCACCCGAGGTGAGTACCCCCCAGGGGATCTTTTTGATGTTACAGTGTCTCTTTAAAGAAGGTGTGTATGAGGATCTGCAGATATCATAGACTATGGCCTCAATTAACTAAGATCTTGCTGGAGATAATAAGGCAAGAGAAAACTTACCTCCACTAGTAAGAGAGTTATCTTAACTCTTCATTCCTTACGTTACCTCTTCTGTAGTTAATTTACCTCTTCTATAGTTAAGTTACCTCTGTAGTTATTTTCACACGCAGTTAATGAACAGCCTGTCTTTAACTCTGGAGTTATTTTAAGGATTAAAGAGTTCACTTAAAGACAGAAGAGTTAACTTTAGGTTTGCCTGAGGTAAAATGTTTCCTGAATACTACATGCCTTATCACCATGGTAACAACTCTAGAAGAGTTATTAAAGACAGGAGATAAGCTTAGTGAATTGAGGCCAATGTCATTAATGCAGGTGTCAATGATGTGAAGAATGTTGATTATTGTAATGACAATGATGTGCCTGTACTAGCAGTCACCCAGGGTGCTGCCAGAATTGTGGGCTCAGCACTGAACTCCTCATTCAGTATTGACCCCAGCGAAGAGACCTTTCAGCCGCTGACTTCATGTGTCATGGGCCAGCTGGTTGAAACTGACAGCTCTGTACTCACAGCAGCACTACAAAGTGACCCAATGCTGGAGGCACCCAGGCAGCAAGCCTCTGAGTCCCTCGCAGATGGGGCTGCTTTCAAGGTTTACTGGGAAGGTGGGAGACTGTACAGGGAGTCTGTACAGTCCCCTACAGGTAGATCACATGCGAATACCAAATGGCTTGTGGTCCCGAGTGCGTTCAGGGGACGTGCTGGAATCCGCACATGCTAATCCTCTGGCAGGGCACTCAGGTGTCCGCAAGACACTTGCCTGTATTCGGAAACAGTTTTATTGGCCCAGGATGAACAGGGATGTAGCCAAATACTGCAAAGCATGTGCCGTCTGTCAGGAGCTGGGAAGGTCCAGGGATTCCCGCGGGGTTCCCTTAGGTCCACAGCCACTTAGCAGGGAAACCCTGCGTGGGCTGGCTGTTGACCTACCCAACCTACTGCCCATTGTCAGCAGTCCTGGCAGACACCACATCCGAACGCAGTGGCGCAAATGCCCTGTCCAGAACGGTCCATGTCAGGTCAAACCTGAGGGTAGCGGACAGCGACCTGTCCAGGTGAACCGAGCCGCAGGCTCCAATGGGTTTTCCCGCCATACCGGCAGCTCGAGACCCGTCAGCCAGGTTAGCGGCAACGCCACACATCTTGCAGATGTGTGTCTAGCCTCCGTCAAAGGGGAGGGCTGTGACGGACGGTTGCGTGGCCGCAGCTGCGTCCTTGAACCGCCCGTGCAGAACATGCGATCGCAATCGATTCTCTGCATTGAATGCGATTAAGATTGATAGAATCTAGATTGGTTGTGTAGGAGCATCTGCAGTCAATCTGGGCTCTCTTTTCTCAGCAGAGAGATAGCAGTACTTAGGTGCAGGATGTCTTTTGATTTGTTAATTAGCTTGGGCCATGCTTGTGTCCAAGGGAATGTTTACTTTTTAATTACCTCAGGCAGATGTCAATTGCCCACCATTTGGTGAGCCCTCTTCATACAGGGAAATCCAGGAAGCTAGTCACAGCAGGAAGGTAGACTAACTGGCACCACTAAGGGCAGATGCAAATATTATATGATTTTTTTGCATATTTACAGAATACCGTAAATAGGGTAGTTATGAGAGCGGTATCAGTGGATTTGTAGGGTCCTGCTGAATCTCTTGATACCAGTCGAGGGGCCCGGGGCCCCTACAACCCAGTTATTAAACTTCTCAGGAACTGAATCCTCTACCCTAATCAAGTTTGGTATCAGCTGAACTGGCATATTCTGAGGTATATGAATATGTGATGGTCATGTGTGTGCGGAAAGCGTAAGCCGAGATATGACAAATGTCATATTTGGATGGGCATGGGGAACCCATCCAGGGAGCTAACCGTCCCTGTCCAACCCCTGGGCTGTACTTCAGACTCCACCCAAAGATGTACATTGTTCAAAAGCGTCTGCAAGGGACTCCTCCCTCATTCTTCCATTTTCCACCTTCATGAGAGCTGCTGCCACTTTGAGGAACAAGTGATAGCCATTTTGTTTGGACTTTGAACTGAGCTGAAACCAAAGACTTTGCTGAAACTGAACTTTACAAGTTTTCCCACAAAAGGACATCTGTCCATGAACCTAAGTATTTTATCCTTTTCTTTTCATACTGCGCTATTAATGTCTCAATAATTGTTGATTTTAATGATTGTCTCTATATATTAATTATTTATATATAAACGACGTTCAAACGTCCTTTGTTTATTCAGCTACCCTGATATTCAGCCACACGAACTGAATCCAGACTTCTGGAGAGACGCTACTATTGTATTGTTGTTAGCTAGACAGAAGAGTGTTTAACCGTTTTAATTGCAGGTCTAAAAATAGCTAGTCAGTGGGTGCTTCTGGCCCAGGAAAGCAGAAGTGGTGGCAGTTATACCCTGAAAGTGTGTAAATTGTAAGTACCGTAACCCACAGGCTCCCTTCTAGTCGGGCTGCTGCCCAAATTCCGTTGATTTCCGTGCACCGATTGCGACCAGTTTGCATGGTCTGTGTGCTGAAACCGATTGGAAGGCAATTTGCGTTCCGACCACTAGGGGCTCTGTGACAATAGGTGTTTGTAAACAAGGACATTGAAAAGCGTGGCAGTTGCTAAGTGGTTAATCTTCCGTAATGTTGGGATATGGTTAGATTGTCAGTGATCCGCAATTACTTTCCTAGTTGAGATAACATTGTGAGTTATAACAACTTGAGGGAGGGGGTGACTGTGGTGATATATTGGGGTGCTGATAATGTTAAGGATAATAACAGAACATATTTCTGTCCTTTTTCTGTCTACTGGGTAAAACCTCAGATGTGTATTGTGCTTGGTAGTAATTGGTCACCTGGCCAGAGTAAACTGAAGGATAATGTAAGTCTGCATGTAAATGTACATTACCTCTGCCCTCATTGTCCAGCCGGGGAAACTGTGTGTACTGCTAATTAGCGGCCAATTGAGGAAGAATAGGCTGGTCGGCATGGCTTTTGAACTGGAATCAGCCATTGTCCCATCATACAAAGCAAGCCTACCAGAGTGTTGGGGATGGGAAGCTGACACCTGAAGGTTGGAAATTTACATGGAAGGGGTTGGAAATTTCTACAGACTTTAAAAACGGAAGTGGAATTGCTTTGAAATCTGTAAGTGTAAACAGGATACTTGCTCTCAGGATACAATCTTACCTGTGAAATCGGCAACCTTCAAAAAAAGCTGAATTAGGAACCCTTTGAAGTTCGCATATCACAGGAAGATTATGACAAGCGTTCAGTGATGTCACAAACGTGGAAAGTGCATTAGTTCCTGGGGGCTGGACATTAAATGCCCCAGGGGACACTTTGGACTATTTAAGCTGGCCCAGGACAGCCACCGGTATCTTCTCTCGGAGGTAGCGAATAGCTAGGGATGATCGCGACTCCTGGTCGAAACGGCGTCCTCCCGTCAAACAACGTTCTAACCTAAGCTGGTAACGTTCTTTTTTCCCCCGTTTATTTTTACGCAAATATCCGTGTGTGTTATCTTTGTAACTTTTATCTTGTAACTATTTTTACTTTGTTTTTGTAATCTTTTTGTATATATTAAGTTCTGCACTGTTCCATGTTTTCTGGAATATTAAATTATTATTTAATAAGCTTGACTTCTGCCGTACTAAACTAACACTCATAGCCTAGAAGAGACTGAAGTGTAACCGTGTATAAGTTTCATGCCTAATTGTACGATTGAGCAACACTACCGTATGAAATTGTAATTGCATTGTGTGTGGGGGCGTTTGTCATACGTTGGCCTAAGCGCACAGCTGACCCAACGTACGAACAACGCCAGTGCGAGTAGCGACAGCAGAGGGACTAGCAGTATCGTTCGGAAAGACTGTTAGTGGGTCTTTGCTTCACGACAGTGTAAGATTACAACTGTGTGTGTGTGTGGGTGCATGGCGTTCCCGTATTTGGCCTAAGCGCAAAGCTGACCCAAATACGAAAACGCGGAGTGCGCGCTGAGGACTCGACAGCAGAGTGGAAGTGTCTAGCGAACCGCTAGTGGTGGCAGTGAGAGGTGTTCTGAGGGGTCCCAGCCTTGTTTTAGCTTGACTAAGGCTGCTTCCCCTCTCAGTCTGGTCAAACCCGCAGTCGGGAACCATATACGCAGGCGTGCCGCGGGCCGGTTCCTGACAGTGACGTCCTAAATGAAGAATAGCTAAGGAAGGGGGAATATGATTCATTTTACTTGGTTCACATGATATGCAGAAACAAGAATATAATAAAGGGAAGATGGAGGCTTACCTTCAATAATGACAATCATTCAATGGTAAGTAAAATGTATTGGTAAGGATCAAAAACCACACGCTCCATGGCCTGAAGCCACTTCCTCGGGTTAATAAGTAGAAGCGTGACTTCCAATGAATGCTCCTCAATGGAGCCAGCAGGTGTATCGAATCCCAAGTGCATTCAAATTCCATGTGCCAGTCCTAGTCAGATTATGGATCATGGTAGATTGTCACCATTTTTTTTTTGCATTAACCTTTAAATACTCTGCCCCCCCCCCCCCCCCCTCCAATTTTTAGGTATGTGCAGCTACCCTACACTTTTTCAGCTCAATTTCAATGTGCCATCGTTGAACTAGCTATAACCCGATACTGGAAATGTTACAAGCAGGTCTCTCCCTAATGGTGCCCATACACGGTAGAATAAAAACATTCGATTTTCCAGTTTCTTCGACAAAAACAATCAAATCGAAGGAAAGTTGAAAATAATATTTTTTTTTTCGTGAAGAAAAACTAACGATTCTCCATTTTTTTTTCAATAAAAATCCGATCAGACATGTTGGAAAAATCTTTACATTTGATCTAAATTTGATCTGAATAATTGAGCGAAATTATGTAATAAAAATAAATAAATTACAAATTGTACCATGTATGGGCACCATCACAACTGAAAATACAGGAAGCAGTAGAACGCACTAAGGTATCTCTAAATAAATAGACCTGTGCTGGAGTCCAACTGGACACAGACGACTAGGAAGACTCCTTAACAGCAGTCAAAGATAACCTTGTGTGTGTGATCGTATCACACAGCTATACAGTATATACGTCACCAAACCTAACTAACCCCTCTCGTATCATCATAATCCTGCAGCTGGTGATAACTACCCTGTCAGCATCCACTGCCCTGCCCTCTTTCCTACACCTGGCATGGGAATATCCTATGACAAAATCATACTGGATGCAGACAGTAAAGTTCCTACATAATAAGATGGGGGGCCAGCCACATTTCTACCCATGTGCCAGCTAAGTATATCAGATGAGAGCCTCCATTGAAGCACTATGGCCTCTATGGCAGAATACTCTTTGCAGCCAGACCAGAAATAGCCGTCCTCCTCTATCCCCCGCGACATAAGTAATAGACAATAGTCTTTCGTATCATACGCATATTTAGGTGCACAGGGAAAGGCTCAAACAGTTTCACTTGATATGGGACAGATGGAGAGGCAGATAGGGTCTTGGCATTACTGTTATTTGGTATTGTTCTATACATTCTATGTAGAGGGTCTAGATCAGTGATGGCTAACCTTGGCACTCCAGCTGTGGTGGAACTACAAGTCCCATGAGGCATTGCAATACTCTGACACCTCTAAGCATAATTTAGGTGAGGCAGAGACATAATGGAATTTGTAGTTTTGTCACAGCTGGAGTGCCAAGGTTAGCCATCACTGGTCTAGATTGTGCTCATTTTGATTGGCTTCAGGGGCGTCGCTAGCCCTATTTTGGGGGGGCACGTGCCCCCAATCTGTCCTGGGGTGCCACGGATCTCCGCCCGGCCGCCCCCTCTGGCAGCGGCTCCCTCCAGCCGCCGCCGCCGCGTCACTCAGGCAGCGAGCCGGCGACCAATCATGCGGGCGCTAGGACCCAGCGCCCGCACTGATATGCGGAAGTGACATCACTTCCGCATATAGAGCGGGTGCGTCCGGCGCCCGCTCTTACTGGTCGGGTCGCCGCTGATCCTGAGGTCTGCTACGAGGTAAGGGGGGGCGGGGAGCGGTGGCGGCGGCTGGAGGGGGGACCTCCCTGGCACTCACTCACTCCCTAAAGGGGCTCCCTGGCACTCACTCCCTAAAGGGGCTCCCTGGCACTCACTCACTCCCTAAAGGGGCTCCCTGGCACTCACTCACTCACTCCCTAAAGGGGCTCCCTGGCACTCACTCACTCCCTAAAGGGCCTCCCTGTCACTCACTCACTCCCTAAAGGGACTCCCTGGCACTCACTCACTCCCTAAAGGGCCTCCCTGGCACTCACTCACTGCCTGAAGGGGCTCCCTGTCACTCACTCACTGCCTAAAGGGCTCCCTGTCACTCACTCACTGCCTGAAGGGGCTCCCTGGCACTCACTCACTACCTAAAGGGCTCCCTGTCACTCACTCACTGCCTGAAGGGGCTCCCTGTCACTCACTCACTGCCTAAAGAGCTCCCTGTCACTCACTCACTGCCTGAAGGGGCTCCCTGGCACTCACTCACTACCTAAAGGGCTCCCTGTCACTCACTCACTGCCTGAAGGGGCTCCCTGGCACTCACTCACTACCTAAAGGGCCTCCCTGTCACTCACTCACTGCCTGAAGGGGCTCCCTGGCACTCACTCACTGCCTGAAGGGGCTCCCTGGCACTCACTCACTGCCTGAAGGGGCTCCCTGGCACTCACTCACTGCCTGAAGGGGCTCCCTGGCACTCACTCACTGCCTGAAGGGGCTCCCTGGCACTCACTCACTGCCGGAAGGGGCTCCCTGGCACTCACTCACTGCCTAAAGGGGCTCCCTGGCACTCACTCACTGCCTAAAGGGGCTCTCTGGCACTTACTCACTGCCTAAAGGGGCTCCCTGGCACTCACTCACTGCCTGAAGGGGCTCCCTGGCACTCACTCACTGCCTGAAGGGGCTCCCTGGCACTCACTTACTGCCTGAAGGGGTTCCCTGGCACTCACTTACTGCCTGAAGGGGCTCCCTGGCACTCACTCACTACCTAAAGGGGCTCCCTGGCACTCACTCACTACCTAAAGGGGCTCCCTGGCACTCACTCACTACCTAAAGGGGCTCCCTGGCACTCACTCACGGGGCTCCCTGTCACTCACTATCGGGGTCCCTGTCACTCACTACCTAACTGGAGGCGCCTGTCACTCACTAGCTAACCTGGGGGTCCCTGTCACTCACTACCTAACTTGGGGGGCTACCATATTAAGGGGGCATTCTGCCTATTTATGTGAAATGCTGTCTATTTATGTGCCTCATGACTGCTGAATTTGTCTTGTTGGGAGCCTCATGATTTGTTGGGGGCCTCAAGATTGCTGAATTTGTCTTGTTGGGGGCCTCATGATTTGTTGGGGGCCTCATGATTGCTGAATTTGTCTTGTTGGGGGCCTAATGATTTGTTGGAGGCCTCATGATTGCTGAATTTGTCTTGTTGGGGGCCTCATGATTGCTGAATTTGTCTTGTTGGGGGTCACATGATTGCTAACTGCGAGACTATAGGAAAAGCTGAATCCTTATCATATGAGACAATAGCATTAAACCTACTTTTTAGCTTTTTAAAACAGAAAATAAAACTGGGAGGTTCTAAAAAATTGAATACATTTTTCAGGAGTAGGATGGATGAAATTGTTTATCTTCACAGTTTATTTTCAACTTGGATTTTCCATAATGTTCATGTATGAGTTAAAACGTTTGTACAGTATTTAGTTTAAATTGCGGTTGCCACTTTGCGATAGATAAGTGACTTTTGGGTTGCAGTTTGGGCACTCGGCCTCCAAAAGGTTTGCCACTACTGTCATAATCTAATGTCCCACCATTGCTAGGTTCATGTAAATTTGTCTCCACCCGGCCGTTACCACACCTATATTCTGGTCCATGGCCCACCCATTTTTCGGTGCGGCACGATAAGCACGCCGCACAACGTGATCCTCATATTTTTGGCACGCTAGCTGCAGTGTGCTGAATTCTGCTGCCTACAGTATGTACAGTATACGCTGTTCTCTAGTGCCTGCACTGTGTGCTGATTTACCTCCAGTGTGTACAGTGTAAGGTGTTACTCTGTGCCTTTACTGATTGTAAACCAGCTATATTGTATGCTGATCCCTGCTACTTTCAGTATGTACAGTATTAGCTGTAAAGCCTGGTACACACATACAATTTTGATTAGCCAATTTTAGCTCTGTTCATAAAATTCATTGTCTGTTGGCCCACTTACTGCACGGGGGTGGTAAAATTGGGGGTCAGTGATTGACCAATCAAAATTGTATGTGCGTATACATCTTTGATCTATGCCTATACTGATTGTAAATTATCCAAATAAAGGACAGGGGGCTCCATCCAATATTTCGATGGGCAGGCCCGTTATCTGTAGCTTACACCGCTGCTAAGTTCATGTACATTTGGCCTCACCCATGGCCACGCCCACTCACCGCATGGCCACGCCCATTTTTTGCCACTGCGCGCGACGCATATACCTCCCCGCCTGGTGCCCCCGATCTCCAAGGACCCTAGAAACGCCCCTGATTGGCTTATTCTCCTTTAACAATTAAAGTTTCTTTCTCAATTGGTTTTGTGCATATTTTATCTAGACTATATTCAGCATTGTTAATATTTCCTGTGCTTAAGTGGTAACTACATTTATAATGTACATGTATCCTCTGTTACTGACGATATTTATGTCCTATATTTTTTTTCTTCCTTTTTTCCTGGATATGCAGCAACTGTGATTCACTTTGTGATGTAAATGTTCTCACCGCCCTTGTTTTGCTACTTGATAAACTTCTCTTTTGGTTAAAAAAAAAAGTATCCACTGTATCTTCTAGAACATTGGGGCTGAACCATGAAGCTGTGTTGCTATAGCAACACAAGCTCCATGACAGCACTGCACTCTAAATTCACGGCTGCTCGCTACGCTCGCTCTTGCAGTGTAGCTTGTCTTCTTTAGTTACTTAACATAGTAACCGTGTTAATTAACATAGTAGCGGGCACTCTAGTGAAATATCATGGTCGCAAATACGCAGCACCCGCATTTAAAAGAACACACATTATTATGTAAACAACACGCGTAACTAAGGAAGGTACGCTACGCTGCAAGAGGGAGCGTAGCGTGCAGCCTTGAATTTAGAGTGCAGTGCGGTCATGGAACTCACACTGCCTCATGAATCTGCCCCTGACTATGACAAAAGTACAACCCACAACTCATTCTGCTGCAGTGCTAACTCCAACCACAAGGGGCTCTTTTCCAGTAACCTTTATTCACTTTTTTTTATTCATTTCACTTTTTCGGTGTGATTGTATCAACTCTTAGGCTCCACTCACATTATGCATGTTTTATTATAGTGTGGAAATGCTTAAAGAGAACCCGAGGTGGGTTTGAAGAATATTATCTGCATACAGAGGCTGGATCTGCCTTTACAGCCCAGCCTCTGTTGCTATCCCAAACCCCGCTAAGGTCCCCCTGCACTCTGCAATCCCTCATAAATCACAGCCACGCTGCTGACACACAGCGTGTCACAGCGTGCTGTGTTTTTCTCTATAGTGTCAGTCTGCTGCTCTCCCCGCCTCCTACAGAACTCCAGTTCCCGCCTGCATCCCTTCCCTCCCTGCTGATTGGAGGGAAGGGACGGGGGCAGGGACCGGAGCTATGCAGGAGGCGGGGGAGCAGCTGAGACTGACACTACACATGTAAACACAGCCTCACAGCACGGCTGTGATTTATGAGGGATTGCAGAGTGCAGGGAGACCTTACTGGGGTTTGGGATAGCAACAGAGGCTGGGCTGTATAGGCAGATCCAGCCTCTGTATGCAGATAACATTCTTTAAACACACCTCGGGTTCTCTTTAAGAATTGATAGCCCATAATAATTACTGGACTCTTTCACATTGGGCCTGATTCACAAAGCGGTGCAAACACTTTTCACGCCAGTGAAAAGCCCTTTATCACGCCTAAACTCAGTTTAGGCGTGATAAGAGGAAACTCGCGCCATTAAACCCTATGGGCGCTGCACGCGGAATCGCTCTAAACTCTGCGTGCGGGACTTTGCGCGCGATAACCAGCACAAAGCGGTGCTAACTCAGCGGTGCAAAGGTTATCACGCCTAAAGTCTTTTTAGGCGTGATAACTGAGTTATCACCGCTTTGTGAATCAGGCCCATTGAATACATTTACAGTACGCTACAATGGTATGGAAATCTACCAAATTTTTGCAATATATATTTCACACTTCAATATATTGTATGCAGTTGTGGATGCATATGTTTAGATATATACTCACTAATGTGCCAAAAAATGCGCATATAAAAACTGATTTTTGTGCATCTGTGAATTGACCTTCTCCAGGGTAAATAAAGCCTCATACACATGCTAGATGAAACCCGGCCGAGGCGGCTGGTAACCACCATCTCTGCTAAGAATCTAGCATGTGTACAGCGGCTCCGATGGGTAGCAATCAGTCCGCTGCTCGATTCAGCCGATCATTGGCTGGATCACTGTAGGATAGCCTCGTGTCTGTACAGCCTTGCAATGTTGCCTGCTGGGCGACATGCCTCATACATGTGTACAATTAGTTCAGCGCCCTGCTTGTTTACCAGTGTCTCTTCTCTAAACTTTGTCTAATTCCAGATTTTTCTGATATTTTCTCCTTTTTTTGTAAGTTGGTGCCTAAAACTAAATTACATTTTCTTACTAAATTACCCCTTTCCATTGCATGTATGAGTCTCACATATTAAGCATTAGCTGGAGAGTGGCATTGCAAGCTGCTACTGACCCTTCAATCTGCCAGGACAACCATGATGGGCTCATCTCATTTAACCTCCTCCTTTAATTTCATAAGGGGGGGCTGATAATTTTGGCCTCAACTGTAATTGACAACACTTGATTTCTCCATGACAATGACCAATAAAAAGTGTTCGCTTTTTGTAGTGCGTTTCCAAAATAATGTTTAATTAGGATATTTTAACAAAGTTTAATTAGGATATTTTATTGATACACTGAATTGAAACAAGAAAGGCAAAAATTAGACATCCAAAATTATTAGACCCCTGGCCATTAATAGTCAACAGTGTATCCTTTCTGAGCCACAACTGACACAAATTTCTTAGAGTAGCTCTTTACTAGGTTGGTACAGGTCTACTGAGGAATTTAGCCTATTCTTCCATTGCAAATTGTTCTAGCTGGTCCAAATTGTATCGTTTCCGTGGATGGACATTCACTTAGAGCACCCACCACAGATTCTCAATAGGATTAAGGTCTGGGCTCTGTGTGGGCCACTCCTGGATCTTGGTTTCGGTATCCTTGAAGAACTGTTGGGCCAATTTCAATGTATGCTTTGGGCCACTGTATTGTTGGATGACCCAGCTGCGACCCAAGTCTAGACTATGAGCAGATTTCTGCATATTCTCCCTCAAAATGTCATTTTCTTTTTTTTCATGATGCCATGCACACGAACAAGGCTCCCTGTGCCTGACGCTGCGAAACAGCACCGCAGCATGATGCTCCCTCCACATTTAACTGTGGAAACTGTGTTCCTAGGGTTTAAGGCCTGTCCCTTTCTTCACCAAATATAAGCAACATCCATGTGCCCAAATAGTTCCAGTTAGTCTCATCAAACCTTTCAAATGTTCACAGGCAAACCTCAGTCAGGCTGTGATGTGCCGCTCTTTTGAGTAAAGGGGTTCTTCTGGTACGATGGTCCTGAAGCCCACCACGATGAAGATCTATTTGAGTGTCTGTACCATCAATACAGATTGTACATGTTTTAATATTCTTAACAAAAAGTGAAAATTTTAAATTTAAATATGCTTAAAATGAGGCTCTAATCAGTTAGGCAGTATATAGGCAGTATAACTGCGTTACCGATTTTAGCTCCATTTTAATATAGGCTACGAGAGCCAAAAGGCAGCCACATCATAATGCTTGTCTCGTTATGTCAAGCTTTTTAAAGGGAGACTGACATTCACGATCTATTTTGTCTGCTTTATTAAGCAGTAATAGCTGCTATCAGGATGATGTTATAGTGCAAAAGATTTTAATGACTAAAGTTGCCCATATATCACTCCACTTGGTGGCCGATCGACCATCTAGTCTATCTCTCTCATAGGGGGTTCTCAGCATTACCTGTATTCTTAATAAAGACACTTCCTGAAAAAAATGTATACAGAGATGCTGGCCATTCTCCCTGCTCACCATTCACTTTTTTTGGCAGTTGGACGGAGCAACTGCCATTCATAAAGTGCTTTTGAAAATAAAGAAAACCCTGAGAGCCCCCTATGAGGAGATGGGCTAGTCCAAAACCTGTCGGTTCTGTCAGATTTCTTACTTCCTACTTACTGTAAGTTACAGAAACATAGGAGAAAAAAATATGTATGGCTCATTTTACTCTGGAAGAAATGTAGTACGTTTTTACATATATTTTAAATTTTAAGTTTTTCACAACAGTGGTCCTTCAAAGTGCAACTGTCGGGCATAAAATCAATTCTATATTTTTATCTGGTAAGCAAGTAAATAAGGATGCTAACCAGGCAATCCAAAAGTTAAAATCACCAGGGCCAGGCCGAGGCATAGGCTGGAGAGGCTCCAGCCTCAGGGCGCAGTGTAGGAGGGGGCGCAGAATTCATTCAGCTGTCATTCCTAATTGTGTTTGAAGCAGAAAGAAATAAGAAAAGGGGATACATGGCAGTGACTGCAACCCAGATAACTAGAGATTAAGGTGTTGGGGAGGTTGTGGGCCCTGTGGCGCCTCTTAGTCTAATAGCAATCAGTGTGTGGCAGGGATGGAGGGGCGCACTTTGGTGTCTCAGCCTTGGGTGCTGGAGGACCTTGTCCCGGCTCTGAAAATCACTATTTCTTTTCTTCTTGGTAAATGATCATTCCCCAGTTTACCTGACTTATTTTGTACACACAAAATCTTGTACACAAAAAGGAAGTTGCAGGGCATGCTGGGTTGTCCTTTTTTGCTTATCTAATTCCCTTCAGACTTAACTAATGCGGCCTGATCGTCTGAAGCCTCCTTCCCTTCTGTTTTCCCCTCCCACACCTCTGTTCCTCTCTGATTAGCCAGTATTTCACATGCTGAGACAATTGTGCTTCCTATAGTGGAGGGCAGGCAAATCAGGCAAAGGAGACTAAGGGAGGAAATTACATCAGAATTGGCTTCAAAATAGCCACACTTAAAATGGGAAATGCTAAGAAGGATTTTCTCTTTGTATACTGTGAAAAAAAAATCACTAAAATCAAAACCTGGTCAGTGTAATACATATGGTATGTAAGTAGAGCAAGTATTTATGTACTTATATATGAGGAGTTTTTTTCTGAGAGATAGTATAGCTGACAGCTCCTCAAACTGTCAAAAACTTCATTCTTTCCAGATATCTATATAGTACCACAGTGGTACTGTTAAATGCACATATTTATCTGTTCTTTGTATCATTTCAGCCACTGTTACTGTGTGCCATAACAAGCCTTCACATACTACATTATAGTGCACTCTCTGCTTTCCCCATACCCCCATTCCCTCTTTTTGTGCTCATGTCCAAACCATATTAAATTAATCATGAGTTGAAAGAAGAGTCTACACTTTTCGGTTTTCTTTTTCTATCTTTATTGTTGATACTAAACACATAACAGTGTTGCAAAAATAAAAAAAATTGGCAACACAACTTTATTTGGTTCACAATTTTAGGAGTATTGAATTTTTTTTTTTTTTGAAACAAAATGTTATCTCTGCATTATCTCTATTTCAACAGCCTGTGTTGATCACACGCACACACACAAAAAAGACATAATAATGTATAATTTTATACAAACAAGTCCACAAAACACCGGGGCATATGCATAGCAATGTCTGCTATATTGACTTAAACACACAGAATTGTCTGAAATGTTTTAACATCTACGTTTATGCCATGATTCCTGGTGGTCGAGATTTGAACCACCAGGGTCCTGTAATGAGAGAGACCAGGAGCCCGATAGTGCAGTATCAATAGGTGAAGTTGGTATGAGTAGGGTAGTGAAATATATTCACAAGGGTGGGTTGCTTTCCTGCAACCACCGACAGAGCCTACAAGAAGTTGACGGTTCTCGTTCGGCATCTCAGATCCGCTCAGCAGGTACTGGTCGGTCACTCTCAGATATTAGGACACGTAGTGTACCATATACTACCTCAAAGGTCACTCTGCAATTTGGTCTCTGAGGAAGTCCGTGAAACGGCTGTAATGCCGCAGACTTGTGCCCCCATTGCTTGGTAATGTTTGTCCTGTTTTTGTACACTATTTCTTAATCTAAGGGAAGAATAAAGCCTAAAGTGTTTTACTTCGTGCCCGACAACCTACCTATTTTTTTTTTACTACCCCAAAGGGTTTATAGCTAACAAAACTTGTAGAAGGCGCCCAGAATAGACCGATCTATCTTTAAATCATAGGATTTAGGAGTAAATAGATCTTACCTCCATCAATAAACAAACCACATGGGTAGAAATAATTTTAACCAAGTGAACGAGGCGCCCACACCCGCTGCTGACTTAGGCACTTTGTTATTGACCTGAGGAATCGGGCCAGTACCCGTGAAACGCAATGTCTAATTGTGCATCATTAAAATAATTTCTACCCATGTGTTTTGTTCATTGATGGAGCTAAGAAATATTTACTCCTATATCCTATGATTTAAAGATAGTTATATTCTGGGCGTATGATACAAGTTTTCTTAGCCATAACTTCTATATTTGTTGCCCCACAGAGACTAATCAAAATTAAGTGGAATTATTTGGCAGTTTAAAGTAAATCTGCACTTCTTTCACCAAACTAAGGAAAGAAACACACTGTATAAATTACCCGGTATACTTACCGCATTCAATGAAAAAATATTTGATTAACCCAATAACAAAATTGCTAACCTTAATAAATCAGGGTGCTCATACAAAAATAAATCCTTACAAAAACATTTGTAGTGGCCTCTACTAGAGCTGTACAAAACGTTATTGTTTACAGTTTACCCAACAAAGGTATCTTCCAACATGCAATGTAATCAGGGACATTCTCATTTTCTAGGGGGTTGCTTAATTTTCCTCCATTCTTGTAAGGAATCCTTGGCTGTTGACATTATGTTCTTTTAAGGCTTTCTCTCTTCTAAGTCGCTGCAGTATACTTAGCTGCTGAAGTTCTTTGGGAAGTTGAGAATTGGAGCTCTGTTGAAGATAAAATATATATTTTTTGAAAACACAATAAAATAACCACACTGAGATCCAAAAATAATTTAAGGTGTTGAATTAAAAAAAACACCATCACAAAACAATTATGGTAAAATTTTAAGTGCATGTATATGTATAAAATGTACATTTGTTCCAGAGTCACTATACTGTATACCGGTATTTATTCCCATATCACTGCCACTTATAATAGATTGTAAAAATCTGACAGGTTTTGGACTATTGCCTCTCCTCATGTTGGATTCTCAAGGTAGGCTTTATTTTCACACTTCCTGGATGGCAGTTGCTCAGTTAAATTGCCAGAAAGTGTGCAAGCGAGTAGAAACGGTGGCTGATATTATTGTATAGATCCTTTCCAGGGAGTGCTTTTGTAAAGAATAAAGGAAATACTGAGAATCCCCCATGAGACGGACTGGTCAAAAAACTGTCAGATTTATACTGCTTACTGTAAGTGACAGCAGCATAGGAGAAGTGCGCTGATCATTTACTTAGAGTGAATCTAACTGAAACATTGAAAGGTAAAGTAAACCTGTTAAAGAGTATAATTATATAAATCAATAAGATTTTTCTTTGCTCTGAACTGGCATTTTTGTTATAGATGCATGGAGCAAGACTTGAGTCAAAGTGCTAAATTTTGCCCATTAACCATTTCAGCCTGCAGGGATTTTTTACCTTATGCATCAGAGCAATTTTCACCTCCCATTCATTCCCATAATAACTTTATCACTACTCAACACAATTTATTGATCTACAGGTCCTTCTCAAAAAATTAGCATATTGTGATAACGTTCATTATTTTCTGAAATGTACTGATAAACATTAGACTTTCATATATTTTACATTCATTACACACCTCTGAAGTAGTTCAAGCCTTTTATTGTTTTAATATTGATGATTTTGGCATACAGCTCATGAAAACCCCAAATTCCTATCTCAAAAAATTAGCACATCATGAAAAGTTTCTCTAAACGAGCTATTAACCTAATCATCTGAATCAACTAATTAACTCTAAACACCTGCAAAAGATTCCTGAGGCTTTTAAAAATTCCCAGCCTGGTTCATTACTCAAAACCGCAATCATGGGTAAGACTGCCGACCTGACTGCTGTCCAGAAGGCCATCATTGACACCCTCAAGCAAGAGGGTAAGACACAGAAAGAAATTTCTGAACAAATAGGCTGTTCCCAGAGTGCTGTATCAAGGCACCTCAGTGGGAAGTCTGTGGGAAGGAACAAGTGTGGCAGAAAACGATGCACAACGAAAAGAGGTGACCGGACCCTGACGAAGATTGTGGAGAAGGACAGATTCCAGACCTTGGGGGACCTGCGGAAGCAGTGGACTGAGTCTGGAGTAGAAACATCCAGAGCCACCGTGTACAGGCGTGTGCAGGAAATGGGCTACAGGTGCTACATTCCCCAGGTCAAGCCACTTTTGAACCAGGAACAGCGGCAGAAGCGCCTGACCTGGGCTACAGAGAAGCAGCACTGGACTGTTGCTCACTGGTCCAAAGTACTTTTTTTCGGATGAAAGCAACTTTTGCATCTCATTCGGAAATCAAGGTGCCAGAGTCTGGCGGAAGACTGGGGAGAGGGAAATGCCAAAATGCCTGAAGTCCAGTGTCAAGTACCCACAGTTGGTCCACTGTGTTTTATCAAGGGCAGGGTTAATGCAGCTAGCTATCAGGAGATTTTGGAGCACTTCATGCTTCCATCTGCTGAAAAGCTTTATGGAGATGAAGATTTCATTTTTCAGCACGACCTGGCACCTGCTCACAGTGCCAAATCCACTGGTAAATGGTTTACTGACCATGGTATTACTGTGCTCAATTGGCCTGCCAACTCTCCTGACCTGAACCCTATAGATAATCTGTGGGATATTGTGAAGAGAAAGTTGAGAGACGCAAGACCCAACACTCTGGATGAGCTTAAAGGTCCGTACACACGCCGGACTGCAAGCAACGACAGGTCCGTCGTCACCTCCTGCTGGGTGGGCGTTCCAGCGAAAGTCCGGCATGTGTACAGTCTGTCTGCAGACTGATACGGCTGTTTCTGAGCGATCCGCCTGGCGGATCGCTCAGAAACAGCCGTATCCGTCCGCCGACAGACTGTACACACGCCGGACTGTCGCTGGAACGCCCACTCAGTGGGAGGTGACGACGGACCCGTCGTTGCCTGCAGTCCGGCGTGTGTACGGACCTTAAGGCCACTATCGAAGCATCCTGGGCCTCAATAACACCTGAGCAGTGCCACAGGCTGATTGTCTCCATGCCACGCCGCATTGAAGCAGTCATTTCTGCAAAAAGATTCCCTACCAAGTGTTGAGTGCATAACTGAACATAATTATTTGAAGGTTGACTTTTTTTGTTTTAAAAACACTTTTCTTTTATTGGTCGGATGAAATATGCTCATTTTTTGAGATAGGAATTTTGGGTTTTCATGAGCTGTATGCCGAAATAATCAATATTAAAACAATAAAAGGCTTGAACTACTTCAGTTGTGTGTAATGAATCTAAAATATATGAAAGTCTAATGTTTATCAGTACATTACAGAAAATAATGAACTTTATCACAATATGCTAATTTTTTGAGAAGGGCCCGTATATCTAGTTTTTCCGCTACTAATTAGGCTTTCTTTGGGTGGTACATTTTGCTAAGAATAATTTTTTTATAAATGCATTTTAACAGGATTAATAAGAAATTATAGCTTTAAAATAATCCACGCTACCATAATTAAAACCTATGTATTTTATTTGTCCGTTTGTCTCGGTTATGACACCATTTAAATTTTGTCCCTATCACAATGTATGGCGCCAATATTTCATTTGGAAATAAAGGTGCATTTTTTCCATTTTGTGTCCATCACTATTTACAAGCTTATAATTTAAAAAATGTTCGTAGTATACTCCCTTCAAATGCATATTTAAAAAAGTTCAGACCCTTAGGTAACCATTTATGTTTTTTTATTGTAATTTTCTTTGTTCCATTAAAATTTTTATTTGGGTAATATTTTGGTGTGTGAAATAAACAAACAGTTAACTTGTAATGTTATATGTGTAAATTGTAATGTAAAAAATATGTAGATGTAGTTTTACTATTTGGCCACAAGATGACCACCTTGAGTTTTTTTCTCCTTGTGCTTCTCGATCACTGGAAACACAAAGAGCATGGGAAACTTTTTTTTGCAGAAAGACTGAAGCCTCTAGTAAGAGCGCTTTGGTTTTTCTGCTGGTGACACGGATCGGTGATCGGGAACCATGTTCCCGTTCACTGATCCCAGGGCTACTGGGGGACAGCATGGGGGCACAGCGAATGATCGCGTGTGGGAGCACGCCGAAGCGCGGCAGCACAGCAGCCGCCTGGACGTGAGCATCACGTCCGGGCGGCAGAAATGGTTAAGGGTTTCCTCATTAAGATGATCCTGTTGGCCAACTCTTCCTATTTTATATTCCTATATGACCTATGTTTTGTGACATTGGTCATATGATTAGGATGCTCTGGTCATCAGTTTAACTAAAACAGCTTTTCCTACAAGACAAAGAACTGCAGTGCAGAGCGTCATGTGTGGACAGCATACATATTTCTTGTTTCATAACTACTGAAAGCAGGACAAATATTTCAGGGGGTCAAATAGTCTTTCTCACATACACTGAAGAAGCCAAAGGCAGGGCACAGAGCACTTTCCATCCCTTAAAGGGAACCAGAGATGAACGTTTCACACAAAATAAACCTATCAGTCAATAGCTTGCAAAGAATAAATGCTCTACCTGATAATTTCACCACTCTGGTGTACCTTTTTGAGTGTTTTTTTATCCATTATTGCTCCAGGAAAAATCCAATATGGCCGCTGGCTCATATCCCTTCTGCTTCCGGGTTATGAGTTGTTCTGGATGTGCTGTCTAGGCTCTATGAAACTATAGACAAGCAGGGCTGCTGCTGCAGCCTTTCATCTGTGTGCTTTCAACTTTATTATTCTGGTATGCTGTGTGGCTGCCTGTAGGAAGTGTCTCTCATAGGAATGAAACTGCACAGATAATAACTATGACGACTGCACAGTGCACACAGATCACACAACAGCCACACTTGTCTGTTTCAGAGCTTCTTTCTCAGCAGAGCAGCCCTTTCCATGTCATCAGAGCTCTTGGTATGCATAGCAGGAAAGCTGAGCAAGAAGGGGGCGGGCTTGGGCTTGAAAAGACTTCACAGAAGACTGACTCAGCTATAAAGATTCCAGGTCAAACCTAGACTGAATGCTCAGTCAGGGATTCTTATCACAGCTGATAACAGGCAAATTGAGCAGAGAAGAATGAAACCGAGAGCAGGGTAAAGACTCATACACACGTCTGATTTTTTTAAACGACCCGTCGTTTGGACGTCCAATCGGGCGTATGTACAGTCCATCGTTCAGGTGATAAGACCAGTCTTATCACCTGAACGACGGACTGTACACACGCCCGATTGGACGTCCGGACGACTGAACGACGGGACGTCCAAACGACGGGTCGTTTAAAAAAAAAAAAAAATCAGTAAGTGTTTACTGTCATGTTTCCACTGATAAATGTAGTAAAATACATGAGGGTGCTTAGTCTCTGGTTCTCTTTAAGGAGAGACTGAAAAAATGTATGTGAAAAACTACAGACCACAATTAATAAAACACACAGGCAAATTATTATGATTTTTGTCTATTCTATACATACATAAAGTTTATGAAGCCCATTTTAGGAGAGGCTGGTATGCCTTAAAGTGACCCGGAGATGGGGCCACAGCAAATAAAATATACATACCTGGGGCTTCCTCCAGCCCCCTCCGGCCTGATCACTCCCACACCATCCTCTTCCGACTCCCCTTTCTTCCGCAATTGGCCCCAGAAAGTCCTCCGGTCCAGGGCAACCTTCGTATGCACAGCCCTGCCGAAAGTACGCCCCCGCTGTGTTCACATTGCCTGGAGCATTCTGCGTCTGCGCAGTAGCGCAGCTCCCAGCGACAGGAGCGAGAAGGTGAAGCCAACCTGGCTGGACTGCACATGCACTGACTGGCTCCATCTGGAGGATTTTTCTGGGCCAGTTGCGGGTGAAGGAGAAGACGACTGATGATGAGAGAGCGATCAGGCCGGAGGGGACTGGAGGAAGCCCAAGGGGCCCCATCTCAGGTACACTTTAATGGAATCCGAAAAGGTAAAGTCATAAGAAATCAAAAGAACACCTTTCAATCCTAATGTTTACATATTAGATCACTAAAATTAGCAACAAACATCGAGCTTTTAGCAGGTTCTAAAATTGTTTAAAGCGAACCTCAGAAACCAGTGCCTCATATAAAAGGAAGGAAGATCATGAGCCCTGCAACCTGCAATCAATGTGATCCCCAGAACTGCCTACATGAATCTTTTCCTCACTAGGCTCTCTCATCCCGCCACATGGCCAGGTTGAGTCTACATGGATACATTTGTGGCTAAGAACCAGAGGGAGAGGAGGGAAAGCTCCTAGCGTAGAAATTGCACCTGCACCAGACCACAATCCAAAATGGCCACCAATGCCGGAGAGCACGAATAATGGCAATAAGAGGGTGTCCTTTATGACGAAGTCGGCATGGAACTCCACTGACCGGAAATTAAAAAAAAAGAGAAACAGACCAGGAGCACCAGTAGTGTAGTATTTTCACAAAAGAGAAAATAAATCCATAATAATTATTTACATACATGGGTTGCTTTAAGGCAACCATTGTTTAGAGCATGTGGAGAAAACCACCCCCACTCAGATGGAATGCCCTCTCCAGGACTTGGGTCCCACTTCAATTGAAAAGGTCCACTGCAACCACTGGATTATCGGTTGCAGGAATGACCCTAATGCTGGGAATACACGGCTCGATTTAGAGCCATTTAGATGGCTCGATTGTTAATTTCAGACACGTCCGATCTCCCGCCCGATCGTTTCCGCGCTCCATTATAAACGGGAGTCAATGGAAAAAGATAAGAAAAACGAGCAAAAGATAAGAGCATCGCCCGCAGAATCGAGCGGGAAAAGTGATCGGGCACGGAATCGAGCGCGAAAATCGTGCTGTGTGTTCCCAGCATTAGAGTGGGAGTAGACCATACAGGGTGAAAGGAGCCAGTGTTAGTGTAAACTACCAATTTGGGCGTTAATAAGGAACAGTCTTACCTTGATGAGGTTAAAGAAGAGCGAGACACGAGTAATGGTGAGAAAAGTTCCCCTGGGGGGTACTCACCTCAGGTGCGGAAAGCCTCCGGATCCTATCGAGGCTTCCCCCGTCTTCCTGTGTCCTGCGGCGGTGGCAAAAAAGCTCCCGGCTCGGCGGGGATGTAAATATTTACCTTCTTAGCTCCAGCACAGGCGCGGTATCTACTCTCCTCTCGGAGATAGATAGAAATAGCCGATTGCTGTCGGGCCGGTCTACTGCGCAGGCGCAAGTCTCCTGAACCTGCGTAGTAGAGCGGACCCGACGGAGATAAGCTATTTCCCCCTATCTCCGGGGGAGCCAGCGCTGGATTGCCTGCAGCTACAGGGGAGGGGGAAGCCTCATTGGGACCCTGAGGCTTCCCCCTACCGAGGTGAGTACCCGCCAGGGGAACTTTTTTTTTTGTTAGTCTATTTAATATGAATTATAAAATGTGATGCAGAAGAAGCCTCCCATTTGCAGACAGAGTTCAAATCAACAATATCTTAAGCTATCGTTACTCACATAGTGTCTCTACAATCAGAACTGGTGCTAAATAGCACAATTCTTTGGTCAGGCAGAATACCATATCAGCAGGGAGAGCCGTCATTCGTACGCCGCCGAAGTTAGGCAACCGCGTCCGGGAGTGCCATGTGCATGATATCATGATTAAGTCCTGTGCTCCCAGCCACGCGCTGAGGGATGTGCGCAGCCTGGCTAGAACCTGCGTAAATGATGCCCAACTCCAGCAACGTGGAAGAGGCGACCGGAGGGGCTTTAGGTATGTTAAGAGAGGGACAGACTGGAATGCAAGGATGTGTCAAGCTTGTTAATTGTACACAGCCTCACAGGGATCACTGGGTCAGAAATGAAGTTGGTGCATATCTAGCGGACAGAGCTTTGCTGTCAGAATGACAGCAGAGCAAGCGGGCTGGAGCGGTGTTATAGCTGCGTAAATCGCAAGAGTGACGAGACCATGCGCAGTGTGACTCGTTGAAATCTACGCCCTGGCAGGGATAACAGTTGGCAAATAGTGCATAGATTTCAATTAGCGATGTCCACACCCGGTTACATTTTGTCACAAACAAACCAACCTGTTTTACATGAACGGTGTTCTGCATCCTGGCTGAAGCAACCATACAATATTACAGCACGTAAAATGCTTGTTCTTACATGGAATCAACACTTAGTCCATACTAAAATGGAATGGATATCATATGTTCATATGGACTTGCTTGACTTTTAAGGAATACATGATTTATACTGGGAAATCAGCAAAGTAGATGGACATGCATGCAAGATACATTAATACTGCCTTACATCTTATCATTACCACTTGTATTGTGTGGATGTCTTCTTAATTGTTTGATAGTAACCCATCCATTCGTTACATTTCAACATTTCTGTAGTTTGTATTAAAACACTTAATATGCATAAATGAGGAAAAATGAAGCTATTGTATATAGAAAGGTTTAACCTACCTCTGCCCCATCAAATACATCAGCTAATCCTTGACGGTAACTGTTCAGATAACCATCAACTAACAGCGTAAAGTCAGCCAGCATAGCATCCAGTATAGCTAAACGTAAATCCAGCAGATGCATAACTTCCAGAGCCAGTACTTTCAGCAAGGCAGTAGGCATTGGACGAGTAAACCAAACATCGGAGTTATCCTGTACAGTGGATAAAAAAAAAAGATGTTAGCCAAAGCACAATGGCATTTAGTTTACACAAATGTACTATTACACGGTACATGCAGCAGAACTTTTTTCTTTGCTGATCATTAGTTAGCGTAAAAACTTTGACACACAAAAACACACTTTAGAATTTAGGTGCCTGAAATAATGACTGTAATGAGCAAAAATCTAGTGTAAACATACAGTAATTGTCATAATTATCACTGACATAAGTGAACTGTTGTGTTGGATTACTAAAAGGTGATACAATTCCATTGTTGTCCCCATAGCAACATGGTTTCTTTAAAGGGGAACTGAAGAGAGAGGTATATGGAGGCTGTCATGTTTATTTCCTTTTAGACAATACCAGTTGCCTGGCAGCCCTGCTGATCCTCTGCCTCTAATACTATTAGCCATAGCCCCTGAACAAGCATGCAGCAGATCAGGTGTTTCAGTGGTTCAGACTTGTAAGTCTGATCTGACAAGACTAGCTGCATGCTTGTTTCTGGTTTTAATCAGATACTACTGCAGAGAAATAGACCAGCAGGGCTGCCAGGCAACTGGTATTGATTAAAAGGAAATACACATGACAGCCTCCATATACCTCTCTCTTCAGTTCCCCTTTAACCCTCCCACCTCCTCTCTTGTCCTACCAAGGAGAGAACAGACCTGCTCTCTGTTCATTGATTATTGCCCTCAATGAAAATTATCACAATTGTTTCAGGTGACAGTTATTGCAAGTATCTACATAGCCAGAGACTGATATTTGACTAAACGTTCAATTCCATTTCCTCACTATTAGGAAGCCATGAATGAAGCAGTCGTAAATTACCACTATATACCTTGAAGCCTAGCACCACTATGTGCAGCAATGGTACTATACCAGCTGCTTTCCCCAAGCTGAACGCATCATGTGAACTACTGAGTAAGCGAGTATATTACTCACATGTAGGTATTTTCTACGAATTTTTTTTGTATATCTGAGAAGTATCTAAGTGTACCTGAGATGAAAGGAACTACAGGAGTTTTACTTAGCCTATCTGCTCTGGTGCTGCCAGCCCCAGTAAAGTACGCAACTCAGCAGTTGTGGACTACCGCACATGCGCTGTTCCAGGCCGCACACCTCCTTGATTGCGCTTCCATGGCCAGGAGTGTCCTGTGCAGTTACAAGCTAACTGCAAAGACACAGAACGCTGCCAGACACAGGCTTGGAACAGTGCATGCACAGTTGGGATTGAGGACTTTAATTTGACTGTAACAGCACATGGGATCAGATCAGGACGCCGCCGAGGGAGCTGACAGACTACAAGGGGTTGGAAGAAGTTACAAGTAAGTAAAAATCCTGTTTCCCTCATCTTAGGTTAACCTTAACCTCCCTTGCAATAAGCTTGAGTCAGGCTTAGGGTAGAAAAAAAAAAAAGAAAGAAACCAGGATTGGTAATTTCAAGCTCGACTCGGGGTAGCCGCCAGGAAGTCTATACAGAGTCTGAAAGAAAACCTGTAACGAAAAAAACCTCCCCTGGGAAGCACTCACCTGGGGTGGGGGAAGCCTCCAGATCCTATTGAGGCTTCGTCCGTCCTCCTCGGTCCCACTGCGGCGGCGATAAAGCTCCCCGAACAGCGGGGGTGTAAATATTTACCTTCCCGGCTCCAGCGCAGGTACAGTATCAGCTCTCCGCTTGGAGATAGGCGGAAATAGCCAATTGCTGTCAGGCCGCTCTACTGCACAGGCGCAAGTCTCCTGCGCCTGCGCAGTAGAGCAGATCCGACGGAGATCGGCTATTTTCACCTATCTCCGTGCGGAGAGCCCCCGCTGGAGCTAGGAAAGGTAAATAAGTCAGCGCTTATAAGGGTTGTCGGGGGAGGATTCCGGGGAGCCAGCGCTGGACTGCCTGCAGCTACAGATGAGGTGGAAGCCTCATTAGGACACTGAGGCTTCCCCCTCCCAAGTTGAGTACCCCCAGCGGAACTTTTTTTTTGTTACAAGTTCTCTTGAAGCACAACAAGCATTTCAACTCTCCTCCCCCGGGATCCAGATGCTGGCAGCCATTCTTCGTCTGGTCCTCTGAGGCTCTGGATGACTCAGGTAAGATCACCGTTTGTGTTCATGATGACAGACACCGATCTCACTATAGGGTGACCGGTCCACCGAGAGGACGGAGGGTGAAATGCAGTGTGGGATCCCACAGAGGTAAGTAAGTGCAGGGCTGCCACTGATCTCAATGTGGCGTGATTTTTTCCTGATTTTAGGGTCTGACAGCTTGCCAAAACAATTGCACCACTCTCTTAGACCCTAAAATCTGGAAATAATCACACTTGCCAGGGAGGTCAACAGAATGTTGTCAGAGTATTTCTTTAAAAATACTAACCTTCATCAATGTTTGTTTGTACTTCAGAAAATTTACTTTTGTAGCTGGCATGTTGCGATATCGAGTCAAACACTCCCTTTCCGTGGATGTACGATGAGGAAGGAAGCCGCCAGTATGCATGTGGAACAGGTACACGTCACCCACCTGATTCCAAAAGATAATGTTGTATGATAAAAAAAGTGCTATCTACACGTTGTCTAAATTAGATGAGAACATTGTACAGACTAGATTGGTTTTATTGCATTAATGTTTGATCAAAGCTCAACCTAATCCAAATTCTAACCGTAGTCAAGATGGTCATTTAGCAGAAATAGCATATAAAAATAATGTGGTATACAGTATTCCTGTTTTATGGGCCAAATATGCTTGCTGCTGCAGTACAGCTTGCTTGCTTCCTTTCCTGATTTAACTGCTGGGCGAGCCAGTCAGGTATTACCATGTGACACCCAAACTAGGAGAAACAGCAGATGCCAGACTAAATTTGCCAGCATTCCGGTATCACAGTAGAAACTATGGACAATGCGCAGTTCTACGGATGGTCAATGCAATAACGCTGATCCACCTTTTGCGCAATGCGCATTACCAGCGTAACGTGTGCTATGCTAATAGGGTATTGTGCGCTGTCCCCCTGCCATTTGCATTGGTAAAATTGCTGTGCGTTTTCTCTGCATGAAATTTTACTGCAGTTTAATGCATCAGGCCCCATGTACCAACAAGAAGAGTAGTGACTGTAATTTACAGGAAAAAGGTTTAATTTTTGAAACATTTTTGGAATTTTTTCCAAACCTTAAAATATTTAAAAAACACGGCTTTCATACATTTAAGAATCAAAAGTACAGAGATTTTTTGCTAATGTGGGTGTCCTTAGAGCTAATTCTTGTGCTGGTAAGATGGTTTTTAAATTCCACAATTTGTTTTAGCCTAAAACAAACGTATGTAGCCTGACCAAGTTACATTTAAACAAACTACAAAGCCTCCGGATCACACAGAGTCTGATGTTTGGGCAAAAAAGTGGTCTCATCTTTTTGTCATAAATTAGCTAGCATCCCTGTGAGACCCTCTTGATGTAATTAGGGCATCCAATGAAATTTTTTTATGGTTGCAGAACAATGCATCTCCTTTTTAATGTCCAGTGTATATAAGCTGTGTTCTAAATTTTGTCAATATACAGGAATCAGTCTGATGAAGACTTCATAGCCAAAAGCTTACTCATTTTCTTCTAACTTAGCTAATAAATGGTATCATCCAGATTCAAAACTTCTTGTTTGTAGAATAGAAACATCAGTTTGTCCTGGACAAAACTAGTGTGAACAGGAAGTGGCTGTAAATCCTAATTGGCTATTAACTTGTGCACCAGACCCTGACAAATGGTACACTCTGGAAAGGTGATGTCTGTACCCCAAAACAGTTTGTTATTTTTCTGGGTAACTATCTAATGTCTGATGTCAGGCACTTCATTGGAAAAACTTCAGCTTCTAGTATGCGAACCCCCCTCCTTTTCTCTAATCAGTACTCTTAAAGGGAACCTTAACTGAGAGTGATATGGATATTTCCTTTTAAACAATACCAGTTGCTTTACAGTCCTGCTGATCTCTTGGCTGCAGTAGTGGCTGAATCACACACCTGAAACAAGCATGTACCTAATCCAGTCTGACTTCAGTTAGAGCACCTGATCTGCATGCTTGTTGAGGGGCTGTGGCTAAAAGTATTAAGAGACACAGGATCAGCAGGAGAGTCAGGCAACTGGTATTCTTTTAATAAGGAAAAATCCATATCCTTCTCAGTTTAGGTTCCCTTTAACTACCTAACGACCGCGTCACACCAATGGGCATGAACGCGGCGGCAGCCCCAGGACCGCCTAACGCCAATTGGCGTCAAGTCCTGGGGCTGGCTACTGCAGGAGATCGCGCACGCATCTCTGCTTGGAAGGCAGAGCTCCACCCTGCCTTCAGTCTCCCATCGGCGATCGCCGCTTGGGAGACTGTTAGACGGCGGTAGTACAGCACTGCAATCTAATGCAGCGCTGTACTGGGGACAGCCGTGTGACACGTCTATCCCCTCCATACGCTGGGGAGTGATCGGCTGTCATAGACTAAAGCCTATGACAGCTGATCACGCTGACTGGCTGGCGGGGGAGGGAGCCGAGCAAAAAAAAAAAAAAAAAATTACACAAATTTATTTAAAAAATAAAGAGATAAATATGTATTAAAAAGCAAACATCTGGGAGGCAATCAGACCCCACCAACAGAAAGCTCTGTTGGTGGGGAGAAGGGGGGGGGGGCAGAAATCACTTGTGTGCTGAGCTGTGCGGCCCTGCAGCTTGGCCTTGAAGCTGCAGTGGCATATTAAGCAAAAATTGCCTGGTCTTTAGGGGGATTTAGCAGTGTAGTCCTCAAGTGGTTAAAGTGGATCCGAGGTGAACTTTTACTCATTGCATAATTGTGTTCCTTTCCTATTGTTTATAGGGCATTCCTCAAGCCAAATACTTTTTTGTTTTTGTTTTAATGCTCTAATTCCCTATAAACTAAATAAACCACACCCACGGGTTTTCAGAGAGCATTGGCTGTAGCAAGGGCTTATAGAAGCTCAGTCTGGGGAGGAGGAGGTGTTAGTAGCCATTGATTTCAGAGGCAGAGGGGGGGGATTAGGTTTTTTTTTCACAGGCTGAGTGCTCAAGATTCAGATAAGCCTGCCTCTGTGTAATATTTACAAACAACATGGCTGCTACCATTGTATCACAGGAAAAAATAATCATTTTCTATTAAAGCTGTTTGCCGCTAGATTTGCTGTGTAAACTAATCTAAACTTTAGATAAGATATATAGACAAGTTACTTGTTATAGTTTTTCATCTCGGATCCGCTTTAAAGAGGATCTGTAACATGAAAAGATCCCCTGGGGGGTACTCACCTCGGGTGGGGGAAGCCTCCGGATCCTAATGAGGCTTCCCACGCTGTCCTCCATCCGTCAGGGGTCTCGCTGCAGCCCTCCGTGGAGTCCGTGCAGCCGTGACGTCAATATTTACCTTCCTGGCTTCTGCGCAGGCGCTCTGACGGCTGTCGGCTCCGAACTACACGGAAATACCCGATCGCCGTCGGATCTGCTCTACTGCGCAGGCGCAAGTTTCCTGCGCCTGCGCAGTAGAGCGGACCCGAATGAGATCGGGTATTTCCGTGTAGTTTGGAACGGAAAGCCGCCACAGCGCTCCCGCTGGAGCCAGCAAAGGTAAATATTGAACTGACAGTCGGCACAGTCGCCGGCTGTTCGGAGGGCTGCGGCGAGACCCCCGTGGGACAGAGGACGGCGTGGGAAGCCTCATTAGGATCCGGAGGCTTCCCCCACCCGAGGTGAGTACCCCCCAGGGGATCTTTTTAATGTTACAGAGTCTCTTTAAAGAGACACTAAAGCGGAAAAAAAATGAGATAATGATTTGTATGTGTAGTACATCAATGCAAAAGAGCCATTGAGCCCCATGACTTTCAAAGTCGCAGAGAGCTCTGTCTTCTGAAGCTTGTTATCTCAACTGTCAGTCATTGTAGTTTCATTTTCTTTCCAGAGGACAGGTCAAATGTTCACTGGCCTGCTCTGTAAAATAATTTAAAATGCTGAGTAGTGTGAAAACTGCAAATATTAGAGAATGATGCTATGTTATAAAAAACACTATATAACTGAAAATAAAAATATGAGAATATTTTCTTTGCTACTAATGTTCTAGTAATTATCCGTACTACACAACCAATTCATTATATCATTTTTTCCCTGCTTCAGTTTCTTTAAAAAGGAGTTCTTTGATGTTAACCACCCTGGCGTTATGACTTATTGCGGCGCATGGCCGCGGGAGGGTTTTTTTTTGCCTAATTTTTTTTCTTAACATGTAACTAGCCTAGCGCTAGCTGCATGCTTCCCCCTCCCTGCGGCGTCCGTTCGATCGCCGCATAATCCCAACAGGAAATCCCGCTCTGAATGGGATTTCCTGTATGGGCTTCCCCCGCCGCCATGGCGACGATCGCCATGACGTCGTGACGTTAGGGGGTGTCCTGATCCACCCCATAGCGCAGCCTGGCAGTGATTGGCCAGGCTGCGCAAGGGGTCTGCGGGGGGGCCCTCTTTCTCGGTAGCGGCGGATCGGCGGCGATCGCAAAAAAAAGACGCAGCTAGCAAAGTCATAGCTGCGTGTTTGAAAAAAAAAATTATGCAAATCGGCCCAGCAGGGCCTGAGCAATCCTCCACAGCTCGGGATTACCGCCAAGGAGTTTAAAAAACAAACAAAATCTGACACTTACCTGGGGCTTCTATCTGCCCCCTGCAGCTGTAATGTCCTGCACCGTCGTCCTCCAATGCTTCATTCCCCGCCGCCGGTCCAATCATAAATACGCGACAAACTACATTGCAGCAGCGTGGCCGCGCACGTGCTCGCTATTGCGCGCATCATCTGGAGCTTACTGCGCAGGCGCGCCTACGCAGTAAGCTCCCGATGACACGCGTGGGAGCTAGCAGTATTCGTCTATATATTAGACCGGGACCAGCGGCAGGGAACGGAAGATCGGAGGACGACGGCGTGGAACATTACAGCTGCAGATAGAAGCCCCAGGTAATAAGTGTCGGATTGTCTTTTTAGAACCTCCACAGAACCCCTTCAACAGTGACAATTTTCCATGATAGTGACCCATAAGTCTATGGCACTGAAGAGCAGCAAAAAGAGGCAAGTAACCGCCTTTCAAGCTTATGGGAGAAACAAGAACAATTTTATAGGGTTTTTAACTTGGCTGATTTAGAGGAGTTGTAGGTATGCATACACTCCTTAAAAAGATGGGACTACCATACATAATGTAATGGTTTAAATGTTCATACCTACCTGTGTATCAAAGACATTATTCATCATCACCCCATACTGGTGTAACAAAATAGCTCCTAACCAGCGACAGTCATGGACGACCTAGCAAAAGGAAAATGTAAACACTCAGTCTTAGCATTTACCATAACTATTATGCAATTTTATAAAGCTTGTGGAAATAAGACTGGCAATTCCCTCTAGGGGATGAGAGGCACATCTGAAATAAATACATAAGATATCAATGTAGGTGAATGTAAGAGATGAAAAAGGGTTTGTTAGCTGTTCAGGTCAAACCTAGAAATGACTGGAAAGAAGACCTTCAAGCTGGCTAGAATGGAAGAATAAGCAACACCTTATGCCTCCTCTGTAGCAAAGAGCTATTCACAGTGAATGTAGTCATGACAAAGAGAAAGAATGTCTTCCTGGTAAGAGAGGACCCATTACAGGGATCATAATGTAATCAATAATATACCTTTGAAAGTGCTATGTAAAATTTGTCTTGAATAACAGACAGTTTTTAAAGAGAGCACAAGCCGATAAACACATACTTACCAAAGAGCAGCATAGGCAAACGCAGGTGCAGCTGCCCAGAATCCCCCCTCAGACCAGGGCCGGTGCAGTGTCTGGGAAGAGGCTCAAGTTGAGACACCAGAATATCTGCTGGTATCCTGCAGCTCACAGCCCCGCCCCATTTCTTTCGCTGCTACAGTTGAGTTTGAATGGAGCAGCAGCGTGTGTACAGAGCATGGAGCAGCAGCGTGTGTACAGAGCATGGAGCAGCAGCATGTGTACAGAGCATGGAGCATCAGCGTGTGTACAGAGCATGGAGCATCAGCGTGTGTACAGAGCATGGAGCATCAGCGTGTGTACAGAGCATGGAGCATCAGCGTGTGTACAGAGCATGGAGCATCAGCGTGTGTACAGAGCATGGAGCATCAGCGTGTGTACAGAGCATGGAGCAGCAGCGTGTGTACAGAGCATGGAGCAGCAGCGTGTGTACAGAGCATGGAGCAGCAGCGTGTGTACAGAGCATGGAGCAGCAGCGTGTGTACAGAGCATGGAGCAGCAGCGTGTGTACAGAGCATGGAGCAGCAGCGTGTGTACAGAGCATGGAGCAGCAGCGTGTGTACAGAGCATGGAGCAGCAGCGTGTGTACAGAGCATGGAGCAGCAGCGTGTGTACAGAGCATGGAGCAGCAGCGTGTGTACAGAGCATGGAGCAGCAGCGTGTGTACAGAACATGGAGCAGCAGCCTGTGTACAGAACATGGAGCAGCAGCGTGTGTACAGAACATGGAGCAGCAGCGTGTGTACAGAGCATGGAGAGGCTCTGGGGAACTTAAGAGTCCGGTATGAGCACAGCCCTGTGCCCTGCTGCATGGATTCTTCACTTTCCCCTTCATTAGGAATGTCGGGCTGTCATTACTATCTGTATCCAAACTGCTCCTGATAGATCCAGTTGTCGATTGGGAGCAGATTGGACATTTAGGAAATAATTGTCAGATCCTGTCAGTCGGACAGGAAATTGCATTGTGTGTACCCAGCATGATGTCCTACCATATTATTATACTGTGGGCCAGATTTATCAAAAGTGTCTGAGACAAAATATTAGTAGGTTTTTATAAATCCGTGCAGAACTGTCTCAGACATCCTAAGAAATCGCTAGATAGTGCAGATTCCTTCTTAAACTGTAAGGAATAGAAGGAGCTAGGAAGGTCTCTCAGGCAGTGCAGTGTGAGGGGAATAGCTGTTGCTGAGGTAACCAACACACCTGCTGTCAGCAAGCTCTGAGTGAGGGGGGAGGAGCCCTCCACAAATCACATCTAGCCTGCACTGTCTTTAGAACTGCTAATGAGTACTTCTTATCTGCAGCAGTTAAGGAATGGATTTGCACTTTTCTTAACTGTAGTGTAGCTCTAGAAATCCACGCTAAACTGCCGCTATTACATAGGCTTTAGGAAGTTTCTTACTACCATGCAGAACTGTTCTTCTGTTGCTTAGAACAGTTTTAGAAGAAAAAACTGTCGGTAATGCTTTGATAAATCTGGCCCTGTATTGTGCATGGCTGAGGGAAACTTTTCAGAACCCCCCCTCCCCCCCCCCCCACTTGAAAATCCTGGGTTTGCACCTGAACAGGGAAGCCTCTGGATATTGTAGAGGCTTCCAGTGTCCTCACTGCTGCTTTGCTGGGACCCTCCTGAAGATCCTCTGCATCCTGCAGAAAATCCCCACATTGTCCTCTGGTCCCGTTACCAAGCGCATACCCCTTGAAGAAATTTGACAAGGGCTTGTCGGATTGAAGCTCCTCTTCAGGAATGAGCGCAATCATACTGCGCTTGGCCGTGCTTGCACAGTAAGCTGGAGCTGCTGAAGGGGGGCAGAGCGTCATGGGAGAGACATCATGCGGTAGGGGAAAGTGGGGGAGAACAATGAAGAATCTCCTGTCAATCAGCCGAAGCGATCCGCCAGGACGGCTAGCTGGCCAAGCATTCCGGGAGCATTAAGGGCTGACATACACACACGGGATTATCTGGCTTGTATACGGGTCTTTAGTTTAACATGACAGAGATGAATGGAGAATGTATGACACCAGTTACACATTAATGGATTAATAGTGTTTTCCAATTACTGTATCGCATTTTCATCTCACCAGAATGTTTGTATGTCTAATGGATGCACTCTTCTGTCTAGTGTTCTGTGGGAAATCTGTCTGCACATGCGTGTCCTCATTCAGCATGCAGCTCCACAGTTTACTGTGCATCAGTGCTGTAATATTTACCTTTCAATGTTGGGCTCCATTCCTCTATAGCAGCCGTCCCCCCTCACATCCAGACATTTCAAAATCATTGAGTCAATCACAATATACCAGTAGATCGCAGACAGACACTCAAGTAGTGAAGCCATGGAAACTGACAAACACTGTGCTCTCGTCTGACATTGTGTGCAAAGCTAAGGTACACCTTTTATTACTTTCAGCCAACGACCCCCCCCCCCCCCTCCACACACACACACACACACACACACACACACACACACACACACACTGACAGACACACACACAGGCAGCATGCAAGATGCAAATGGAAGAAGTGGAAGATGGATGGACACCACAGTGAGTGACTGCAGACAGGTAAGAAGTACTAATACACTGGGGGGGAGGGGGGGGGGGGAGGCTCGTTTATATTTATATGGGGGGGGGGGCCGCTTGGTCCCCCCCCCATTGGTCTAACCATCAATTGAGCATGCACTTGGCGGCACCTATTTTCATCCAATTTGATCATTTTTCAATTGTATAGTCGATCGGCCGATAAGCCACTTGATGTATAGCCACCTTAATTCTTATTTTGTTACCTGTATTAGGATGTTCTACTTGCTGTAGATGATTACTGAAAGATGATATTTTACATTCAGTTACGTAATGGCTTGCGGTGCATTGCAGTATTTTGTATACATTTTTCATACTATCATGGCATGATCACGGTTCACAGGTTAGCAGATGTTCCTGTGTGAAAGGCATCCAATTTCATGTAATATGCTAGCATAGGTTTATAAAGTTTCCAACCTTTAGGATATCTTTATCTTCAAGCACCATTTGCAGACCATTTTTGAAGACTCCTGGTCCCATTTTGAGGATATCAAAAAGATAAACATGACGTTTGGTTGCTACCTGCAAGTACAAAACCATGATTAGAATCCTACACCGGCAATGAACAAGAGAATGCCTGACCAAAACCAGCCCTGCCTTTTTGCCAACTTGAGAATGTGCACACGTGGCATATTGGGTAACGTTCACTTTTCTTTACTAGAAAACGGATCAAGTGTTTACGCCAGTGATGGTCAACTGTGAAGAAGAGTGAGGCAACAATGGGCTGTACATAGTATTTTGCATCTGTAATCCACTCTCCCAGCAACTTATGGGCGTTTTCTCTAGGGACTTCCACCTTTCTGCTTAGGATGTACCTTACTTAATACATTTGTATCATAAGTGCTACAGGATCCTATTATAGATATGAATTAATAAGTCTACTCTGGAGCATGAACGCCAAACTGTGAAGAGAACACATGCATCACATGGAGTCAGAATGGATTTGGTGACTTTCCCCTACACGTCAACCCAAATACCACTGGGTGGAGTTCTTAAAAAAGGGGTGGGGGGCGGTGTAGCTGTATATAAATGAAGGGCTGTGCACCAAGGAACCTTTGTAACCACAATTAGGCTGTTCAATAAAACTTTTAAATGGAGAATCAATATGGGCACAAAGTCTAGTTTGATATGTGGCACTCACATGCTTATATTTTATGTCATGTGTATCTGTATGTTTGAGTAAATTCTGTCTAGGTATTGTGTTGATAGTAACCTTCCTGTTCATGCATGCAGTAGCCACCTGCATGCAAAATGCATACAGATTATAATAGAGCCAATCAAAATACCAATAAAAGAGAGTATCTGGAAACATCAGCAGGAAAACTGGAATGTACAACTCTTTGTAAAAAAGAAGGATGGTGACCTTGTAACAATCCAAACAGGCTTCCTTCACCTAGGCCAGAGACTTCACAGAGCTACAACTTTTAAGGAAAATAGATCATTAGAGTACATTAGATCAACAGATCAGAGTGCATTCACCCTGCTGCTACTATATAGCCATATTGCTATACCATGCACTGATTTAATTATTTTTCTTGATGTAATTATGCACCTTAGTATGATGTTTAGCACTCTTGCCCTTTTTTTTATTTTTCCCTTGAAAAAGCTTCCTCTTAGGAAGTGAAACAAGTTGGGTTTTAGGTGGGGTTAGTGTAGATTTGAATTTTTGTCAATGTCAGTGGGCTTTTGAGGTCCAACCCTGATCTACCCTTTATACTTACCAAAGTTATGCCCTGACATTGTTCATTCAGTCGGCGGTATTTGATATTTACTCAATCAGTAATGTTAAGAGGGCTTTTGAGGGTTAATCCTCATCCACTATTAATACTTACCTGAGTTATGCCCTTACATTGACTATACAATTGTTGGTATCCTACATTAGCTTAATTTTTAAGCTTTTTAACAATTTATCAATAAAAGTTAATTTTTAGTCCTTTCTGCAGGATAAACTTCGTGATAATATGAATTCACACTATATCAATTGCACTACAAAATAATTCAGCATGTCAACTCACTGCCCAATGCCCATACAATGCTATGGGCCCGTTCTCAGTACTGCATTGTAACGGATCACATTCTAACTTGCTGCATGCAGGCTTTGAATGAAAGTGTATGTTGTAACCCACACAGTATCTTTTGCAGTTCACACACACACGTTATAATGCATGCATCATGCAATATGCACAGTGTGAGTCCACCCTTAAAGGACTTCTGAGGCCAAATGTTAAAAAAAGTTAAATACCTGGTTCACCTATGTAGGCATGGAAGACGCCGTCCGCGCCCTCCATTCCGTTCTGCTGGGTCTTCGCCGTTCAATATCCCCCCGGGACGCTCCCGACCCCACAACCCGGGCTCTCCTGCCTGCACTAATACGGCCGCCGGAGCTGGCCGCGGCTGCGCAGTCCGTATAGCCGTGAGTGCGGCTGCGCAGCTCTAAGGCCAGCCCCCCCGATCCACGCAACAGGAAACAGCCTATAGCGTAGATCGGGGGGCTGGCCCTAGAGCTGCGCAGCCGCGGCCAGCTCCGGCGGCCATTGTAGTGCAGGCAGGAAAGCCCGACCCAGGTCGTGGGGTCGGGAGCGGCCCGGGGGGCTATTGAGCGGCGGGACCCCGGCGGAACGGCACGGAGGGCGCGGACGGAGTCCTCCGTGCCTACAAAAGCAAACCAGGTATTTCACTTTTTTAACATTTGGCTTCAGAAGTCCTTTAACCTCTTAGCAGATAGATAATGCATGCCAGGTAGTATTCAAATGGCATATGCTGTTTAGCTGCCTAATGCAGCTATATAGGAGTGGCGCAGGGAGCGTCTTTATATTTACCTGTTCCCAGCGGCTGGATCGGCCCTGCAGCAACATATGGCAAATTAGTTAAACCATGCATGTCAAACTCCGGCCTGCGGTCCAAATCTGGCCCTCAGAGCCATAAAATTTTGCCCCCAAGTGGTTTTCCCACTTTCCATTTGGGCCACTCCCACCTGGGAAGCTGTATTGGAGGTGAAGCCCTAGATCACCTGGGAAGCAATATGAGGGAGGTAAGGGGGAAAGCACGAAACACCAGGAAACTGTAAAGGTAAGGGTGGGGGCCACTAGACACCAGGGAACTGTATAGGTGATGGAGGGGGGGGCATTAGACACCAGGGAACTTTGCAAGGGAGGAAGGTGGCCAGTAAGCATTGAAGTTTGCCTGTGACTAGGTTCCAGTGTTCAATTTCAACCCACTTTGTATTTGAGGTCAACACCCCTGGGTAAAACTAAATGAGCTTTTCTAAAGTCTTGTTAAAGTGAACCTAAACTGAGAAGTATATGGATTTTTCCTTTTAAAATAATACCGGTTGCCTAACTCTCCTGCTGATCCTGTGTCTCTAACGCTTTTTGCCACAGCCCCTGAACAAGCATGCAGATCAGGTGCTCTGACTGAAGTCAGACTGAATTAGCTGCATGCTTGTTTCAGGTGTGTGATTCAGCCACTACTTCAGCCAAAGAGATCAGCAGGACTGCCAGGCAACTGGTATTGTTTAAAAGGAAATATCCATATCCCTCTCAGTTTAGGTTCCCTTTAAGTCTCACAAATAACACTAAAAAAAAACTACTAAACCCATCTTACCTGCAGCCAGCACAAATTCCCATAGCGAAACAAGTCTAGTCCAACAGCGCTTAAACCCAAAACTTTCTGACACTGGAGATACCGAATCTAAGAAGAAAAACACTACAATCACCTGTCTGAAAGTTTCTGCACCACCACATTTTACCAGCCATGCTAAACCCCAATCATATAAGAAAATATTTATTAAAGTTTGAAGTTTAAAGCTGTTCTACAGACATACCATATTTTTCAGACCATAAGACGCACCTAGATTTGGAGGCCAAGATTTTTATGAAAAAATAATATACTGTATACTAAGCCTGGTGTGGCTGCTGCTAGCTGATTGGCTGTGATGGTGTCTCGGGCTGGATCACTGTGCCGTCATTGGGCCACTCACTGAACTCGATAGCAAGTTCAGTGATTGGCCCAATGACAGCACAGTGGTCAAGCCCGAGACACTATCGCAGCCAATCAGTTAGCAGCAGCTGTGACTGACGGGGCTGCACACTAAGCAGCAGCAGCAGCAGCAGCAGCAGTCCTGTCAGGAGCCTCTCTCATCCGGTTTGCCTGTTCAAACCCCAGCCTGCCTGATGTCGCCCTGGCAAAACAGCTGCAGGTATGCGGCTTGTGCCATCTGAAGACACGGAGGGACAGAAGGGTACACAGAGGGACTGAAGCGGTCAGAAGGGACAAAGAGGGACAGGCAGGTACAGATCGTGATCGGGTGCACGCGTTCGCGTCGCGAAAATGTTACATTCGGATCACAAAACGCAGAAATGGTATGTATAAAACTTTAATGTCATCTGTCTCAGGTTTACTTTGTTACACAGTAGTACTATACTCTACATATGCACTCTCCACAGAGCTGCAGGGAATCCACTGAGAATGTTGTGCACATTGAACACAGGTGTTGTCTATCACCCATAAACCTGGTTCAGATTGTGCATGAAGAATGTGTAATAGAGGAAGAATCTCCTCATTCCCCTGCAGAGTACCTGCACATCACTCTTACATGTACCCACAGTTACATTGCCTAGGGCCTGATAGATGTTCTTTGTTCCGGTCTGTACCATTTTCAAGTACTCTTACCAAGGACTAGTTTTCGTCTATGACTAAAGGGAATAAATATAGTAGTCTCCATATCCTTCTCATTTCAGTTGTCTTAAAATTCCTAAGTGTTGGCAGTTAAGAGACGAATTTCATGTTACATACTTTCAATCAACAAGATTGTAATATGCACATTAGAGGAGTCGGAATCGAAGTCGGTGGATTTTTGTACCAACTCCACAGCCCTGCTTGTTAGGAAATGTTTGAACACAGTGGGCCTTAATCCTAATCACATTTTCTCCTCGGTGGCATTGTCACATCTTATTTATAAAATGCCTTTTAAGCCACCAGCAAGCATGAAAATACTCAGAATAGTTTGACAGCACATTTTCAGTTGCAGAGTGCTGAAAAGTTATTCTAAATACCGTGTTTCCCCGAAAATAAGACACTGTCTTACATTAATTTCAGCCCCAAATATCATGCTAGGTCTTATTTTCGGGGAGGGCTTACAATTAGAAGATGAAAAACTATCTACTAGGAGAAAGTTTTATCAAACACAGTAGGTTTAAAAAAAACAAAAACAAAAAAAAACAAAACATTTTCTTTGTTTTATCATTTTCACCCACAATATAATGATAGTGGCTAGAAGCCAAAGTAACAAGTACTGTAGTACAAAGCTCCAATAATCAACATGCCCAACAAACATAGCAACCCTCCCCTCCTCCATCAGTGCCTGCTTCTCGGGTGTCTATCTTGAGTTCTTATGGTATTTTGTGTCCTCCCAATTTCCCGAACACAGTGGGTTTTATCGCATGAGTGTACTACATCTAACTTTATCCAACCCTAAAGGATCGTTATTAGAGGTCCACAGGGAAGACTAACAAGAACACACTGACAATAACATGAAGCATTAGCTTAGCCAAACATTCTTCCAATATTTGAGGATGGAAGAATAAAGCTGCCTGCTGATCTCTGGGAAGAAAGTCATCTGTCATACAGGATCATATCCACCCCTCCTACCAGCAGTTGTCCACAAGCCTCAAAAACATTTAACACCCAAAGGCAAAAAACATGCCACAACCCCCGGACCTCTATATGTTGTCTCACCATTCTATTGTCGCTTAACCTCACAAAGTCATATCAGGCATCCAGTAAAAATAGGTAGTTTAACCATTTCATCCCGCGGGGATTTTTCACCTTATGCATCAGAGCAATTTTCACCTCCCATTCATTCGCTAATAACTTTATCACTACTTAACACAATTTATTGATCTATATCTTGTTTTTTCCGCCACTAATTAGGCTTTCTTTGGGTGGTACATTTTGCTAAGAATTTTTTTTTTATAAATGCATTTTAACAGGATTAATAAGAAACAAATGGAAAAAATTCATTATTTCTCAGTTTTCGTCCCATTACAGCTTTAAAATAATTCACAATACCATAATTAAAACCTATGTATTTTATTTGCCCGTTTGTTAAAATTTTGTCTCCATCACAATGTATGGCGCCAATATTTTATTTGGAAATAAAGGTGCATTTTTTCCGTTTTGCGTCCATCACCCTTTACAAGCTTATAATTAAAAAATAAAAAATAAAAAAAAATCGTAGTATACCCCCCTTCAAATGCATATTTAAAAAGTTCAGACCCTTAGGTAACTATTTATGTCTTTTTTTTTAATTGCAATTTTTTTTTTCCATTAAAAATTTTATTTGGGTAATATTTTGGTGTGGGAAATAAACCGTTAATTTTTAATGTTATTATATGTGTAAATTGTAATGTAAAAAAAAAATATGTAGATGTAGTTTTACTATTTGCTCACAAGATGGCCACCTTGAGTTTTTTTTCCCTCTTTGTGCTTCGCGCTAAGCGGAAGCACAAGGGGGGGACACGGAAAATTTTACTCAAGCCTCTAGTAAGAGCACTTCGGTTTTTCTGCTGGGGACATGGATCGGTGATCGGGAACCATGTTACCGTTCACTGATCCCCGGGCTACCGGGGACGCGATCGCACGCAGGAGCGTGGCACCGCAGCAGAGCAGAAATGGTTAAAGTCACTCCCACACTCACTTTCTCATCTGGAAAGATCTTTATAGCAATCATTGTACAAACATGCTGTTTAGCAGCCTGTTCTATGGACAAGGTGCAAGATGAACAAGATTTATCATGCTGTAGTGACTACAATGAAAGAACGCAATAGAAGTTGATAGTTGGTGATCCAACATGACAAAACAACAATATAAGCAGCGGCACACAGGGATGCCTGTACTCACACTAGATTTCCGAATGATCTTCCCTGACAACAAAATTCTAGTGTGTTGTTGATACAACAGGCTGCTTATCTTATTGCCTGTACATCTGCATATTTCGGATGGCCCACAACTATACCTTTAATGTATGTTTAAAAGTTCTTTATTATGACAAGAATGTGGCCAGCTAACACATTTAAGACCTCATGAGGCCTTTAACCATTGCTTTAAAGTGGACCCAAATTAAAAATACAAGATTTCAGAAATAAAATCTATTTTCTAAATTATAATAATAAATAGCTGCCTTTTTTTCAGCTGCATGATGACACACACAAAATATTTTACATTTATTGGAGGAACCCCTCCCTTCCTTTCATATTGCCGGGACAAAATCACGCAGACTGTAGGTGGTGTCCGGCAAAGGAGGAATTGCTAATGGCTGCCACCTGTATAACCCTAGTTATGAAAAGAGAAGGGTGAAAATCATGTACTGAAATGCTCATAGGCTTGAAGGAGTGTTTATTTATCTTTGTATGTGTCAAAGTGGTGCAACTGAATATTTTGAATTAAAAAAATGTTTGGTTTGGGTCCGCTTTAAAAGGGACACTTAAAGCGGATCCGAGATGAAAAGCTAACTAGAACAAGTAACTTGTCTATATATCTTATCTAAAGTTTAGATAATTTACACAGCAAATCTAGCTGAAAACAGCTTTAATAGAATATGATTATTTCTTGCTGTGATAGAATGACAGCAGCCATGTTTGTAAACATTACACAGAGGCAGGCTTATCTGCATCTTGAGCAAAAAAAAAAAAAAAAAAAAACTAATCCCCCCTCTGCCTCTGAAATCTCTGGCTAGTAATACCTCCCCCTCCTCCTGCCCAGACTGATCTTCCATGAGCCCTTGCTACTGTCTGAAAGTGCCTTGGCTCTCTGAAAACCTGTGGGCGTGGCCTGTTTAGTTTATAGGGAATTAGAGTATTAAAACAAAAAAGTATTTGGCTTGAGGAATGCTCTATAAACAATAGGAAAGAAACACAATTAGGGCCTGTACACACTGCTGCGCTTTTAAAATCGCATGCGATTTTTAAATCGCAAGCCTTCAAGAGAATAGAAAAAGTGCATCGCAGCAGTGTGTACAGGTCTTCACGATTTTCATTATTTTTCAAAAGACCTTATGCAATGAGTAAAAGTTCATCTCGGATCCACTTTAAGCCAGGAATAAAAAAAAAAAACCCATGCCCTCGCAGTCACTCACCGAGCCCCTGGTCCCCCGCTAGTTTTGTTTTCGCTGATAGGCCTGGCCACGCGTATTTTTGTGTTCCCGTCCGCAATAGCGTCCTGCGCCTGTGCAGGACGCTACTGAGGACGGGAACATGAAGAAGCATACGCGTGACCAGGCCTGCGCAGTAGCAGAGAGCCCGCCGACTCCCTGTAGGGCCTGTCAGCGAAAAATAAACTAGCTGGCGTGAGGGACCTAAGGCTCTGTGACTGACCGTCTCAGCCAACAATCAGGCATGTGCATGGCAGCCAGCGACCCGCCTGGAGGATTTACTCGACCCCAGCGGCGCCAATCCTATGGTTTGCGCCGCTCCCCCCCGCATGATGTCACACATGCACCGCTAGTCGTCCCTCCGTCACTGCCCTGCATAGCAATACAGTGCGTCATCAGCTACACAGCTGACATGCATATATGCAGCCTGGCGATGTCGCCCAAGAGGAATCAGCTCCTAATCCCCGACAGGCAATATCAGTTGGTAATGTGTACGCACCCTTATAGCTTATACCCTTTTCTCTTGTTTAGGGGCTGGAGGTGTTGATTAGCCTCGGAACATTGCAATGCCCATGTACCTCAGGCCCATTTTACACTAGTGCTCTGCGGTAGCAGTGCGATTTGGAATTATGGCATCACACTGAAGACCCCAGGTTGCACCACGCATTATAGTGTGCCCAAAGAAGGAAAAAACAAGTGACTTCTGGGGGTTGCAGGTTAACGTACTGCAGCTTGTCGTTACTTCTGCGGTATTTAGAGCACTTCCGTCACATCGCGTCCCTTCGCAGGCAGTGCCTCATTGACTTTAATGACCACTGCGACGAGGGAGAATACCACACCGCGATGTGTCGCGCTAAGTGCAAAAGGGGCCTTATAAGAACAGGGATAGAGCAGCATGTCTAGATCTAAAACAGAATGCAGTAACAGAGAAACAATCTTAATTCCACACAAAATCAGAATAATCTACAGATATAACCTCTGATAATATCTATTGCATAATGCAAAAAATGAGTTTGTGAAAAAATGAAAACTTACTGTTGGCCCAAAATTAGTCTGGAACTGATCGATCACAGTATACGCGACATCTTCATTATCCACTAGAACAACAAAATCATATTTATGGATTTAAAAATATCAGTGAAAAGAATTACAAAGCTTTTAATGCGAGATGTACAATGCACCAGCTCTAAAATTTTGGAATTGACAGTAAAATTTAAGAAATTTTCAGGTTCAGTCACAAGCGTATGAGTGCACATCACAGCATGCCCACAGGTGGCAGAAGTATTTTTTTTTCTTCTTTTGCAGGACAAATTACATCATAACAAATGAAGAAAGTAAATGGAAGTACAAAAAAAAAAGTTGGTCAGGTTCCATCAAATAATACTAACATTATCATATAATTTTCATGTAACCAACAATGTCAACTTCAAATAGAATTATGAAAATTAAGGTCTAAATGTAAGCACCTATGTTTTCCTTATTCTTTTTACTTATGTTTCACACTTATGTGCGTTGCTGTCTGTTATGACGCACCACACATTGTATGAGACACTTAAAGAGAAACTCCGACCAAGAATTGAACTTTATCCCAATCAGTAGCTGATACCCCCTTTTACATGAGAAATCTATTCCTTTTCACAAACAGACCTTCAGGGGGCGCTGTATGGCTGATATTGTGGTGAAACCCCTCCCACAAAAAAATTCTGAGTTAGTACTCTTGGCAGTTTCCTGTCTGTGAGGAAATTGCATTGTGGGAAATAGCTGTTTACAGCGGTTTCCAACTGCCAAAACAGCAAGCAGCAGCTACATCACTTGCCCACAGTAAAAATGTCACCATGTGATAAATGTCAGAATATAAATCAGGGATTTAAAATATTTTACAATGGACAAATGCTGAATAAATTTATTTATACATAATTATTGTAAAAATGAAGCATTTTTTTATTACATTATTTTCACTGGTGCTACTATTTGACCACTTTGTCCTCCTTGACGTATAAAAACGGCAAGAAAGACAGGCGCGCTCCAGCGGCCGATCGCGCGCGTGCACGCGCACTCCCGGCCGCGGATTCGGTAGCTCAGGAATCAATGTATTGGGCTATGGTGCCCGATCACGGATTCCTCTCCCCCGCTGAAAAAGCGACAGCTCCTCTCGGAAGCTACGCTTTTTCTGAAGCTATGTCCCTCTAAGCGTACATTGTACGCTTAGAGTGACGTCATGTAAACAAAATCAAGATTGCCATCTTGTGGCCAAAAAGTAAAACTACAAGTAAAAGTAAAAAAACATTACAATACAAAAATATTTCCCCAAATAAAACACTATTTATTTCCCACCCTCCCAAAAATGGCCACATAAAATGTTTAATAAAAAAAAAAACAAAAAAAAAAAACATTACTATAAAAAAAAAAAAAAACACAAATATTTACCTAAGGGTCTAAACTTTTTAAATATCTATGTAAAGATGAAATATTTCTCTCTTTTTTTTTATAAGCTTGTAAATAGAGATGGATGCAAAACGGAAAAAATGCTCTTTTATTTTCAAATAAAATATTGTCGCGATACATTGTGATAGGGACATAATTTAAACGGTGAAATAACCGTGACAAATGGGCAAATACAATACGTGGGTTTTAATTACGAAGCCATGTGTTATTTTAAAACTATAATGGCCGAAAAAACTGACAAATAATGAATTTTTTCATTTTTTTTCTTATTCTTACTGTTAAAATGCATTTACAGTAAGGTAGCTCTTAGCAAAATTTACCCCCCAACGAAAGCCTAATTGGTGGCGGAAAAAACAAGATATAGATCAGTTCATTGTGATAAGTAGTGATAAAGTTATAGGCGAATAAATGGGAGGTGAACATTGCTCGGATGCATAAAGTGAAAACGACTGAGAGCTTAAGTGGTTAAGATAACATGAAAGTCTATTACAGTTGATAAACGCACCTGGGAACACTTTATCACATGACTTAAGCAATGTTTCTTCAGGGTATTTAATGCAAGCACCGCTGATTTACACAAAAATGCAACCCCCCCCCCCAGTTCAGCCCCTTGGCAATCTCAAGAACAGTGATATAGCCCTTGATGTAAAAAGCTTGGACAGCTGTGGCCTTGGCTATCTTGATGTAAAGCCACAATTCTTTTTTTAAGATCTTCAGAGTTCTATGCCATGATTTGATGGGACAGCGCATTTACACTGTCATACAAGCTGGTCACTACTTTACATTATATCAATGTGTCATATCTTCAGTGTTGTCCCATAAAAAGATATATAAAAATGTGAGAGATGTACTCACTTTTGTGAGATACTGTACATGTGGAAAGGTATTTGTGAGAGAAACTGGTCGGAAAAGTTTTCCTACACTTTAAAAGTAATGCAACCTTAGCACTGCACCGCAAGGTAGCCTACCTGAACGTTGTATTGTATGCAAAAGAGAAGCAGTCACCTCCTGATGACCACTTGCAGCAATCTCCTGGGATAAGATGTTCTCACTACAAGATATAAAGGGCGAGGAGAGAGGATTCATGAAACTCATTTCCATTTTTCCATTGAGTACACATTGGTAGAAATCCACATCCTGCATGTGGCTTTGACAGGACGTAGATTTCATCTTCCCTACCGCGCGCTGCCGCCAATCTCACCGCTCTGCACCCGCCACAGTTCACTTTCCCTGTGATCTAAGATGGCAGAGCTCTATGAGCAGGTCAGGAGCCGCTTTCATTGGCTCCTTAACTGTGTGATAACCATGAGTAAATCACTGTGAGCCTAACTGCATGATCATTGTGAGCCAATCACATTGTGATATTCTGACGCTGTCCATCAATGTAAGCCAATCAGAATATTCATCAAAAAAAAGTGGACCACTGCATCATGGTTTGGAAAACTAAAAGAGGAAAAAAAAAAAAAAAAAATAAGCTTTATTTTGCTCTCAAAAACTGTGAACATTAAGGGTGTTGAAAGCCTGCAAGTCTAAAATACTGTAAAACCAATGAGTGGACATATACATCACTCTGAATTGAATCACATGAGGAAAGGATACACGAGTCATGCAACCACTACCCAGCAACAAAGCCTATGCAAGTCGTGCTGTTTACCCTAACCTCAAAGTGAATCAGAGGGAGGCTGCCCATCACCAGCATGACACCTGTGAGATTTAACAACTGCATACAAATTTGCCACATCATGTCTAAGATTATACACAGTGGCAAACAACACATCTTTATGCCTTATTTTAAATAAGCAGCAGGATAGCGTAGTAGTTAAAGGATATCACAGCTGAAGTACTTATTAAAAATGGGGAGAGCAGGTATGTATTAGATGGTGTCCTCATGCCCTCCATCCCCCTCTTTTGTAGTCCAAATCCTCTGCCGCGGCTCAGTCCAGGTCGCCGGATTCAGGCATGGCGCCGTTTTGCGCACAAATGGGACAGAGGAGAATGGGGGAGCGGTGGGCATGAGGAAGCCATCTAATACATGCCTGCTCCCTGTTTTAATAAGTACTTCAGCTCTGGTATTCTTTAAAGGATGCTGCTTTTGATGTAGGGATTGAGCCTTTGAGCAGGGTTATCTCAGCTCAAGCCAGTACATAAACCAGTAAGGAGACTTTGGGCAAGGCTCCCTGATGCTCTTGATCGCCCATGAAGATCGCCCTAAGTGGCTGCAACTCTAAAGCACTTGCACTCCGCCAGGAGAAAGAAGAGATATAAATATTATATGTCTTGTCATATTTGAAACCCCCCCCCCCCCCCCCCCCAAACCTTAAATTTACATTTTCTAAATAAAGCATGTTGTGAAATTAGGCTCTGACTCCATCAGGACTGCATTAGCCACATGCTTTAGTTAGGTTTGTGACCGAGACTTTCCTGACACTTCCCTTCAGCCTTCTGCAAATACCTTCTGCATTTACTATATCTCAAAGGATGTGAAGCACAGAGAAGGTTGAGCTACAGGACCTCATGCACAATCTGCTGATTTTGGTTTGGGGAGGAGGAGGGAACAGCAGGATGGTGGTAACTATGTTGGAGAGATAGGGCTTGATTCAGAAAGCGGTGCTAACCTAGTTAGCACGCCTAAAGACTTTGGGCGTGTTAAGTAGGGTGCTAACTAGGTTATTGGCGTTATGAAAATATACTCGCGCGCAAAACGTCGCACGGCGCTCTCGATGCACCTATAAGGTCGCATGGGATGCGACCTTAACGTCGACCTTATAGGTGCATTGGGTGCGCCATTTTGCTGTGCCCGTGCAAAGTTTTGCGCACGAGTTGATTTTATCACGACCAAACTAAGTTTAGGCGTGATAGAGGGCTTTTCACAAGCATGCCAACAGCACCACTTTCTGAATAAAGCCCATAGAGTTAGCAGAGAAGAGAGAAGGAGACTCGTGCAGACTCGCCCCCCACGGACATCTGTCACTGGCAATGGCACAACCATCCAAACACCCACACAAGCCTGCTGCCTGTGTGTCTCTGGACCCGGCCCTCTCCTTCACGCCCACATCCAAACCATCTCTAGGGTCTGCAATATCTCTAACATTTCTGACTCTAGACACTGCCAAGCTCCTTGTCTGTGCTCTAATCCTCTCCCGCTTGGACTAATGCAACACCCTTCTGTCAGGCTTCCCTCACAACCGCATCAACCCCCTACAATCCATCAAGAATGCAGCAGCCAGGCTAATCTACTCCTCCCACCGTTCTGTCTCCCCTATGCAAATCCCTTCACTGGCTTCCAATCAGTTTCAGAATCCGCTTAAGGGCTGAAACCCACTAGAAGCCTTTTCTAAGCGCTAGTGATTTTGAAAAATCTCTTGCTAATGCAATGCTATGGGGGATTTTTATAAAATTACATTGCTCAAGTGGGATCACTTACATAGTATTACATTAGAAAGAGCTTTTAAATCACAAAGCGCTCAGACAGGCCTGGATTTACATCACAGAAGCCTATAGGCACAGATGTCCTGACACCTTAGACTTCACCCTCCTTGAACCTACAGAACCCCCTCTGAACCGCACCGCAAGCGTGCTGTCTGGCCCAGCTGTCACTTCTCTCTTACGTCACCTGCCCGTCATAGGTAGCTACAGGTGCCCCTTAGCAGTAGGTAGCCCGAGGTACCCTCAGTATTAAATAGCTTGTGGAATACCAAGAGCTGGGTGAGTAATCTTTAGTTTATGCTCTGTTCGGGCCTCTGCATATGGATGGAGGCACTGGGGTGGGAGCCGCCTTTCCATTATCAGACACCTGTAGGCACGTGCCTACAATGCCTTATGGTAAATTTGTCCCTGCGCTCAGAAAACCGCTCCTAGTGGGTTTCAGGCCTTAAGATCCTATGTTTGGCCTACAAATCTATACACCAGTCCTGCTCTTCTTACATCTCCGACCTGGTCAGCAGATACACACTTGGTCACACACTTCGCTCCTCCAACAACCTCCTCCTAACCACCCCATTCAGCTCATACTCCCATGCACGACTACAGGACTTTACTAGAGCTGCCCCCATTCTTTGGAATTCTCTCGCACTGCCCATTAGGCTTGCCCCCTTCTTCAAACAAGCCCTCAAAACTCACCTCTTCAAGGAGGCCTACCCCACTTCAACGCTGCCCTAACTCTCTCTGCCTTTGGCAGGGCCCTCTCTCCTTGTGTATCATACTTAATTGTGCACTCTACCCAGAATAATGTGAACTTGTATTATTAGGACTACCACTCCTGTGTATGATCTGGCATTTTATTACTACCTGTATTGTGTTGCGTATCTTATTGCTTATTACTTTGTACTGTGTTGTCAGTCACCCCTGTTATCATCGTCTGTATTGTACAGTGCTGCGTAATATGTTGGAGCTATATAAATCCAATAAATAATAATAATGAGACAAGGCAGGGAAGGGAAGGCCATTATCATATACAGTATGGTGAGCCTGCCTTGTGCAAACATTCTCTACTTCAGGCAGGTGTCCTGCACATGAGAAGACAATTCAGTAACTTGGGCTCCTACATATGTGCACTTGTTATGATACACATATCTAACTGACTCAATATCTGCAACCTCAGGAGGATTCCAAACAATTTGTTTCAAAACTGCAAATGAGCACACTGTAAATAAATAAAGGTGGCCATACAGTGGTCGATTTGCCATCAGATTCGACCAACAGATAGATCCCTCTCTGATCGAATCTGATCAGAGAGGGATCGTATGACCACCTTACTGCAAACAGATTGTGAACCTATCCCAGCCTGAAACCGTTCACAATCTGTGGTGGTGGTGCTGCCGCCGCTCCCCCGCATACATTACCTGCTCCGCCGGGGCGACTCCCCAGGTCTCTGCTGTCTTCTTCTCCGCTCTGGTCTCCGGCATGCTTCACTTCTTCCAGCCCGGCAGGAAGTTTAAACAGTAGAGCGCCTTCTACTGTTTAAACTTCCTGCCGGGCAGGAAAAAGTGATGCATGCTGGAGACCAGAGCGGAGAAGACAGCAAAGACCAGGGGACTCGCGCCGGCCGGAACAGGTAATGTATACCCGCTGTATGGCGTCGGTCGTCGGGCATTCGAACGCCGCTATCGACGCACTCCCGACCCGCCGGCGATCGAGAAAAACCTGCCACACGGACGGAAACGATCGATCTCGGACAGAAATCGATCGTTCTGTCAGCGGTGTGCGCGGCAATTTCACAGCCGATTCAATCACTGTGATCGAATCGGCCGTATATCGGCTGGAAAATCGTTAGGTGTATGGGCCCCTTAAGAATCCATTTATTTATTTATTTATTTGTTGTATTTATAAAGCGCCAACATATTACGCAGCGCTGGACATTAATTTAGGTTACAGACAATATTTAGGGGTGACAAACAGCAATATGACAATACAGGAATACAAGAAAACCAGATCACACAGCACAGTATGAGTACCAGGTAATGCTTAGTCAGTCACTGGATGGGAGCATGGAGTAAGGCAAGTTAGGTTCACTCAAATGCATAGCATGGGTGCACAGTAATAGAGGTGCATGATCAGGTAGGACACAAAAGGAGTGAGGACCCTGCCCAAAGGCTTACAATCTAGAGGGAGAGGTAGGGACACGAGAGGTAGGGGACCAGAGTTCGGCTGTGGGTTTAGAGCAATTGTGAGGGGTGGTAGGCAAGAGTGAAAAGGTGAGTTTTGAGGGCCTTCTTGAAGGTGTTGAAGGAGGAGGCTGCCCTAATGGGTGGAGGTAGGGAGTTCCATAGTGTTGGAGCGGCTCTTGAGAAGTCTTGGAGGCGTGCATGGGACTGGGTGATGCGGGGGACGGTCAGGCGAAGTTCATTGGAGGAGCGGAGTGAGCGGCTTGGTGTGTATCTCTGAGTAAGATCAGAAATGTAGGTTGGACAGGTTTTGTGGATGGATTTGTAGGTCAGACACAATATCTTGAATCTGATTCTGGACTGGATAGGAAGCCAGTGGAGGGATTCACGGAGGGGAGCCGCCCTGGTGGAGCGATGGGAGGAGTGGATAATTCTGGCAGCCGCATTCATGATGGACTGCAGTGGGGCTATTTGGGTCTTAGGGAGTCCAGACAGAAGGGCATTGCAGTAGTCGAGGCGGGAAATTATGAGGGCATGGATGAGGAGTTTGGTGGTGGCAGGGGTCAGGAAAGGGCGAATCTTACAGATGTTACGAAGGTGGAAGTTGCAGGACTTTGTGAGGTTTTGGATGTGGGGAGTGAAGGAGAGTGCGGAGTCCAGGGTGACACCCAGACAGCGGGCTTGAGAGGTAGGGTGAATAGTAGTGTGGTTAACAGTGACCTGCACATCTGGGAGGTCCAGGGATGACCGGGGTGGGAAGATCATAAATTCCGTTTTGTCTAGATTTAGTTTTAGGAACCTAGCGGACATCCAGGAGGAGATGGCAGATAGGCAGGAGGAGACCTTGTCCATGGTAGTGGTGGATATGTCAGGGGTGTGGAGATAGATTTGGGTGTCATCTGCATACAGATGATAGTTAAAACCCATGGAGGAGATAACCTTGCCAATGGAGGATGTGTATAGGGAGAACAGTAGGGGGCCAAGGACCGAGCCTTGGGGGACTCCCACTGAGAGGTGGTTGGGGGTGGACGAGGACTCATTGAAGGAGGTCGTGAAGGAGCGGTTGGAGAGGTAGGATGAAAGCCAGGTCAGGGCGAGATCGTGAATGCCCATGGATTGGAGGGACTGGAGGAGTAGGGGATGATCTACTGTATCAAAAGCTGCTGACAGGTCAAGGAGGAGGAGAATGGTGTATTTACCTTCAGCTTTAGCTAAGGCAAGGTCATTGACCACTTTGGTGAGAGCCGTTTCGGTTGAGTGGGCAGGCCGAAATCCAGATTGCAGTGGGTCTAGTAGTGAGTTGGCATTGAGGTACTGGGTCAGGCGTTTGTGAACCAGACGCTCAAGGAGTTTTGAGGCGAAGGGGAGGAGGGAGATCGGGCGGTAGTTGGAGGGTAGCGAGGGGTCGAGGGAGGGTTTCTTGAGCAGAGGCAGTACAGTGGCCTGCTTGAAGTCTGAGGGGAAGGTGCCTGTGGATAGGGAGAGGTTAAACATGGTAGTGAGGACTGGGGCCAGATCCGTGAAGTGAGGCTGAAGTAGATCAGAAGGGATAGGGTCAAGGGGGGAGGTAGTGGTATGGGAAGTCTGCAGTAGGTGGTTGACCTCCTCAGTGGTAGTAGGAGTGAAGGAGGTGAGGGGAGGATAGGGTGGAGAAGGAGTAGGTTGTGAGCAGGTGGGAGGTGAAGATTGAAGATTGGATATTTCCTGACGGATGGAGACTATTTTGTTGGTGAAGTGGGTGGCTAAATCTGTGGCAGAGAGGGAGGAAACAGAAGGTGGGGGGGTGGGTTTAAGCAGGGAGTTGAAGGTGCTAAAAAGACGCCGGGGATTGGAAGCTTGTGCTCCGATGAGCTTGGTAAAGTATTCCTGCTTCGCATGAGCAAGGGCAGTGTGGAACTGCTGCAGGTTAGTCTTGTACTGTAGGAAATCCTGGTTTAGTCGAGTTTTCCGCCATTTTCGTTCAGTGGCGCGTGTTTCCCTCTGGAGGTTGCGAGTATGGGTAGTGCGCCAGGGCTGGGGGTTAGGGGGTTGGTTGCGGCGGAATATTGGTGGAGCAGCTTTCTCTAGGGCTGATGAGAGAATTTGGTGATACTGAGCTGCAGCAAGATTAGGACAGGTTAGGGTGGGGAGAGTGGAGGATAGGCCATGGAGGGAGTCAGCAAGGACGCCAGGGTTGAGCTTGCGTAGGTCTCGCTGCCATCGACCAGGTGGGTGGGCGGGTAGTTTGGAGGTGCCTTCCGTGAGGAGGTTGAAGGCGAGAAGGTAATGGTCTGAGGGTGGAAATGGTGCGATGTCGAGGTCTGCAATGGTGGTGGATTTAGTGAATATAAGGTCGAGAGTGTGACGTGCAGTGTGAGTGGGGGCGTTGGTGTGTTGTACTAGGCCATGTGAGTTGGCTATGGTGAGTAGCCGGGTCGCAACAGAGTTCTTGGGTTCATTGATGGGTATATTGAAATCCCCGAGGATGATGGTGGGGAGGTCAGAGGAGAGGATGTGTGGGAGCCAGGAGGCAAGGTTGTCGAGAAATTGTCGTGTGGAGCCCGGAGGGCGGTATAAGACTGCAACAATGGCTGGGAGGGGATTGTAGAGGCGGATAGTGTGGGCCTCAAATGATGTGAATTGTAGGGAGGAAGGTGGAGTGAGGACACGGAATGTGCAGGATGGGGAGAGGAGCAGACCCACCCCTCCCCCGGTCCTGTTGTCTGGTCTGGGGGTGTGACTGAGGTGAAGCCCCCCGTATGAGAGGGCAGCCTCTGCGGCAGAGTCAGAGGGGGTGAGCCATGTCTCAGTGAGTGCGAGGATGGTGAGGGATTTGGAGAGGAAGAGGTTGTGGACCTCTGTAAGTTTATTGCGGACGGATCTGGCATTCCAGAGACCGCAGGGTAGGGGGAGCATGTGCTTGTGAGTGGGATGGATGGAAATGAGGTTGGGGCGAGGATGGGTGTTGAAGTTGTTTGTGGACAGAGAGCTGTGAAGCGGGTCAGCAGGGGATGCTTGTCTGGCAGCAGGCAGCAGGCATTTATAAGGTGTTTGCCTCTTGCAGTTCCTTTCCTGTCACAAATACATAACTGAGTTAAGGAAATCCATTGTGGTGAGTAGTGCCACCCAAATGACAAGTCTAAAGGTGCCCATACATCTAGCAACTTGGCGGCCGATCTACCATCTGATTCGATAATTATCGAATTGGTTGCAAATCGGTACCACCAAGTGCACGTCCAATCAACAATGCAACCAATTTTGGGCTGAGCATGTCGATCAGACATGCTGCAAGACGTCAGGCCATCATGGTCAGTCACGCAGCAGAAACGGCAAGCGACGAACGCGACAGAACACCTGACACTGTCCCCTCTTATTTTCAATGTGCTCCCCCAGTGCACTACACATTACTTGTCCGTGCCCGCCACTGGCTCCGGGCTCCATCCTCTGTCCATACACCCACCCCACGTGATTGCCAGCATTCTGGTGGGCGTGTGACATCATACACACGCCCATGTTACTACGGGAACCCCATGGGGCACGAGTATGGATGGAGGACAGAGCCAGCCGAGGCAGAGGCGACCATGGACAGGTAATGTATAGTGCACTGGGAGAGCACATCGAACATTTAGGGGGGGCAGCACCTGGCCTTTGAGGCGGTGGATGCAACGTCCCAAGGCCGATTCAAGACCGATTTCAGCATGAAATTGATCAGGAATTGGCCTGCGGTGTATGGGCAGCCGACAGATCTCTCTCTAGTCAGATTCGATTAGCGATAGATTTGTCTCTTGGTCAAATCTGCCCATCATCGTTAGATGTATGGCTACCTTAAAGGGAACCTAAACTGAGAAGGATATGGATTTTTCCTTTAAAAATAATACCAGTTGCCTGACTCTCCTGCTGATCCTGTATCTCTAATACTTTTAGCCACAGCCCCTCAACAAGCATGCAGATCAGGTGCTCTGACTGAAGTCAGATTGGATTAGCTGCATGCTTGTTTCAGGTATGTGATTCAGCCACTACTGTAGCTAAAGAGATCAGCAGGACTGCTAGGCAACTGGTATTGTTTAAAACATCTATATCCTTCTCAGCTTAGGTTCCCTTTAAGAACAAATCTGTCACAGAAGATGAAGTGCAAGGAATAAGAAGTAGCAAACCGTCACAGACAGTGATAAATGCACACAGACAGTTAAATACTAAAGACCAGGCAAGGCCAGAGTGTTAGGCATCAAGTACAGGCATGAGGAATTGTTCACAAGATGGAGACCTTCACCTTTCAATTGACACCGGTTCTTGTATTTCAGCAGTGCTTTCTGGTTCTTCCACAATTTCCACTAAAACATAAAAATAGACAAATTATACCTGCTCAAGAAAATAAACATTTACAGTAACCGCCTAACGCAGGATGGCGGCAGGAGAGCAGCTTTCTCAGGTCTCAGCGACGCCATGTGGCGTTACCACACAAGCGACGAGATTTGACGGGAGCTTGCACGAGCTCCCACCAGTAAACACAGCAGGCCCCAGTGATCAGCCTGCCATCCAGCGATCGGAGCTGGCAGACAGGTTTTTTTTTTAGGTAAATATGTATTTAACTATTTATATATAGCGCTGACATCTGAAGCAGCACTGTTCTGAGTATAGGCTTGTCACTTAACTGTCCTTCAGAGGGGGTCACAATCTATTCAATTCCAATTCAATTCACTTTATTATCATTGTGTAACACAACGAAATTACTTTTCATGACAACCCCACGGTGCATATAGGGAACATAGTGATAGTAACAAGGAAGAAAAGAAATTATACAAGTATGCCAGGTATTACAGATGTTTAAACAATTTGTACAGTGTTAATTATTTCAGAGAGGATTCAGAGTTCATCAAGTTTATGGCTGATGGGAAAAAGCTGTCTTTCAGTCTGTTTGTGTGTGCGGAATGATCTAAAACGTTTACCTGATGGAAGGAGCTCAAACAGGGCATTTCCAGGGTGAGTGTTGTCCTTGATAATGTTTTTGGCCCTTCTCACGCTGCGAGTATTATACAAAAGTTTCAGTGATAATAGTTCAGTGCCAATAATGGCTTCTACTGTTTTAACAACTCGCTGCAGGGCTTCTCTAGTAGCCTTGGTGCAGCTGTTGTACCAGGCCGTCATGCAATTGGTCAGAACGCTTTCTATAGTGCATTTGTAGAAATTAACCAGCAGCTTCTGTGGGAGGTTAGCGCTCCTTAGTTTTCTCAGAAAGTAGAGGCGTTGTTGTGCTTTGCCAGTTAGAGCTAAAGCATTGTCAGCCCAGGACAGGTTCTCTGCGATGGTGACTCCCAAAAATTTGAAGCTGGAAACTCTCTCCACAGCCTCTGCATTGATCATTAGCGGTAGGTGAGTGGTCTTTTTGGTGGTCCTAAAGTCCAGAAAAATTTCTTTGGGCTTCTTTGTATTTAATAACAGGTTGTTAATGTCGCACCATGCAGTCAGGTTCCTAACTTCTTCTCTATATGCAGCTTCCTCATTGTCTGATATAAGCCCAATGACAGTCGTATCATCTGCAAACTTAACAATTATGTTTGAGGTATGGATAGGCTGGCAGTCATGGGTGAAAAGTGCATAGAGGAGAGGGCTTAATACACAGCCCTGTGGCACGCCAGTGCTCAGGGTAAGGGTGGAGGATGTCGGTTTTCCTAGTCTGACAGTTTGAGGGCGATTAGTAAGGAAGTCCAATAACCAAGTACATATGGAGGGAGCAAGACCTAGTGCATGGAGTTTGTTGGTCAGCTGGCTAGGTACAATGGTGTTAAATGCTGAGCTGTAGTCAACAAAGAGCATCCTAACATAGGAGTTAGGCTTTTCCAGGTGTGAGAGGGCAGCATGGAGAGCTACACAGATGGCATCCTCAGTTGATCTATTTGTTCGGTAAGCAAACTGGTGTTGATCTAGATTTGCTGGGATGGAGGCCTTGATGTGTGTGGCTACCAGTCGTTCAAAGCACTTGGCGATGACAGGGGTTAGAGCAACTGGTCGATAATCATTAAGACAGGTTATCCTAGGATTTTTTGGGACTGGCACAATGGTTGTAGATTTAAGGCATGATGGGACTACACCCAAGAACAGAGAGAGGTTGAATATTTGTGTAAAAAAAACTTTCGCTAGTTTACCAGCACAGGCCTGGAGCACACATCCTTGCACACCATCAGGACCTGCATCTTTCTCGGTGTTGATATTTGTGAGTGCTTTCTGCACTTCATGTATGTGAAGGATTAAAGGCTGCGAGTCTGTAGTGGGCCCAAAGTTGACTGGAGGCCGATTGTTGTCATTTTCAAATCTAGCAAAGAAGTTGTTAAGTTCCTCTGCTAGGCTGGGAATGTTATTGTCCAGTGTATATTGAGTGCTATTCTTTTTGTAATCTGTGAATAGTTGAATGCTTTGCCACATCCTCTTTGGGTTTGAGTCATTTTCAAAGTTTTCCTCCATCCTTTGTTTGTATTTAAGTTTTGCATTTCGTATGCCTTTTTTTCAGACTTGTTCTGGCTGAAGAATATGCTCCTTTGTCCTGTATTTTAAAAGCTTTGTTTCTATTCTTTAGAAGTTCCTTGAGTTCTTTTGTTATCCATGGTTTATGATTTGGGTAAACCGTAATTCTTTTATTGACAGTGATGGTGTCCACACAGAAATTAACATATGACAATACAGAGGAAGTACTCGTCTCCAGGTCTGTTTCATGAAAGAAAATATCCCAATCTGTATTTTCAAAGCAATCTTTGAGCTGAGAGACGGCAGTCTCAGGCGAGACTTTAACAGACTTGCTAATCTAATCCCTATTATAGGCATATGTTTATGTATTTATAGTGTAGTGTATGTATCTTATTCTAGGGCCAATTTAGGAAGTGGGGAGATACAAAAAAAATTTTTTTTTTTTTTTTTTTTTTTTAGCAAAAAAAAAAAACAGTATTTTTTGATTAATAAGAAATAGCAGCAGCAAATAGCACCAAAACAAAGCTCTGTTTGTGAGGGAGAAAAAAGGGAGAACAATTAATTTGGGTGCTACGTTGTATGCCCGAGCAATAAACCGTTAAAGTTGTGAATTGCGGAATTGTAAAAAAATGGCCTGGTCACTAGGGGGGTGTAAACCTCTGGTCCTCAAGAGGTTAATAATGTTGTAAAAACAGAATTATGTCTCCTAACGTTCTTCTATTGTAGGAAACTACTGTATAACTATAAGCCAACCTACCAACTCTTACCTAAAAAATTTTTGGGAAAAATGATTGACTCAAATAAAAGCCAAGGGTAGGAAATGCAGAAGTGGTGCACGTGAAATTTAAGGGGAAATTTTAGGCGATGGCACTGTGTCCTTTAATAGTGAAGAGAGTGCGATTTATAGAGATAAAAGTGTTCATGCTGTTTATATAGTAAATACATGAGTACTACCGCAAGTAGTGCTACAGGCACTTTAAGTGTTGTGACCCCCCCCCCCTCGCGTGCCGCCAGAGTGAAATGTGAGACAGCTTCTGCGGTGTCCTCTGTCTTAACTAAGTGTCCCCGTCAGGATAGGCAGAGTTTACTCTTCCATAGTTGCCACTGAGATTCTTCCGTAGCTGCCACCAGGACTTCGTAGGTGCCGCTCTGATTCATCCATAGCTTTTGGGTGTCCTTTGTGCCTCCCTCCCCTCTCTATGTACATACAGTAGTGCTGCAGGCATTTGGCGGCTGTGTTTCCTTCTGGCCCCCCCCGCGCGCTGCCTGAGCGGAATGTGTGGCAGCTTACTAGGTGTCCTCACATTCATTTGTCCTCTGTGTCTTACCTAACTTTCAGCACTATGCGGGCTTCCTTTGTATACCTATTCACCGCTGGGACTCCTCTAGTTGCAGTCTCACGGGTATGCTGCCCCCTAGTGGCTCCTCGTATCATATGCGCCGCTGCTGAGCTGAGGCTAAATGAGGTGGCTACTGGCTACGGAGGCTTCGCGGCCACGAATCGGTAAACAAAGGAAGCCCGCACAGCGCTGACACTCCGGTAAGACACAGAGAACACCTGTGAGGACACCTCATAAGCTGCCACACATTCAGCTCAGGCAGCGCACGGGGTGCAGGATAAAAGTCGCCAAATGCCTGCAGCACTATGTACATAGCAAGGGGAGGGAGGGGCAAAACTGCCATCAGCCGGCAGCTTTTTTGTTCATATTGTGGTGGGTGGAGCACTCATGACTCAAGTATAAGTCGAGACCCCCACTTTTGGGCCATTTTTTATGCCCTCAAAAACTCGGCTTATACTCAAGTATATACAGTACTTACTAATTTCTAAGGAAGCTATTAATTTCCTTTTTATTCATTTTCATTATTTCCCTTTAAGTCCTCTTTCAGTTGTTTTAAGACTTTTATTCATGATTTGTTTATCATTTTAAGCGGGATTATACTGCAGACAAACAAAAAAAATCAGTAACTGTTCATATTTACTAAAAAAAAAAAAAAAAAAAAAATAAACATTTAAAGGCATTTCCAAGCATTCCCTGTGTGTAAAAAAAAGTTTACTTTCACTGCAGAGAGCAGTACAGGCTTGTGCGTCTCTGGTTCATCGGCAAATGTAATCATTGCCAGCCAGGAGACACTCTCTGCCGTGTCTGCACTCTGCCTTTCCTATTCTGCTGAAGCGACTCAGCTATTGTCAGGGTGATGCGTCTATTCAACAGAGGGAGGAGGGCCATGTGAAGATACATGCAGAGAGCTTCAGTGGGCAATGATTTGCCAATGAACCAGAGAGAAGCAAGCTTCTACTCCTCTCTGCAGTGCAAATAAAGATTTTTACATCAAGGGAATTTTTCAAATGTTCTTTTGTGTACTAAGAATAGTCCGTGAAATTTTAGATTTTGGAGTATAATTACACTAAGATAGTTTGTTAATTTCTTGTGTGGTACTAGATGTATGCAATATTTAATTCAGGTTCCAAGCCTCAGCAACCCACCTATCAGGTGGTAAGATGGAAGAACCGGTGACTACACATTTTACGTGTGTGTCTACATACCACAATACTGTCTACTTAATCCAAAAGGCCCACCAGAAGCCCAGTTTCTCTTGGACAGCAGTTTAATTTTAGAGGCCTTTTGGGTGTGTTTCGATAGCACACAATTTGCCAATCACAAAGGCACCATGATTAATGACAACCAGCAGTGCATTTTGGAATACAAAGAAATGCAATGAATCTACTCCATGAAGTGCCTAATGAAGGAGCAGCGAACAAATGGGAAAATAAACTGGTGGTTTTAACTGATTGTTAAAACCATATCCCCTTAAAAAAACCAAAGCCTATCCATTGAAGTCTGGACCCATGGGGCCGTGGTTGGACTTCAACAGAGAGGCTTCTTGCAAAAACAATCGCCAGGCTGGTTTTGCTGACAGGGGAGGGGGGTGTTAACTATGGCCATTTCTCAGCAAATAGGCAATTTATATTTCTGTTCTTTTGTCAATGCTACATTATGTACTCTGGAGAAGAATAATTGCATTTTATATTGCACTGTAGGTACTCTTTAATATGGTAACTGTGGTGCCCTTCGCATGGCACGGCTCAGTTATATTGAATGGAGCTGCACCACACCATATATTTCTACACGACAAAAAAAAAAAAAAAAAAAAAAAAAATCATTACCGTCCAGAACATTTTGTCCAAAAATCAACTTAGCTCCCGGGACAGCTTGACCAGTCTGCAGATTCTTAACTGAAACATAAAAAAAAATGCGTTAAACTGAAGTATAAATATTATAGTGCAACCGTGATTTAAGTGACTGAAAGGAAGCCTGGCAAGATTCTATGTAGTCAATTCAATTCAGTTCAGTTCAAGTGCTTTTCCAATCCACTCTGGATATTCCTCCATCACAGTGATTCCCCTACTTCTACACAATAATATCGCCGTATACAGCCATAACCAAAATAATACACTGTCCCATACTCTTATTACGTGCCTGCGCTAACTCCACCCTCATCAGTGACAAATACTCCATTCACACCTCCTATAGGCTGGCTGCCTTTTCAATGGTAATCCCTGTAATCCTCCTCCTTTCTTCCCTCTGTCATTTAAAGTGTATACCACGTGACCCACCCCTGCTTCGTTCTCCATAACATGCTCTACATCTACAGTTGCCATTGGCTGTCTCCTTTTGCACTCATCATAGCCTCCGTGATCCTCCCCCCCCCCCGTTATTACATTGTGCACCACATGACCCATTCGTATTTATCCTGCATAACACTGATCTTAAAGCCGCACACCTAAATTTTACCCTAAAGCTGCACTCTACGTTAATGACACTACAAACTCTACAGTCTCTAAAATATTACCAATCTGTGTTTCATCACCATGCCACTCTCCATATGTTAATAATTATAACATGCCCAAGGCTCTATGTACAGTACACTTCTACCCATTATTTGTATTGGTTGTTTTATAATGGAGTATGAACAATTTGCAACTAATTATGTAAGCAGAGTTTTTCCCATATAAGCAGGTACAGCAGGCTTTGCTATTTTATTATATATAACATTAAATAATGGGTATAAGTGTACATACAGCCTTGGTCATTTTATAAGGACGCTCCCGGTGACAGGAGTGAGGAGGCGCACGGCCAGGGCCGAGCAAGCGCAGTGGCCGCTGACATTAAAGTCGTCGAACACGGAAGTGAGCTGCGGCAAGGGAATGGAGGATGGCCGAGTACCGGCGCGGGCACAGGACGTCTGCAGGGTGGTAGAAGCCCAAGGTAAGCTTAACACTTTTTTTTTTTTTTTGAATAGAGTTTTTGTGAACATAGCAGGGGGTGCACCCAGCCTGCTATAAGGACTGGGCTTTGTTTTAGGAAGCCGTTGAGCACGGATATAGTTGAAGATTCTATATAGTGTGGCTTCCACTGCCTGTGTCCCTGTTGGGAAGTTCTCATTTCCTGTTCTCTTAATAGGTAGGAAACAAAAGCGAGTTTGATCTCAAATTTTAACTACGGATACCAAAAACAGGGACTGGAAAGAATGAGGGGACACCTGTTCCACTGACAGCTCACTTGCTATCATATCCTGCTTTACCCTACATGGGGTGGCCATGAATATCAAATAAGAGCAAATAATGTATGACTAGCAAATCACGTATTTTAGCCATACGTTAGCTGACCTTATTAGCCAATATATGGCAGATCCAATCACTGATCGAATCTACTAGAAATCGGCAAAACAAACATTGCCCAATTGATCAACAGGGCCGGTTCTAGCTACAATGGGGCACCGAGACAAAAGTAACCTTGAGCCACTCTGACACGCCCCCACCCCTTGGGTAGTAGTCAGATACAGAGGCAGTGGTGAGAGGCAGACACTCCTTTTCTGCAGGGGCAAACCCAGGATTTTTAAGAGGAGGGGGGGGGGGGGGGGGGGGGGGGAAATCCGACTGACCGACAACAGGATCGATCAGGTGTAGTTTGGTTATAGATAGTAACGAGGACAGCCAACATTGCTAATGAAGGGGAAAGTGAAGCATTCACACAGCAGGGTACAGGGCTGTGCTCATACCTGACGCTGTTAAGGTACCCAAAGCTGCTCCATGCTCAGTACACTCTCTGCTGCTACATCCAAAGTCAACTGTGGCAGGGAAAGAAAGGGGGCAGGGCTGTGAGCTGCAGGATGCCTGCAGATATTCTGGTGTCTCAACTTGTGCCTGTCCCAAGACACTGCACTGGCCCTGGTCTGAGGGGGGATTCTGGGCAGCTGTAATCCCCCCCCCCCCTCCTGCAGTTGTCTATGCTCCGAGTTCCAGGTGCTGGAAGACCCATCTGTCTTCTTTGTAGTGTTGCTGCTCTGCACCTCCTGTCTCTCAAAGCACGCACTAGAGCCCAAATGGAGAAGCAGGGAGTGCAGAGCAGCAACACTAAAAAGAACACAAACTGACCTGCAACACCTGGAACTCAGAGGAGGCGAGTGTGTGCCTGTGCCTCTGTAATGCTTAGGGGGGGGGGGGGGGGGGTAAACCCGGGTATCCGACCATTTTTCCGCTATCCGGGTCGGATCCGGATACCTGGGCCACTATCCGGATGGCACTATCCGGATAGCTAGCTGCATAATCCGGATACCCGCGGGTATCCGTCCAGATATCCGGATAGTGTAGCTAGTAAGGAGATGATTTCATTCAGCCAAATCAGAGGGCTCCCAGCAGAAGCCCTAGCAACCAATCACAGAGGGGAACCCTGGCCAGCCCCACCTGACCTCATTGAGCCAATCAGAGGCCTCCCAGCCTAAGTCCTGGCACCCAATCACAGAAGGGAACCCTGGCCAGCCCCCGTGTATAGCAAGGAGGGCTGGCATGATGAGACAGATCGTCCTTGCTTGTGTGGCTGGCTGGTCACTGACAGACTTGCTCCAGTGCTGGCTTAGCAAGTGCTGTATACAGTGATAAACCTAAAGCTTTGAGTGCTAAACACCTTCACTACACTATTGTTTTATTGTTTTTTAGCTAGCTAGCTTGTAATGGTTTGCTTTCATTCACTCAGTTAGGTCCTGTCTGTGTAGGCCAGCAGGACAGTATAGGGAATAGGAGGATTACTGTGTTATTGTATTGTAGTTAGTACTGCAGTTAGTTGTTATGGCGGCGGCCTGTCGGGTACACACGGTGCGTTCCCGCACTCGAATTTCCTGCTCGATTCCCGTCTACTTGATTTCCGACATGTCCGATTTGCGTTTCGATGGATCGTTAGGTCGATTCGCATGTAAAGTATGCCAAATTGACCTAACGATCTATCGAAACGCAAATCGGACATGTCGGAAATAATCGAGTCGACGGGAATCGAGCGGGAAATAGAGTGCAGGCACACACCGCGTGTACCCGCCAGGCCGCCACCATAACACAGTGTGCACTGTCTGTCCTCTACTCTGCGGTCTGTCACTCCATGCTGATTTGATGTAAAGTCCAACCCCGATATTATTAAAGTAAGAGTACCCCACATCATCTGGTGACATCACGTATAAGTTGTACTATGTCTGCTGGCACCGGCAGCCAGGGGAGGGGCAGCAAGGGCAAGAGGACATGGAGCAACATTACAGCCACCCTCAGAAGGTCTGCCGTGTCAGTGTCGACCCCAGCGGGCAGCCTACCCTCAGTCAGCGAGCTTTTCGCTCCAGGCGCCGCAATTGAACTCAGGGCTGTTAGCCGCAAGGAGTTTGAGGAGGGGTATGATGTTGATGATGGGACGAAGGACCGTGACTACCATCCACAGGATGGGGATGTCAGCTCTGACTGAGGAGGAGGATGCGTCGGTGGGTTTGGCACGGAGGATCAGCATTGCAGACAGTGGCCGTGGAATGCGGGGCCCACCACATCCTTCTGTCGCTACCACCAGCCGCACCACTCAACCCCCAACTGCCACAGGGAGAAAAGCCACAGCATCCCATTCAGGCCGCAGGAGAATCTTCACCTCCCCAATCTGGCCGCCACGGTGCCACAGGCCACTGCTGCTGATACCGCCACCTATATTCAACCCAAAACATAATTGCGGTGTCATTTTTTTGGAGGTGTCCAGGCTGAAAACTGTCATGTCCCAGTTGTGCAATTGGACTTTGGACACAATGGCCTCAATTCACTAAGCTTTATCAAACACTTTATCAAATGTTTGATAATTTACCTCATGGGTAAAATCTAATTTTAAATTCACTAAGGTGTTATAGATGTATTGACTGTTTTATTGACAAAACATTCGATTAATATAAAACACCTTAGTAAATTCAAAATTAGATTTTACCCATGAGGTAAATTATCAAACGTTTGATAAAGTGTTTGATAAAGCTTAGTGAATTGAGGCCAATGTGGGCTGCACGACCGCTGTCTGAAACCTAGTCCTGATGTTAATTGACAGCTTTTTTTTTTTTCATCTTATGTCCATCAAATAATGAATTAGTATTTCCCTTTAAAAAAAACATGATGCTACATGCATCATTTACCCTAAAAAACATTTTTTTTTTTGTAAATTCTTTATTTTTGTAAATGCCAGTGAACAATATTGCTTATATAGGAATCACAGATGGAATACATAATCCATGTGCTCGCAGGCACAAAGTCAATTTACATGTATAGCATATTCAACAGTGGATGCATTTCACCTGTATTGCTAAAGGAATTGAGCTCTTTCTAGATTATTGCATAACCTATATCACATGCCCTGGCTTCTCTCACCTAATGTCAACAGATTATAATCAAAAACTTGAAATTTGTCGCATTGTAGGTTTTAAGATTACCATCCTCCTTTAGATGCGCTACACCTAGTTATAATTAATTCGCTGCAGGAGGAGGTTTTAACCGAGATGGATGTGACGCGTCCCCCCCCCCCCCCCCCCCCCCGTACCTTTCTACAGCATGCCCACACTTTCACAAATCGTGCTTAGATAATTGTCCATCTGCCAGGGCTCTAGCACTGTCCCAATAATGAGTTATATACCTTCCAGCACCTTGCTAAACTCTTCTGATGCCCTGAAAAAATCCCAGTAGGCCCATGTTTTTTTTTGCAAATTTCTGTTCTGCATAGGGCTATATGTGCCAGCTCCTCCATTTGTCTAATGTAGTCTATTTCCTTAATCAACTCCGTGGGGGAAGGTGGTTGTGGATTTCTCCATTTGCGTGTAATGACACATTTGGCCGTGTTTAATAGATGTCTCACTACAAATTTTTATAAGCCTTTGTAGTCCAGTTGTTATGATGCAACAAATAGAACTCAGGGGTAAATGGGGCTTCTCTATTGGTCATATGTTTGACAAGCCTCTCAATTAACTCCCACCATGCCTTTACCATCGGACAGGACCAAAGTATGTGAATCAGTGAGCCTATGTCTGCTTTGCATCTCCAACATCTCTCATCGGCATTGGGGAAGATATTGTGCAGTCTCTGGGGGGTGTAATACCATCGCGAGATGATTTTATAATTTATTTCTTGGATTCTGGCGGATTGTGAAGTCTTGTGGGCAAATGTGCATATTCTTTCTCTCTGGCCCCTAGAGAGCACCAGGCTCAAGTCTCCCTCCCATTTATCGAGAAAGTGTAAATCTTGCCCACCTGATATACCAAGCAGCATATAAACTAATGATAGAGTCTTTTTAATCGGCTCTGAACCCTGGCACAATCTCTCAAACTCAGACCGTGGTCTCACTTGATTTGGGTTAACTCTCAGTCTCCTCATCAAGTACCTTAGTTGAAAATATCCCCACCAATCTAGCTCTGCAGAAGCACAGCTACGCCGCAACTCTACCAGAGTTATCCACTTTCCTGCTTTTGAGAAATCGGCCAGAGACAATTTTCTAACATTCTCCCAAGTTCTCCACGCCTGAGCCCCACAGTGGTGTGGTAGGTTTGGGTTGTCGACTATGGGCAACAAGGGAGAGGGCCATGGTGAGATATCAGCTCTTTGTCTCAATTTAAGAAAGACTTGCAGAGTGCGTTTCACCAAGGGAGGTATCTCCAGCGCCAGAGTGGCTTGTTGCGCAGACCAGAGTAAATTTGGCAGGTTATATCCCGCCAGAGACTGCTCTACACCCACCCACTGCTTAGATTGGCTATGTCTTCCCCAATCAACTGCTCTAGTTAGGACTGCTGAGTAACAGTAGTTTGCTATATTCGGGACCGCTAATCCCCTCTCTTGTTTAGCTCTGTACATTATATTTCTGTGAATTCTAGGAGGTTTCTTTTTCCAGATGTACTGATTAAAGGCTGTTTGGGCTTGCTGTAAAAAGGTCGGTGGGATTGGGACTGGGAGGGTCTGGAAGAGATACAGCAGCCTCGGCATGACATTCATCTTGACAATCGCAATTCTGCCAAGCCACGAGAATTGTGGCAGGTCCCATTTTTTTAGATCTGCTCGCAGGGCCCTAAGCATGGGAGGGAAATTATATGTATAAATCTCTGGTAATGAGTCCGAGATAAATGTTCCTAAATATTTAATATTTTGGGATTTCCATTTAAAGGGGAAATTCCGCTCTAGCTGTTTTATTTTCTCATGCAAGCCTGTGTTATAGGCCTCACATTTGTCGTAATTAATCTTAAAGAATGACAGTTCACCGAATCTATCGAATGCAGACATCAGACTAGGCAAGGTGGTCACTGGGGATGTCAAGAAGAAAAGCAGATCGTCTGCGTATGCTGCCACTTTATGCGTGGTCTGGCCAATTTGCAATCCCCCAATATCCGCGTTTTGTCGTATCTGACATAAAAATGGTTCCAGAGCTAGCGCAAATATTAGGGGAGACAGAGGACAACCCTGACGTGTACCGTAACTCCCACAAGCCGCCGAGTCCTTGTTAGGTTTTGCAATAACAGTGACATGTGATTCCAATGTCTGCTTCGGTAAACTCTCTATAATTTTTCTCGGTCTGCTAGAGCATTAAAAAGTTTACACAAATGTGATGCCAACAGTCCTTTATATTTCTAATAGTATTCAACGGGAAACCCGTCTGGGCCCGGTGCTTTGCCTGATTTAATCCCTGAAATTACTTGCATAATTTCTGTCTCAGAAAAAGGGGTTTCCATTTCTTTAACCATCTCTTCCGTTAATTTGGGCATGTTAGCTTCTTTAAGATATTGTGAGATAGCTGAGATAGTTCCTTCCCTTCTATTTTCCCCCTCTTTACTAGTAAGGTTATATAGTTTAGTATAAAAATCTTGAAAACTTCTAGCGATGGACTCGTTTCTAATGTGTTTTTGCCCCTTTGCATCTACGATTTGAGATATATACGTTCTCTGCTGCTGTTTGAGCGCCCTTGCCAAAAGCCTCCCTGACTTATTGCCATGTAAGAAGAATGTGTTTTGACACCTACTTGCCGCCATTTTGGCACTATTTTGCAGCATTACTTGTAACTTCTTTCTGGCCTCTAACAGATGAGTCAAAGTGTCCTCTGCTAGGGTTTGTTTATGTCTTGATTCTAGCCGCTGTATCTCTTCCAGAAGCCCCTTTATAACCTTTTCTCTCTCCCTTTTAATTTTAGTCCCCATTTTGATGAGATAGCCCCTTATCATACATTTGTGTGTTTCCCAGACAATTGATTGCATGACCTCTCCTTTATCATTTTCCCTAAAATATTCTCTTATCTGTTGTTCTATTTTCTCTGAGCAGGAGGAGTCCTGGAGCAAGGACACGTTCATACGCCACGTAAATGGAGTACCTCTCTTAGGTGCACAGATCATTGCTACTGTCACCGGAGCGTGATCGGAGTAGGTGATACTACCGATGTCTGTATTCGCAAGTTCCGATAGGAGATTGTGCGGAGATCATGATATAATCGAGTCTCGAGTACATATTGTGCACCGAAGAGTAAAAAGGAGTAGTCCCTTGTCGTGGGATGTTCCAATCTCCAGGCGTCCACTAATTGCCTGTCGTGCAATGCCTTCTTGATTTTATTCAATTTGGCAAAAGTCAGGGAAGATCTGTTTTGAGATGAGTCTAGGGACGGATTTAGGGTCACATTAAGGTCTCCACCCAGGATGACACTGCCTTCTGCAAACATATCTAGCTTTGCCAAAAACCCCAGTATGAATTTGTCTTGGTCTACATTAGGAACGTAGATGGATCCAATAGTATACTTGCGATCCAAAATCGTACCTTTGATCAGTGTATATGTACCGTTAGGATCTTGAGAAACACCCGTTTCCTTAAAGGCCAGGTTTTTATTGAGTAGTATTGCAGTCCCCTTTGTTTTGCTATCTGGAGAGTTACTGGTGTAGGCATATGGGAAATCTTTATTACTCAGTTTCGGTGGTCTATGACTTTTAAAATGTGTCTCTTGTATGAGGACTATTTGTGCGCGTTGCTGTTTCATATCTCTAAGAAGGGTCCTTCTCTTCTCTGGGATATTCAGGCCCTTGGCGTTGATGGATATTATTTTTGTAAGAGCCATAGTGTTGTGTAATGTTGGGCAAGGCGGGGACACGTCACATCTCTAGAGGTCTCTACCTCAGAAATAACAAGAACAATAACATCAAACCAATAGAACAGGTTCTTCACAAAGAAGAAATAACAAGTTAGAATCTGCACCAACGATTGGTTCCAGATTCGCCTGTGTATCCTATGTGGGAGATAGAAAGCCACCACGGGAACGAGTTTTCGTTTCTCGGGCATGACTTTCCTCTGCCACTAACCGACCTTTGATAGATTAGCTAACGTTTATAGCCTATGCACAATACACCTCCTCCATAGCCCCATGGAACTCAGCACGCACCCTCTCCTTTGTGGACCCTAGGGGGAAACGCAACATATTACCTCAAAACAAGGCCCCAGGGGGGAGAAGAGGCCTCAGCCAACGTTATATAGAAATACATTTGTTATCCACAAGCCATATTATAGTGTGTAACATCTAGCTGGCATAGCTCTGTCTGCGCGGGGGTGGGAGGACATGCATGCAAAATTGGGGGGGTGTGGAGTATCTGACCTATAAACATGTGTACAGATTCGCCTTCAAGAGAGGAAAACTGCATATTAGTATTTATCACGTATATTTATAATCCGTAAATCAGTTTCTACCATCCGGGTAAGGTAACCAAGCTCATTAAACAATTAACTGTCAGCTCTCCTGACCCGTGGCAGCGTCAATCCCCCTGTTCCCCCCTTTCCCTTCCATCTTCCCCTATCAGCTTTTTCCTTTTTTTCACTTTGTCCCCATGTCAGAGTGTTCCCGCCTGCATTCTACCACGGCATTCAAAGTTAAGTTCTCCGGAATGAGTTCTTATTATTCAGCTCATGCTAGCAAACGCCCCCCCACACCGGCGAACAGACCCCATTGTCCGGTTCCACGTCAGTACTAATATGGCGGTTTCCCGCCTTTAGGCTAGGCCCCATTGTCATGTGGTACTTATCTGCCTTCAACGAGACCAAGGCATCGGAGGTCCTTCGATAAATACCCCGGCGGGAGTTATGCTCGTGGGGGGCTGTCCGCCAATCTTTTCTTCTGATCCTTTTGTGGTGTGGCGATGAATAGCTTGTCCGGTTGCCATTCCGGCACTTCTACGGAGGGTAGAGAGAGGTCTCGGAACAAGTTGGGGAGGTCAGCAGGATCCTTCAGGGTAAAGGTTTTACCCTCTTTCATAACGATTAGCTGGAAAGGGAAGCCCCATTTATACATCACGCCTTTGTCTTTAAGAATTTTTAATAGCGGTTGTAAGGCTCTCCTCTGGGCCAGCGTGCTGGGTGCTAGATCCTGGAACAACATCAAGCTATGCCCCTCGTATTCAATCGACTCCATTTTTCTTGCGGCTTGCATGATAGCATCTTTTGTGCTGAAGTAGTGGAGCCTGCAGATCACATCCCTCGGCAGCTCTCCTGTCGCAGGTTTTGGTCTCAAGGCTCTGTGTACCCTATCGAACTTCAGGGGTTTGTCCTCTGGCTGGGCTAATATGGTGTTAAAGATAGTTTGCAGGGTTGGGCCTAGTTGTGCCGCCAAAATGTCCTCTGGGAGCCCTCTCACACGTATGTTGCAGCGCCTGCTGCGGTTCTGCTGATCTTCTAGCCCCATGCGCAGCGCTGCATTTACCTTAGTCAGGTGTGCTTGTTGGGACTTTAGTGTTTGTATGTCCCTTCTCATCTCCTCCGCATCCGCTTCTACTACTGTGAGTTGGCCTTCTTGCGCGGAGACCTCCGACTGTATGCTCTGCAGGTCCGCTCTGGTGGCCGCTGTGATGCGCTCCGCAAGCTCTGCCAGGTCAGATTTTGTAGGCAGGCTGTGTAAATAGTCCCTGATTTTGCTTAGGGAGCGGGCTGTAGCCGATTCAGTATCAGGGGATGGCGCCATCTCGTTCGAGCGTGTCGCTTCCGCCATCTTGCTTGGAGTTTGAGTGGCCTCGTTCCTCCTAAGGTATTTGGTAACCTGCTGCTGCGTGTTCTTGTGCGGTGTATCTGCTCCCTTTGCTTTCTTGGATCGTCCGGACATATTTTTGCCCCCGGGGCTAGCTGCAAAGTAGGCTATTTATGTAGCTTTAGGTCGGTCAGGCCGAGGAGCTCACCCGTGTCGCGTCTTCACTCCTCCATGGCAAGCTCCGCCCCCCCTAAAAACCATTTTAACGCTATTTAAAGGGCACTTCCGGGTTTTCTATCCGGATACCCGAATAGGTCGGGTACTCGCGGGTAATTTGGTCGGATATCCGGATCGGATATCCGCAAGGTCGGATCCGGATACCCGGATCCGGATATCTGGGTACCCGGATCCGGGCGGGTAATAAAAAGCACTACCCGAGCATCCCTGTAAACCACTGGCCACAGGAGAACACGCGCCAGCGCTGCGTAATTTGTTGGCGCTTTATAAATACAATAAATAGTAATAATAATAATAATAGGTGAGAGCTCTGCTGCCAGCTGGGGAGAGAACTGATAAAAGGAGACCTGGGTGGAAAGGAAGGCGGCGGCTCCATAGATTTTGAATAGATTGCATGCTGAAATTGATTCAAAATCTGTTTGCAGTGTCTGGGCAGCCAATAGATCCCTCTCTGATCAGATTCGATCAGAGTGGGATCTATCTGATGGCAATCTATAGGTGCATGGCCACCTTTAGAATTCTATCACCTGATCAAATATATCACATGTTCCTCAATGAGTTCTGCTACACAGAAGCAACTATGAACAAGCATACATTTGAAGAAGAACTTGTATTCTCAGGCAGATGTGAAGAGAAGAGCATACTGGGGAAGGGGTGATTTGACAAACAGTGTTACTCAACCCCATCTTGTTGAGTCAATGGAGGCAGCATTTCCAAGTGCCAGGGGTGTTTGCAGCAATTTTCATGCAGTTAACAAGTCACTGAAGAAATGCTGCTTACAAATGAGTAAAGTGTTCCAAATAGCTTTATAGTGTGCTATGGTCCTCTTTCTGGTGACAGTTGTGACAGGAAATCAGCCACAACGCTCGTGTGAATAAATCCTAAGTGATGGGGTAACTAACCAGGAATGGGAAAAGCAGGCACTCAGCATTCACCAGCAGCAGATTGTTGCAAATCAGATGGGCACTGTTGCTCTCCTAGAGGGTCTGTTTCACATGCGAATGCCAGTTATGCCATGCTCCAAGCTTGAATGTCTGAAAAGTTCATTCAGGCCTATGATGAGCAAGTATATTAAAAATCAGCCTGGTGGGTCAGGACAGAGAAATACAGGACCAAGGCTTCCATAGAGGCAAACCGGACAATTGCCCAGCCCCCCCATTGCAGTGTAGCTCTCCCATCAGGGGTGCCCGGGCAGCCCTGCAGGGGGCAGATGGAGTGTAAGCTCTTCAGCCCAGCGTGCAGTGGATACCCTCCGATGACGTTGGTGTTCTCTTGCCTGGTTCTGTAATGGAATCAGTGGTTTAGTCACCCTAAACTAGTCAGATGGGTTACAGGGTGTTGCTGTAGCTTCCAGGGACCCGTTTCTCCCTGCTGAGCAATTGGGGACTGCGTTTCCTTCAAGGCAGCCAGTCAAAAAAACAAAACAAAAAAAAAACGTTCTCCCTCTTCCTGCTCAGTTTCAGCTGCCATCACTTGTTGGCGTGCTACAGAAGCCTCTGCAGGTCTTTTTACCATCCCAGAGAAACTTCAACCTGTGGTATGGCTGAACCCTGAATTGCCCTGCAAATCCTAACACAAATTCACAGCAGAAACAGAAATAGTGTGGCACTTCTCACTTGGAATGGATAGTGAAGGATAAACACAGGCAATATTGTACAACCGCTCACCTGCAAATCTCACAGTCTGTATCTAAGATGAACACTGAGGCGTGTGCTCCGTATACACATATGGAAAATTTTGAAATCCTAACACAAGCCTACTGGCCCCAGATCCCACATTGATGTCAGGTGTATGAGGGGAGACGTTCAGATGTAGCTGAATAGCAGAAATAGAATATGTCATGGGTCACTGTCACTTACCTTTCATTAAAGTTACTATGCGGTCAGGGTCAACACCCGTTAACAGTCCTTGAAAGCATCCACTGACTGTTGTAATTTTGACCTTCTGCCCAATAATCCTGGCCAAGTAATCTTCAGTAGTTGTGTCCATATTGAAATCTCCAAGTAAACACCTGCAATTAAAATCAGCACAAAACAAAAAATGAAAAATACCAGTAAAACCATAAAAATTCCCTAAACAAAAGTTTGTAATGGAGAAGGGGCACTACAGGTCAGACAAAAATTCAGTCCAGGCCTTGCCAGATACAAAGCGTTGGATCCAAAATAATTCATATAATGCAGCACTTCCACTAATAATCCATCGCCACACCTCCAATCTCCAGCAACAGCTTCCTACCAGAAGACTAAGCACAATATTACAAGTTATATTAGTTATAGTTATATTATAAATGCCTGTACAACGCCAGTCAATATATATAGATTTTCTCACCATTTTATTTGTCACAATGTGTCTCCTCTGCTTCCAATGCCATACTGTTGATTGCCTAATTTGGAGTCCCATAACAATATTAGCAAAACCATTTATAACTGTTTTGGTGTGGTGATGTTTAGTGTAAGCACTGCATAACTGGTTGGATTTTGGATTAGAACTAGTTCAAAGCTTACAACACAAAAACATATGGTTGACAGTTAAAGAATACACACATATAGGCCACCACCTCTGACATAGGAGACCAGGGTTTGAATCCTGGCTGAAGCCTTTACCTACTCAGTAAAGAGTCATTGGGCAAGACTCCCTAACGCTGCAGGGTGCCTACTGAGCGAACCCCAAGTGGCTGCAGCTCTTAAAGATAAAATGTAATCTTCTTCTACTGACATAACCTTCCAGCGGTAAAAATGGCACCATGCGATAAATGTCTGAATGTAAATCAGGGAGAGGAAAGATTTTACAATGGGCAAACACTGAATAAATTATTTATACGTAATTATTGTAGAAATTAAGCAAAACATTTTATTACATTATTTTCACTGGAGTTCCTCTAAGTGCTTTGAGTCTGACAGGAGAAAAGCGCTGTCCAAATGTTAGCAATATTATTATATACACACACATACATGCCCCCACAGTACTGTAAAACCATTTAAAGTAAATCTGTCAGGTTTATAACCTAACATTTTGGATACTTACCTCTGCAGAGGGAAGCCTCTGACTTCTCCAGGGGCTTTTCCTCAACCTCCTCTGCCAGGCCATTGCATCGCTGAGACACCCGAAGATCGCATGTGTGCCACCGCACTGCACCTGTGCAGTAGCACAGACCTAATTGGTCTTCGGCTAAAAAAGCAATTGGATTGTGAGCATGAGCTGAGCGGATCGTTCAGAAACAGCCTTGTCAGTCTGTCGACAGCACGTACACACGTGCTACTGTGGGCTAAACATTCGCCCAGAAGGAGGGTCTGACGGACCTGTCATTTGCGGTGGTATGGCGTGTCTACGCGCCTTTAGAGACACATGGGTTAAGAGGACTGCCAGGCAACTGGTATGGTTTAAAAGGAAATAAATATGGCAGCCTCCATATCCCTCTCACCTCAGGTCCCCTTTAAAACAAAAAACAGATACTTACCTGCAGGCTTCTCGGTGTAAATCTCCCGCCATTGGAGACTTCGGCAGTGTTCGGAAGCACTCGGGCTACCGAAGACAGGCAGCTCTGTACAGTGCAAGCGCAAGCAAGGGCACTCACGTGTATGCAGTGCGGAGTGGCCCATCTTCAGAACCCGATTGCTTCCAAATACTGCCAAAGCCAGCCCAACCCAGAAGAGAGCAGTCTACGACCGAAGAGTTGTAGACTGCTAACAGGGAATACTGTGAGGAAACGCAGGGACCGGGAGGAGAACGGGAAGGCTCTTTAGGACACAGAGCCTACCCTCTCCTTAGGTGAGTATCTGTTTTTTGTTTTTAAATTACACTTCAGACTCCCTTTAAGGCAGGTGTGAAACAGGTGTGAAAAAATTATGTTAAGAATGACTGGTTTTTATTAATATTGTTTATGCTTATCAATTTATAAAATGCAAGATGAGTTCGCAAAAGTAAAGGCCAATCAGTATTTGGTGTCACTCCCTTTGCCTTCAAAACAAAATTATTATACGTACATTTGCACGAGGATTTTACAGGATTATAGTCGTGTATGTTTAACCAATTATTCCAAACAGGTGCTAACAGACATTTTCAAACCTAGGTTGAAAGAGTAATTTACTGAAACCAAAAAAGCTAAGTAGGAGGCTTACAGCTGGGTGAGGAACAGCCAAACTCTGCTGCCAAGGTGAGGTTGTGGAAGAAAGTATTGCGTCTCTGGTCACACTGTGCAAGACTGAGCAAGGACACAAGACACAAAGCATTTATATTACATCACCAGGTAGCTCCAAGGCAAACCATTCAAAGCAGACCGGGGATTGCAAGATGTATTTCAAGTCCTTTTCGTTTTCAAAATCTTTTATTGAGCAAAAGTAATAGGGGGCTTGTTCACACTACGAGAGCTGGTGATTTTTTAAAAGCGCTCATGTAATGTTGCTCTATGTGAGTGTTTTCACATGAGCGATGAGCCATCTTTCCGAGCGCAAACGCGGGTCTTGCATCATTTTCTGAGCGTTTGAGCTTTAATGCAATGTATAGGAAAATCGCTAAGCGTTCTAAAAAGCGATTTGAAAGCGATTTTGTGAGTGCTTTTGCTCGCAATGTTTATTAATTGCATTCAGTTCCAGGTCAAAGAGTTCACTTCCTCATTGTATTCAGGAAGAAAAATTCAAATCGCCTAACAAAAGTGTTTAGAAAAGCGCTTCTAAAAATCACAAATCTGAAAGCGCAGGGAAAAGTGCTTTCAGGGCCCTTTCCTACTGCACAGCTGAATCACAAAATCACAAATCGCTAGTGATTTGTAAATCGCTAGGGTTGCTACTAATATAAAAATCATGAGAAGTATTTTCCACGATAGAATTGCTCCAGAAAGCGATTTGCAAGTAGAATCACTAAGAGTGATAATGCAAAGCAAATGAAAAATCGCAATCGCATAACAAAATTATGAAAAAAAAGAAAAATCGCAATCGCTGGTGTTTGTGATTGCGTTTGATAGTGGAAAAAGGCGCTCACAAAAGCGCTCAGTGCTTGCAATTGCCCTGGCAATTTAGGGGGGGGGGGGGGGGGAACAAATCCAAAATGTCAAAAAAGTGAAATAAAATTAAATACCACTTTAGTATAAGGGCCTGTTTCCACTATCGCGGTTTCCGCCGCAGAACTTCCCCGCAGGCAAATCGCGCATGGAAACTCTGCCATAGGGTATAACGGCGCCGCCGGCCGAATCGCTTGCGCTAGCGATTCGGCCGAAACCCCCCGCAGAATTTGCAGCGGAGGCTGCGATCCCCATAGCCGTGCATGACACGGCTGATGGGATTCACCTGCGATCCCGCCCACCCGCTCAGTGCCGGCGTGCGTCTGCGAGACGCACGCCACACAAGTGGAAACGAGCCCTAAAAGGAAATCCATTTAACACGTATGATCCATTAATTTGAAAAGGGTCAGGCCACTAGACCTTCTCATCAGGACAGACATACAGCCATTAGGAGATAGAAACAGATTATTGGTCCCGAAACAGTACATTTAACACGAGCCCAGGGTTGCTCATGCGCCCCACTCCCTCGGCATACATTTGATTAAGCCGCCAGGAGATTTGGGGCACTGGGTAAGACTGTAAAAAGGCTCACCCTGCTCCTGCTAAAGTCCTGGTGGAGATAGAGATAGGTGTAGCCAGTAATAGGTGGCCGCAGCATAGGTAGCCAGGGATATGTGTAGCCAGTAGTAGGTGGCCGCAGCATTCGTAGTCAGGGATAGGTGTAGCCAGTAGTAGGTGGCCGCAGCATAGCCAGGGATAGGTGTAACCAGTAGTAGGTGGCCGCAGCATAGGTAGCCAGGGATTGGTTTAGCCAGTAGTAAGTGGCCGCAGCATAGGTAGCCAGGGATTGGTGTAGCCAGTAGTAAGTGGCCGCAGCATAGGTAGCCAGGGATAGGTGTAGCCAGTAGTAGGTGGCCACAGCATAGCTAGCCAGGGTTAGGTGTAGACAGTAGTAGGTGGCCGCAGCATAGGTAGCAAGGGATAGGTGTAGCCAGGATAGGTGGTGGCAGCAGCAAAGGTAGCCAGGGATAGGTGAAGCCAATAGTAGGTGGCCGCAGCATAGGTAGCCAGGGATAGGTGTAGCCAGTAATAGGTGGCTGCAGCATAGGCAGCCAGGAATAGGTGTAGCCAGTAGTAGGTGGCCGCAGCATAGGTAGCCAGGGTTAGGTGTAGACAGTAGTAGGTGGCCACAGCATAGGTAGCCAGGGTTAGGTGTAGAAAGTAGTAGGTGGCAGCAGCAAAGGTAGCCAGGGATAGGGGTAGCAGCAGCACTGGTAGCCAGAGATAAGTGTAGGCAGGATAGGTGACCGCAGCATAGGTAGCCAGGGATACGTGTAGCCAGGATAGGTGGTCGCAGCATCGGTAGTAAGGGATAGGTATGGCCAGTAGTAGGTGGCCGCAGCATCGGTAGTAAGAGATAGGTATGGCCAGTAGTAGGTGGCCGCAGCATAGGTAGCAAGGGATTGGTGTAGCCAGAAGTAGGTGGCTGCAGCACAGGTAGCCAGGGATAGGTGTAGCCAATAGAAGGTGGCCGCAGCATAGGTAGCCAGGGATAGGTGTAGCCAGTAATAGGTGGCCGCAGCATAGGCAGCTGGGGATAGGTGTAGCCAGTAGTAGGTGGCCGCAGCATAGGTAGCCAGGGTTAGGTGTAGAAAGTAGTAGGTGGCAGCAGCAAAGGTAGCCAGGGATAGGGGTAGCAGCAGCATAGGTAGCCAGAGATAAGTGTAGGCAGGATAGGTGGCCGCAGCATAGGTAGCCAGGGATACGTGTAGCCAGGGTAGGTAGCCGCAGCATCGGTAGTAAGGGATAGGTATGGCCAGTAGTAGGTGGCCGCAGCATCGGTAGTAAGAGATCGGTATGGCCAGTAGTAGGTGGCCGCAGCATAGGTAGCCAGGGATTGGTGTAGCCAGAAGTAGGTGACCGCAGCATAGGTAGCCAGGGATAGGTATGGCCAGTAGTAGGTGGCCGCAGCATTGGCAGCCAGGGATAGGTGTAGCTAGGATATACTTCTGCAGCATAGTTAGACAGGGTTAGGTGTAGGCAGAATAGGTGACCGCAGCATAGGTAGCCAGGGTTAGGTGTAGGCAGGATAGACGTCTGCAGCATAGGTAGCCAAGGTTAGGTGTAGGCAGAATAGGTGACCGCAGCATAGGTAGCCAGGGATAGGTGTAGCCAGGATAGACGTCTGCAGCATAGGTAGCCAGGGTTAGGTGTAGGCAGAATAGGTGACCGCAGCGAAGGTAGCCAGGGATAGGTATGGCCAGTAGTAGGTGGCCGCAGCATAGGTAGCCAGGGATAGGTATGGCCAGTAGTAGGTGGCCGCAGCATAGGTAGCCAGGGATAGGTATGGCCAGAATATACGTCTGTAGCATAGGTAGCCAGGGATAGGTGTAGGCAGAATAGGTGACCGCAGCATAGGTAGCCAGGGATAGGTGTAGGCAGGATAGATGCCCACAGTATAAAGAGCCGGGACACACACACACTACAAATACTCACTTGCCGGGTCCTGCACGCTGTACTGGCTTCATTCTTCTTCCTATTCTTGCGTATCATCTCCTTGTAATAGTGCCCAGTGGGCGCTGTTTCAGAGAAATGGGACGCAAGAACAGGAAGTAGAATGAAGCCAGTACAGCATGCAGGACCCAGCAAGTGAGTATTTATTTATCCCCGCCGCTGTTTGTGCGCTCGCCGCTACTTCGCTGTCCCCTCCCCCCCCCCCCCCCCCCAAAAAAAACGGTAAAACTAGATTGTGCATGGTAATCATACCAGGCACAATCAAACCATGATTATACCGTCATACCGGTATACTGCGGCAACCCTAGGCTGCAATTCTACAAAGGGAGTCAGGGATTTGTTCAAGATTAATGTTGTCCTCAATGGTGAGAAATACAAACAGAAAATTATCATACAATGCTCATACGGAGGTGTCTGATTGGCCTCAAATTTATTCTGAAGCAGCACCACTCTAAACATACAGAAAATGTCATTTATAACCTTCTTTTGCATAAATTGCACCCCACTGACCGATGCAAACCAAAGACCCAAAGACCAGAGTGTCAAAAACCAAAGACCGAGAATGTGATGTAAATCAGGCACTCTGACAAAAATAAAACAATAGTATACTAGATAGAGGTGGCTGCTGTACTGTAATCAAACAGCAGAGGCCATTGTAGCACAGGATAAAGCTGAAATGACAGTTTTGTCAAGTTTCCTACTGCTGTACAGAAGCTGTTCCCTGGCCAGTTTTGAGACATCCAGGAGACCTGCAGCAGAGCGAAATGATGAACAGATGGAAAGTGTCTGGGAAGTCTTACAGTGCAGGACTACAAATAGCACAATGCCAGATACATACTAGCAGCTACAATTGGGGGAGCAGCTAATGTGTGGAATACTGAAAGCATGACACAGCATGAAGTATGCCCAAATCTGCCTTTTGCTTGAGCTCACTAGTCTGTCTCTAGGGACTGTGGTTTTTCAGCATTCCTGGGATCTTTCTGACACGGCTGAGCCCAAGGAATGACGCCAAGACCAAAAAGGGGCACTGACACATACAACGCATAGTGTGCCAAAGTTAGCATGTCAATTTTTTATAGCTCCCTTGTATTGTGCCTGAGGCTTCCTCAATAGCATTGTCTCAGCTTTCCAGCGCTTCAAACATGTAGTGTGACAGAGGTGTGATTCATACCGTCAATGAACACGTCTCCACTGCTCTAGAGTCCCGTGGTGGCGTGCTTTACATAACTGCATCTAACTCCTTGCATTGCACTTGGTGATGGAAGGCAATATGAAGTTTGGAGGTCTCAAGCAAATGACTGCAGAACGTTGGTGACTTCTGTGCGATTTGCACTTCCGTATGTGATGACCCCGCAGATTTAACATGGCTGAGTTACTGTTGTTCCCAGTTACTTCCACTTTGTTATAATACCGTTGACAAATGAGTGTGGAAAAATGTGTAGCGTGGGAATTTCATGAATGGAAATATTGCACAGGTGGCATCATATCACGGCACCATGCTGGAATTCACTAAGCTCTATAGCATACATGTCAAACTCCGGCCCGCGGGCCGAGTTTGGCCCTCAAGGGGTTTCCCCACTTTGCATTATGTTTGGCCCACTCTGGACCACCAGGGAAGCTATACTGGAGGTGAAGCCCTACAACACCAGGGAAGCCATATGGGGAGGTAGGTGGAAAGCACTAAACACTAGGGAACTGTATAGGGAGTGTGGGGGCCACTAGACACTAGGGAACTGTATAGGAGTTGGGGGGCAATTAGACACCAGGCAACTTTATAAGGTGGCCAGTAGAAATTGAGGCCCACGACTAAGTGTCAGTGTTCAAATTTGGCCCACTTTGTCTGAGTTTGACACCCCTGCTCTATAATAATCTATTCTTTCACAAATGTTTGGATAAGTAATATGTATGCCTTGGTGCTTGATTTTATACACCTTTTTCCATATGTGATTGAAACACCTGAATTCAATGATTTGGAGTGGGCACCTCAATACTTTTGGCAATAAGATATAGTGTAAATTAGCCATTGTGGGATTTGGGTTATAATCAGCTGTTCTGGAGAACATCTGAACTCTAGACAAAACATTGCAATACTTTTTAAATGTACAGAGGTGATAATGGTTAATACTGCAGGGTCACAATGGGAGAAATTTCCTCAACAAGGCCCCAGACAGAAATTTGGACCTAACAGTGTCTGTACACCTCTATTAAAGCCTTCACATGTAAAATAAAGTCATGAGTTCCCTTTGAATGTGCAAATGTACCACATAGTTCCCCTTCTGTAAAATCACCTCCCCCCCACACCTATTAATACAACTAAAATGAGAGCCCCACAAGTATGTGAAAAGCAAAACTCTGCCTGAAATGCACAGAACCTTGGTGGATATTTGTTTGGGCTTCATAACTGGAGTCCTGGAAGAACCTCTGTAATTCACATCATGCATTGAATTGAATTATCTTGCACCTAGCCAGGGAAAGGATTTTATGCACAACTGCTCACTCACAGATAGTAATGCAATACCAAAATAAACACACAAGTATAATGTAATCTGAAACAAGTGGTTTCCTTTCTGATGTCCCGTCCAGCAGTACATCTGTACTAATGGGTTCAGTAGTTAGACAGGGTGGCTCATCCTATTGGCTGTCTCCTTTGACCGTCAATTTTTATACGGGGCGTATGCACTAAACTGCATTAAGCAGAATGATGTGCATAAAGTCTTACCACACAATGGGCTTGATTCACTTTAAAGGCCCATACACACGTCGGATTTTAGCGAACGACCCGTCGTTTGAACTTCCGTCGTTCTGACGTTTTCGCGTCAAATCCGATGTGTGTACAGACTATCGTTCGGGTGATAAGACTGGTTACCAACGATCCGCCGGGCGGATCGCTGGTAACCAGTCTTATCACCCGAACGATAGTCTGTACACACGTCGGATTTGACGCGAAAACGTCCGAACGACGGAACGTTCAAACGACGGGTCATTCGCTAAAATCCGACGTGTGTATGGGCCTTAACTGTGATAACTCAAATATCACACCTTATCAAAGATATTGCACCTTTTGAAAAGATATCACACCTTATCAAATATATCACACCTTATTAAAGATATCACACCTTATCAAAGTTAACACGCCTTATCAAAGTTAACATGCCTTATCAGAGTAGGGTAGTAGTAGCAAGCGCTATGAACCCGCAGGGGTTTAGGGCAGGACGAATGCCATTGCCAATAAGCAGGCATAAGTTTGTAGCGCTCGCTATGCTTCTCCGATAAGGAGTGTTAACTTTGATAAGGTAAGGTGTGATATCTTTTCATAAGGTGTGATCTTTGATAAGGTGTGCTATTTGAGTTATCACAGTTTAGTGAAACAAGCCCAATGAGTGCATTACACTCTCTACTCATTGTGCATAACACTTCAAGTATGTACTTCTGCTTAACGCAGTATAATGCATACACCCCTATGATTCCTCATGCCAGTATAGCACATGCTCCAAACAAGTTGTCAAGCAACTACAGCACTGTATTATGTTTATGATAAAATATACTGTTTTACAATGGGGAAAAAAAAGGCATGTGCTTTTGGTTAAAAAATTGTGTATTTCCAAGCTATACACACATGCACGTCCCCCAAATCTCTTGAATGGTAACCACATTTAAAATATGTTCTGTACAGCTCACAGCCACATAATAATGTGTAATGAACTGAATGCCATCTATTTTTTCATTCTTGTTTGTAAGTCATGAAGTAGTATACTATGGAAGGACTGTGCGCACCAGTGCACAGGAAACCTTTGGACTTGTTGCATAGTATACAGCTTACAGTGACAACCACACATTATTTTAAAGTGGACCCAAATTAAAAATACAAGATTTCAGAAATAAAACATATTTTCTAAATTATAATAATAAATAGTAGCCTTTTTTTCAGCTGCATGTTGACAAATACAAAATATTTTGCATTTATTGGAGCAACCCCCCCCCCCCCCTTTCCTTTCATATTGCCGGGACAGAATCCGGCAGACTGGTGGAGTAGGAAGTGTAGTGGAGCAGGGAAATCCATTGGACAATCTGAGTCAGGGAAGGTAGAAGTTAATCATAGTCGAGAATCATGTCAAAGTCAGAGACAGGCAGATGAGGCTCTTAAGCGAGTCACAGGCAGCAATCGAGGCAGGCGGCAGACAGGTAATCAGAGTCTGGGTCACAGGCAGTGATCGAGGCAGGCGGCAGACAGGTAATCAGAGTCTGGGTGACAGGCAGAGATTGAGGCAGGCGGCAGACAGGTAATCAGAGTCTGGGTAACAGGCAGAGATCGAGGCAGGCGGCAGACAGGTAATCAAAGTCTGGGTCACAGACAGAGATCGAGGCAGGTAGCAGACAGGTAATCAGACAGAATCGGGGTCACAGACAGATATCGCGGCATGCCGTAGACAGGTAATCAGAATCTGGGTCACAGGCAGAGATCGAGGCAGGCGGCAGACAGGTAATCAGAGTCTGGGTCACAGACAGGGATCGAGGCAGGCGGCAGACAGGTAATCAGAGTCTGGGTCACAAGCAGAGATCGAGGCAGGTGGCAGACAGTTAATCAGAATCGGGGTCACAGGCAGAGATCGCGGCATGCCGCATACAGGTAATCAGAATCTGGGTCACAGGCAGAGATCGAGGCAGGCGGCAGACAGGTAATCAGAGTCTGGGTCACAGACAGAGATCGAGGCAGGCGGCAGACAGGTAATCAGAGTCTGAGCCACAGACAGAGATCGAGGCAGGCGGCAGACAGGTAATCAGAGTCTGAGCCACAAGCAGAGATCGAAGCAGGTGGCAGACAGGTAATTAGAGTCTGGGTCACAAGCAGAGATCGAGGCAGGCGGCAGACAGGTAATCAGAATCTGGGTCACAGGCAGAGATTGAGACAGGCGGCAGACAGGTAATCAGAGTCTGGGTCACAGGCAGAGATCGAGGCAAGCCGCAGACAGGTAATCAGAGTCTGGGTCACAAGCAAAGTTCGAGGCAGGCGGCAGACAGGCAATTAGAATCTGGGTCACAGGCAGAGATCAAGGCAGGTGGCAGACAGGTAATCAGAGTAGAGGGTCACAGGCAGAGATCGAGGCAAGCTGCAGACAGGTAATCAGAGTCTGGGTCACAAGCAGAGATCGAAGCAGGTGGCAGACAGGTAATCAGAATCTGGGTAACAGGCAGAGATCGAGGCAGGCGGCAGACAGGTAATCAAAGTCTGGGTCACAGGCAGAGATCGAGGAAGGTAGACAAGTAATCAGAGTCTGGGTCACAGACAGAGATCAAGGCAGGTAGCAGACAGGTAATCAGACAGAATCGGGGTCACAGACAGATATCGCGGCATGCCGCAGACAGGTAATCAGAATCTGGGTCACAGGCAGAGATCGAGGCAGGCGGCAGACAGGTAATCAGAGTCTGGGTCACAGACAGAGATCGAGGCAGGCGGCAGACAGGTAATCAGAGTCTGAGCCACAGACAGAGATCGAGGCAGGCGGCAGACAGGTAATCAGAGTCTGAGCCACAAGCAGAGATCGAGGCAGGTGTCAGACAGGTAATCAGAATCTGGGTCACAGGCAGAGATTGAGACAGGCGGCAGACAGGTAATCAGAGTCTGGGTCACAGGCAGAGATCGAGGCAAGCCGCAGACAGGTAATCAGAGTCTGGGTCACAAGCAAAGTTCGAGGCAGGCGGCAGACAGGCAATTAGAATCTGGGTCACAGGCAGAGATCAAGGCAGGTGGCAGACAGGTAATCAGAGTAGAGGGTCACAGGCAGAGATCGAGGCAAGCTGCAGACAGGTAATCAGAGTCTGGGTCACAAGCAGAGATCGAGGCAGGTGGCAGACAGGTAATCAGAGTAGAGAGTCACAGGCAGAGATCGAGGCAGGCAGCAGAAGGGTAATCAGAGTCTGGGTCACAGGCAGAGATTGAGGCAGGCCACAGACAGGTAATCAGAGTAGAGAGTCACAGGCAAAGATCGAGGCAGGCAGCAGACAGGTAATCAGAGTAGAGGGTCACAGGCAGAGATTGAGACAAGCGGCAGACAGGTAATCAAAGTCGGGGTCACTGGTAGAGATTGAGGCAGGTGGCAGACTAGTAATCAGATCACAAAAGGCTGACCAGGTATCCAATGCAGCACATAGCCCACATATTTGGAAGGCAGCACATACCCCACAAAGCAGCAATTATCCCCTCTTATGCACAGCAGAAAGGAATTACCAAAATATGAAATGCAGCAAATTATACTCAACCCCACACTCTGCAGAATTAAGCTACTGTTCCCCACCTGCCCACTGGTGCTCAGTGGGTTTTGACAGTGTACCCACAATGCAGCCCTTTTCCACCCACCCCCTCCATTCTTTGTAACGCAATCATGGGTTAAAAATGTCCTTCCAGTAGCATACCAGAACAGGTTGATTTGGGCACTGGCATGGCCATGTTAAATTGGGCACCGCATAAACTGCAATATGGTAGCGGCGGGTTTAGTCTACCACTGCCTTAAGTAGCATGATGGAGTCAGATTTTGGCAGCAAAGACTGTATGTTAGGGGGTTCTACTATCGGAATTACCCACTGATCCATAGTAGAATATTTGTAAGTACTTACACCTATCCCCGGTGCACAAAATTACCATGGCACCCTATTTAAATGTAGACACAGCATATCCCTCATTGTGCAGCCACTCCTCCCCCCCTTCCCCACACCAGGGCCCCTCCATGTTATCACTGCACCAAAAAAACATAATCCCACATGCAGTATACCGTTACCCCCACTTCTTTCAAAGTGCAGTCACCCTAAGGTCTGGCCATCTTTGGTGTTCAGTGGTGGGCTTTACAATGGCATACATGTAAAAAAAAAGGTGCAGCAGTGATGTGGGCACCGGGGATACCTCCAGGGCTGTGGAGTCGGTACAAAAATCATCCGACTCCTCAATTTATGAAACCACAGACTCCAACTCCAGGTACCCAAAATGGCTCAGACTCCTTGGTCTAATACTTACTAGGGCTGTGGATTTGGTACAGAAAAATCATCCCATTCCAACTCCCGACATTTATTAAACCACCGACTCCAGGTACCCAAAATTGCTCCTCCTCCTCAGCCCTGGATATCTCCGCTGATATCAGCATCGCCTTTGCTGCTCATCCCTTGGGTCAATGCAGGGCCCATTTTATTGCTTTTTTTCTGAACAAGCCTCTACCGGATGGGTGTATTAAGGCGCACTAAGCACAAGTACTTTTTTTTTTCTCTTACAATGAACCGCCCCAGGGAGGTTTGAAACGCAGTATGCCGTTAGGGGAAGAGGCATTGCTTACCTATGGAGGGCTGTTCCCCCATCCTAGTGAAGGAAACCATCACCGGTCTGCAGCTGGCCGCACTTCAAATAACCTGTGACGTGCGCTCCTGGCTACAATGCATGCTGAGGGCTGTAGTATGTACATTTCCCAGGTGGAAGAGGTACACACATTTACATACTACAGATCCAGCATGTATTATAGCGTGCATTGCAGCCAGGAGTGCACTACACAGGCAGAGCCTTTGAAGTGCAGCCAGTGATAGCTACCTACAGGGAGATAGGTAAGCAATGGCACAGGGCTGTAGATAAGCAAAGGCACGCAACTTAACACCCCCCACCACTGCGTATTAAACCTCCCTTACGGGGAGCGTCAGTGTAAAGAAAAAAAATAAGTGCACAGGTGATCAGTGCCCTTTAAGAGGGGCCCTAAGCAAGATAGCCTTTCTCCAACTTTGAGTACTCTGAGGTGGAAGATGGCATAAGTGATAGCACCTGGACCCTGTTGACACTCACTAAGCCCCAGGCACCTGCTTAGGTTGCCTTGTGGATTATCTCGTTCTGCTCCCTGATCATTGGTAGTGCTCAATGCATGTGGGTGGGGGAGAGTGGTACACAGTCCTCTGCAAGATATACCACGGCATGTTGCAACCATCTCCCCCAACACATGACTACCAATGGCCGCCAGCAGAGTGCTACTCTTCCAGCCAGTCTGCCCGTGGCTAAGCCTCTCGCTCATCTACCGGGAGCCCATCACTGAGCGCACATGCCTGACCTCACCTGGCACCAGGACCAACAGATGTCCTAAGTCGCAGCGATGCGAATTAGTGTTGTCCGGATCATGAACGATTCGGATCTTTGATCCGAATCTATTTTATGAGTCGATCATCCGAATCATCAAAATGAGTGATTCGGATCGCAAAAAGGGCGGGGCCAGGAGCGACATGCCCCCTCTCAGCGGGCAGCGGGGTCTTAGAAGCAGAGCAGAGATGGATCGCTCTGTTGGAAGGGAGGCAGCCTTGCAGGGAGACAGGTAGATGAGAGAGAGGGGACATGGGTGCCACTGCCAGATATGTGTAGAGCACACATACTGGCTGCAATGTGCTGCTCATTACAGGCTGTCTGTTCCGTAGTGCTGCACAGTGAACACATGGGAAGCTTTTGGCTCAGCACAGCTCAGTAACTTTGCAGACACTGTGATTGAAAGGCAATATAATCCTCCTGCACTCGGCACTAAACAGCTGCACTTATCTTCTGGGAATGCTTTCTTTCACTGTGCGACCTTTTCTTTCAAAGTGTACAGATGAACATATAGGTGAAATATATGTAAAGCATATGACTTCAGCATGTGGGTATTACGTGCAAACATTTCTGCTCTCTGCTCGTCCCTCCTCCCTTCTCTGTCCACTCCCTGCCCTCTGTCCATCTTCTCCCCTTCTCTGTGTGTCCACTCCCTCCCCTTCTCCTGTCCACAGACCTGTCCTGCTGTTCATTTCACCCCCGAATGCTTCCGGTAGTAAAATGATCCGAGATTCGGATCAAAGATCCGGATCTCTTCAATGATCCGATTCGAATCATCCGGATCATTGAAAAGATCCGAACTTCCCATCTCTGATGCGAATAGACCGTACTGCGCATGAGCAGAACCGCCCTACACAAACGCGTGACATGCTCACTCAAACCTCAGCGAGCGGTAACACACAGCTCACCCTACAAGTGTCTGTGGCTGCGCCTCCTCCTGCCGGTGGACAAGAATTTCGTCCATTATTCACCCCCTCTTCATCTCTCCGCTCACGACTTGGCTGAACTTAGCCTCTCTTCGCGCCTTTCTTAGTTTCCAGTGCAGACAAATGACGTCACAAGCGTGGTCTAGTCTCCGCTGCTGCGCGGCCTCTGCAGATAGTACTAGGAGGCGGAGTTTCTAATGTCTACGCGCCGCCTGTGCTGAGCATAGTAGATTCACTTTTGCATATACACTCTTGTTTTAACGCTCAAAAAAGTGCTTACCGAGAACAGGAGAGAAGCTGTGTATGATGTTTCAAAGAGACAAAGTTTTAAAGCAAAATCTTCAGGGACTGACTTTTTTTCTGATGTATTTTTTCGATTTTTTTCACGTTTTACATACATTTCAACCAGTTAAAAGGACAACTGAAACGAGACATGTGGAGGCTTCCATATTTAATTATTTTTAAGCAATACCAGTTCCCTGGCTATCCTGCTGATCTGCTGTCTCTAACACTGTTAAAGCGGTATATTTCAACAGCAACTGGTCTGAGTGTATTAAGTGATGATAAGATGCAATTCCTGCATTCAAAACTTTAAAAACTTTTTCTGCTGTTATGATTTGGAGTTATCACATACTTAAGGAACACTGGCCCTTTAGTAGTCGTGCCAAAGAATTGCATGCTTGGGGTTCTTTTTATCTATAATCTATTCCTCCTCTTCCCTTTATTTCCCTGCCAGCTTCTTATCTGAAACCTAATCCCCTACTCACTTGTGTTTACAAGCAAGGCTGAGGCGACTCAACAATTGGAGGAGACAAGAAAAAAAGTAAAGGGCAGAAATGACATCACGAGTTAGTGTTAACTGTGGGCAAAAGACATGGCCCCCACCAGGAACAGAATTCTCGTAATTTACTATATAACATTCACTGAAATCAAAACGTGGACAGTATAATACATGTGTTATGTAAGTAGATCAAGTATTTATCTACTTATATGTGTGTTTTTTTTCCCTGGAATAGTATGGCTGATCCTACTGCTTTAAAGGAAAACTTAAGGCAACTATAAAAAATGAGATTTACTCACCTGGGGCTCCCCTCAGCCCCTAGCAGCCGATCGGTGCCCTCGCAGCCCCGCTCAGATGCTCCCGCACCCGCCGGCGAACACTTCCGGTTTGGCCGTCACCGGCCGACAGGCATGGGAACGCGAGTGATTCTTCGCGTTCCCAGCCTGTATATCGCCCCCTATGCTGCTATTGCGGCCAGCTGGTCGCAATAGCAGCATAGGGGGCGATATACAGGCTGGGAACGTGAAGAATCACTCGCGTTCCCATGCCTGTCGGCCGGTGACGGCCAAACCGGAAGTGTTCGCCAGCGGGTGCGGGAGCATCTGAGCGGGGCTGCGAGGGCACCGATCGGCTGCTAGGGGCTGAGGGGAGCCCCAGGTGAGTAAATCTCATTTTTTATAGTTGCCTTAAGTTTTCCTTTAAGCATAGACCCTGAACAAGCATTCAGCAGTTCAGGTGTTTCTGACATTATTGTCAGATCTGACAATATTAGTTGCATGCTTGTTTCTAATGTTATTCAAATACTACTGCAGTCAAATAGATCAGTAGGGCTGCCAAGCAACTGGCATTGTTTGAAAGGAAATAAACATGGCTGCCTTCATATCCCTCTCACTTCAGTTGTCCTTTAAGTGAACAGGATAATGATAACAGCCCCCCACACACAACCTCTCCGTGTCCCTCTGATTTGGGCACAGGATACAGCCGGTATATGGTTTATCCTGCTGCTGCACAAGTTCCCGGCGGCGTTAAATACTATTCTCTCTCTAGGCTCACGTGGATAGTGGGGAATGATGTAATTTGGCTTGCCAGCTATTGCTGGCAGCCGAATTACAGTGTTTTAAAAGTAAGTTCAGCTCCTTCTTCTAAGTGCGCAGAAGTTACTCACTAATTCCTATTACGGTCTATGGTGCTGCCGGCTGCACCCAAATCTCCTGCACTGTTATTACAGTGCTCGCCCTTTCCACCCCCTCCCTTTGCTGCTCTCTTATTACTAACTTGGTTTTAAGTTGCACCATCTTGCTATGTTGTACCTCTACTAGCATTAGTCCACTTCCAGAGGGCCCAAAGTACCTGTCAATTGTCCTTTGGGGTACCAGGAGGAGTATTTTAAAGGGGTTATTAGGGCTTATTTCCCACGTGTATAGTGGCCTCCAAATGATCCACATGCATGAGGTGTTTCAGTTTCCAGGGACTGATTTGTAAAAAAAAACGCAATAATTTTCACATGTAATTCCTGGTATCTTAAAGTGTACCTGTAGCACAAAAGAGTGCCCTTAGGGGGTACTTAACTTGGGAGGGGAAAGCCTCTGAATCCTAAAGAGGCTTCCCTTGTCCTCCACCGCAGTCCCTCCTACAGCTCTGGGACCCTCCAAAAAGAGCTTGTCGTGCAGGCGCACTAGCACTGTACCGCTTAGCTTTCTTCGGAAAAAGCCGGATTGGGCCCTTGCTACTGCGCATGTGGTAGCCCTTTGTAGCATGGACCTGACTGGGCTGGGCTATTTCCACCGGAACCCAAGCAGGATAGTGCTCTTGGACATGCGCAGGGATGCCACATTTCTGGGATTCCAGTACTGGAATGGGCTGACCTATGAGGATTGAGAAGCCTTTTTATGATCTAGAGGCTTCCACTTCCCAAGGTAAATATCTATTTTTACTGATAGCAAACCTCACGTTTACTTTAAAGAATACCTCCATTGTAAGTACAGTTAGTTACAACGTAATTGGATTAATAGAGTCCCTTGGTTAATCCAATTGGCAAAAGGTCAAACAAACATTTTGGGAAAAAGGATCAGAAGCCAGCCCACCGTGGCAAGGTAGAATATTTTAGGGTGGAATCTACTCTACGCTGGCCTACTCTTATAACCTGGTGCACAAATCACCCAAATGGCCCTACTCTGTGTTGGAATGCACATGTGTGGTGTCTGTGCCCTACTCTAATCTGTTGTTTGCCCTGTCAACTCAAATGCTCAGGGGTGTTAATAATGGTGGCCTTACTAGTTATAATGAGAATGGTGAATTAGTGGCTGCACCTGTTATGTTGGAAGAATAGTGGCCAACTTGCTAGAGGGGTTGGAGTGGGTTTATGGTAGCCACAAGGGGATAAGGCAAGCTGTCTTTGTTAATTAGAGAAAATAAGTTCAGTGTGGATTTGTTATACAGTATTACTCAGGGAGTCAACAAAAGTAAAAAAAAAAGGTTGTAACATGAGGAATCATGATTAGAAGTTGTGCCCCTGTATCCAGTATTGCCCCTGTGAGTAGCTTTTATTTCTTTTGCGCACACTATGACAAACACCCGCCAATCTCGTTGTACTATGCAACCGTTGCCATACAGGTCTCTCATCCACTAGAGACTTTTGGAGGCAAAGCCACTGTGAGCACAGTAAAAGTGTAACTGGTTGGTGCACCCATACATAATACAATCTTGATTGTACAATCAGTAAAATAAAGTTATCGATTTTGCGCTGGAAATCAAGGGTAATATGCTGCCACCACTCTTCGTATTGAAAATGAGGCGAAGAGACCTCGGAAGCTAATTATTCCTAAAAGGAAGAAAACTGGGAATTGCAACCTAACTAGGCAAATCATCAATTTATAACAAGACAATGCTGGTGTGTTTCAATGTTGAGGACATGGAGTTCTTAGCATAGATCAGAATAATTGGGGAACAAGGGCAAAACAGGAACAATTGTTAGTTTTTATTATAATAAAACGATACACAAAAAAATATACATTGACACGCACTGGCAGATAAATATATCTGGCAGCTAAACAGATTGGTTGGAGAGAATAAGTAAGAGATGAGAAATTAGTAGAATGTCTGAAAGTTCAAAATACTGTGTTTGCAGTCCAGTAAGTGATAAAGTCTTTGCACTGAAATAATCCAAAGTATTGCTTTCTGGCCAGTGTCCTGTTGACCTGTCGATTGATGGAAATTTAACAACAGATGAATAAAGGACCAGGACATGAGAGGGTCGCTGTGTTTTAACCAACTCTGTAGCTGGGAGTGGCTATGACACGCAAAAGTCCAGACTTGTATAATTGGAACAGGGGGCAGATCTCCCTGCATGGAGAGAGATTTTGACAGAATACCTGCTTTGCTTTACTCTCTCCGCTCTCTGTTCTCTCTCTCACACACACACACACTCTCCCTCTCTCTCTGCTCTCAGTATCCGTAGGTCATATCACCAAATGGACTACACACCTGCATTCATCGGGGCACCATGCGTCTGCAGATGTGAGACCAGAGTAGGGAACCATAAAGTATGCCTGAGAACCTTTATATCTCAGGATGGGAAGTTCCCATTTTTGTGGGGATGTTCCAGAACGTGTGCCAGAATAACCATAATTATTTCTGAAAAGGGGGTTTAATTTAGTATATTCGTAACCCATGAAATATGAAGAAAATATGGAAATCGATTTTTGGGTTACCGTGAGGTCAGCTGCTGCTGGTGAAAGCAACTGGGTGTGTACAAATCAGAGAAGAGTCTTTTGAAGTTAGTAGGTCTGCTAGATGTGTTAAGTCCCTTGGCATTTTGGAGTCTCTTTCCGACTGTTATGAGTCTGCCTTAACGATTTCTGTCATTGCTAATCTGAGAGGGATAGTTACTTTAACTTGTCGGGGTGTCCAGGAAGAATCCTTTGGCAGGCATTTGTACCCCTGTCCAGTGAGTTCTAGCTGGAGAGGTTGATTAATTTTTGTGTTGGGAAAGTGTGACTGAGGGGATTTTAGAATTTCTATAATAGGATTCCTTCGCAATTTCCCTTTGGTAATCAGTATTGCAGAGATCGTGAAGGCATCACACACACCTCTCCCACAAACTTTCATATTATTATTGCAAACTAGGAGTTTGTCTGCCTTGTTTGTTGTGAACAGTCAAGTGATGTCTGTTTATGTCAAATGGTGTAAAGAAACAAGACCAGGGCTCCAGGAAGCATTCTTTTTGATCTGTTAAAGAGGATCTGTAACCTCAAAAAATCCCCTGGGGGGTACTAACCTCGGGTGGGGGAAGCCTCCGGATCCTAATGAGGCTTCCTACGCCGTCCTCTGTCCCACGGGGGTCTCGCTGCAGCCCTCCGTGCAGCCGTGACGTAATATTTACCTTCCTGGCTCCTGCGCAGGCACTCTGACGGCTGTCGGCTCCGAACTACACGGAAATACCCGATCGCCGTCGGGTCTGCTCTACTGCGCAGGCGCAAGTTTCCGGCGCCTGCGCAGTAGAGCGGATCCGACTGAGATCGGGTATTTCCGTGTAGTTCGGAGAGGAAAGCAGCCACAGCGCCCCCACTGGAGCCAGCAAAGGTAAATATTGAAATTACAGTCGGGCCTTTCGCCGGCTGTTCAGAGGGCTGCAGCAAGACCCCCGTGGGACAGAGGACGGCGTGGGAAGCCTCATTAGGATCCGGAGGCTTCCCCCACCCGAGGTGAGTACCCCCCAGGGGATCTTTTTCATGTTACAGAGTCTCTTTAAGGCAGAGTTCCCCAAACCCTGTCCTCAAGGCCCACCAACAGTACATGTTTTGCAGAAAACCACAAACATGCACAGGTGAGGTAATTAGTGTCTCAGCAGAGCTGATCAACTTCCTCTGTGGATTTCCACAAAACATGCACTGTTGGTGCGCCTTGAGGACAGGGTTGGGGAACACTGTGTTAAGGGACCCATGGAGAACCCCAAGAGAGGTTTTGAAGATACTTTTGCCAGGGCTCCTCGTAGTAGTGTTTAGAGACCCCACACATTTAAAAAATTTTAATCTGGTATCTGGGGATGATGATCAACAACAGCAAAACATTTGTAAAGCTGTTTTCTCCCATATGACTCACAGCGCATAGACTTGTCTTAGATCAGTACATAGTTACACTTTGGAATGTGTTACAAAAAGTTATACAATCATAAATGCCAGACTAAGAGGTGGCTTTTCAGTTTTGATTAAAACACCTCCAGGGTTGGAGTTGTCTTGATTGGGTGTGGCAAGTTGTTTCAAAGGGTAGGGGCAGCATGACAGAAGGCTCTAATGCCAAAGGTTTTGAGGTGGACTCTGGGGTTGTTCAGGCTTTTAGACCCTGCTGTTCAGAGGTTGTGGGAGGTGTGATGCAGTTGCGACAAATGCTTCAGCTATCCAGGGCCTTAATTGTGTAGGTATTTGATTTGTTAATATGCCAATTATGAAAATAATTCTCCATATTAAGGGTAGCCAGTGAAGTGAGCAAAGGGTCAGTGTTATGTGGCAATGGCGGAGTTGGTTTGCTTACAGCCTTGAGGCAACATTCTGTAACTACAGGCGCTGCAGGTCTTCATTTGGAAGGCCTGCATAGAGCTTATTGCAATAGTCCAACCATAATGTGATGAAGGCGGTAACTAGGGTTGGAATATTCTTTTTAAAGGTTTGAGGGGCTTAATATTTGCAGTGTTCCTTAGGTGAAAAGGGAATGTTTCACAATAGCTAATACTGTATTTGATTCATTAATTTTAATTCCCATCAATGCACCCAAGCTGTGCCCAGTCAAGGCTCATAAGGTCTGCATTCCCTACCCTCAGTTGTGC